>NC_073358.2:36890000-37202500 GCF_027580225.2 Misgurnus anguillicaudatus
TTGATTTAATTTAATTTTCATAGTGTTCATACTGTTGAAAACATTTTTTATTCTCAACTATTTAAGTTTGTACTGTTGGTTGCTTTTAAAACATTTGATAAAACTGAAATTTAAAATGAAAATGTAATTTCATTATTCTTTAGAAAGATAAATTACAAAATATGTTTGCAGTTACATATAACGCGGTCATAGTCATGTATGTTTAAAAAAAACAAATGTAACACAAAAATCTATCTTGTTTTGTTGTGTTACTTTAGACCCAGCTGACAGGGTCAAAAGTAACAATGCACTACTTATGTTCAAAGTGAAATTATAAAGTCATTTTACATTTGTTGAAATTCACATGGTATTTATAGACCACAGCAAAAATATATCTCTATCTAAAACATTATCTTTTCAAATTAATTTTTTCTGAAAAATTTTACTTTCGCCCCCGTTCTCCCCTATCTTAAAGCTGTCTTGTGTGTGCTAAATCTATTAGTTTTACCATTGATTTTAAGGTATGGATGCAGTGATTTTGCTTTATGAACCCTTGAACACCATTAACTCAATTTTTGTGGTGTAGCTCTGTCATTTCTTATCAGATTCCAACAAATCATACATCATTTCGATATATATATATATATATATATATATATATATATATATATATATATATATATATAAAACATATATATAACTCATTTTTAAAATGTGCTCATTTCGATTGATTTTGCCAGCATGGTTCACATATTCTTGCTCAAAATAAAGTTAGCACAAAGGTATTAATAATAGCAATGACAACAATAATACTTCCCAAACGGCACATGGTCCTGGGAGAACACACAACAGGGGTGCATATCCAGGCAACAACAGCAAAATAAGTGAGCTTCATTTCTCTCTCCAGCTTTGTGCTTTGTATGTGGGTTTGAAAGCATCATTTTAGAAAATGTCTATCATGTAATGTTACGCAGCTACACGTGCTACTCTGAAACTTTCCAATCACTGACATCCTCAGAAACAGAAGGGGACCTTTAGATTCCCACCTGCTTAAGTCAAACAGTTTCCTGCACCCCCCTCTCCATCTCTGTGTGATCCCATGCTCTCGTACCCACCACCAGCAGTCCCACCCCTACCACTGTTCCTACACCCCTCCACCACCTCCAAAATCAACAAGTTGGTGCGCAAACAAACACCCCAATGATGTCGTATTTCTTACCACTGCTTGCTGCGAGGCCAACCCTGACCTCTTGGTAGAACCCTGTCTGGAGCTAAGTCTCTTCCAAGACTCAGAGAAGCGCCCTCTGGCGGAGGGGCGCCCTGGCCCCTGCGCATCTTCCCGCGCAGAGCTGACCTTGAAGCCTTCTCGCCTCCCCTCCCACTTTCTTTTATTCATAACTTTGAAGGTTGACGACTCGAGAACAAAAAGAGCAACAAGAGACTCTACGCTGTGATGTTTTCTTCCTTTAAAACTCTCCGCAAGTGTCCACGCATCTCTTTCTCGTCTTCTCTCTTCTTATTTTCTCAGATGCAGAGGCGAAAGAAACGGAGGAAGTTTGTCTTCCTCGCCCTGTTGAATGTGGTGCCGCTGCTTCAGTTATTCACGGAGGAGCCTCGGCCGTTTAAAGATAAACGCAGAGCAGAAAAGGAGACAGACAGAATGCAGCCGGCGTAGCCCCGCCTGCGAGGTTTCCTCTCTTGTCTCAGTCTCCTGGTGTCTTTAAACTGAGCGGGCAAAACACGAGTCACTCTGGAACTGAGCTCTCAGTCTCTCTCGCCACTCTCATTCAGACGCTCTCTCGCCCTCCCTTTCTCCCTCCCTCCACGATTATATCTCCCTTTCTCATCTGCTTCACTACCACAGTTCACAGCTCATGTGTCGCCTGAGCTCTCCGCCCTGTGTCGATGGAGATTAAAGAGTTATTCGGCGCAGAAGCGAGAGGTTTTTACAGGTCCCCCCTCTGTTTCTTTTCTCTGGCACCATGCTGTTTTTAATAGACACAAGAATGCAGCATAGCCCAACACAAGCCATTTAACTTTTATTAGAACCAAGAGAGGTTTTTCACCATTATATCACAGATAGGTGACCCTTGAGAAGATACAGTATGATCTATTAGGACCATGCACTTCAACCGTAACGTGTCAAGGAGAACGACTGGATTTTTGTGGTCCCTGATCTTCTACAACCATCCACACTGTTACATTTATTAATTTATCAAAAGCTTTTATCTAAAGTGACTTGCTAATGAAAAAGCATTTAACATTTTGCAATAAAAGTAGTGTGACTGAAAAAAAATAAAAAATACCTACTTTGCAAAGACAGAATCTGATTAAAATATATAAATTCAAATGTAAGCAGTGACCATCGAAAGCACTTAAATATCGAATTTATATCTAGACCCTGTTCTTTCTATGTCGATTCAACCACAAAACATAAAGAATGTATATTAGCTGTCTTTATCTAAGAGTATATATATAGGTATGGCCTGATCATTTAAGATCAACTTGACAAACCATCCATTCCCATTTCTATCTCTGACATACATGATGTACCACATGTAAGACCCACCCCCTCATAGTTGCTAAGGTAACCTCAAGAAAAGGCTGGTCTAGAGACAGTTCATTAGCATTCCAGTACACATCAGTGCCTAAAAACTACAAAGAAATATGCATCACATACTCATACATGAGAAATGTAAGAAAACCATGCAAAAATTGCAGGTATGTGATGATGCCATGCCAATCTATATGAAGAATTATTTTATTTAAAAAAATAAATACCTTTTCATTCAATTAATTTTTGAGAAGGATATGAGACACTCAGATCACAAAGCACTGGTAATGACTTAAAGATGTTTCAATGGACAAACTAACTGCTTTTTAAAGTAGCCTATTTCCAATGAGTTTAATTAAGTTTCTGCAAAAAAACCCTGAAGGACCTGAAAGAAAAATCTCGGCATGTAATTTCGCACACATCAAGTCATAACCCTTGGAAGTAACTGAGGCATTTTATATTAAAAAAGCTGCTTGCTAGAAGCGTGTAAAACAAATTCAATCAAAATATTTTCAGTCCAATGCAATATTGGTTATTAGTCAAGAGAAAAAAGTCCATGTTTTGCTTTACTGAGGTGTGTCGATTCTGAACAATAGCAAACAATAACCGACCATCGCTCACACAGGTGCTGCAGGCAGGTGTGATACAGAAAATAATATGAAGAAAAAACATTTCATTCAATAAATAAAAAGACTGGATTGTTTGGAGGCTACTGCTGTGTACTGCTTTTCTTCACAGAAGTCAATTTTGTGAGTGTATATAAAATTTATATATAAGATTTTTCTGTTGTGAAACTCAGTAGATTATGTCAGATTCATACAGCATTGACTGGTTGATACAATGAAATATTTATCTCTAACCTGCCGACATCTGACTCATAGGGGCCAATCATTCCCCATTATTCACTGCAGTCATTTTATCCATTATGCCTTTTAACAAGTGCACAGGCGAGCAATTTTGTGACAGATTAAATTTGTCAGCATTAGTGTGTTGCCTGTACCATAAATGTTCAATATTATGTAATTGTCAAGAATCAAAGTGACAAAATACAGTTAAACTGTGCATCTAAATAATGTGAATGTTTGCAATCACTTAAATAAGTGGATATTAATGAAAGCAGATACTGTACTTGTGATTCATCTTTGAGAGTCTTACCTTCATTTCTGTGGAGAGAGGTTGCAAAACTCTCCTGGCTGGGACTTTTCTTGGCATGGAGTCCTGTGCAAAGAAATGTATACTTTTAAAAAAAGAAAATGTTCATTTTCAGATTAGTAACCACGAAATTAACCACATTTAACCTTTTCACTTTGTTCTGCTATGAAAAATAAGTCCAATAACCTGTGTGAAACATGCAGAGGAGGATAATAACTTTCTCTTTTCATCCAAATTAAATATGAAGAGTTTCGTTGCAAAACGAGATAAATCCATTTTTTAACATTTTTGTCAAAACATGTTTATTATTATGTTATCATGTTATTATTTTGTTTTATGGTGCTACTTAGCTGTATTTTTTAAGTTATGAAGGTTTAAATCAAAACAAACCAACTGCAGTTCAATTGATATTAATTGGAATGCACAACCAAAAAACAAGATTTCTGAACAATTAAAAAAATGGTGGTTATCTCGTTTTGCAACGAAACTCTTCATATGTATTTCACAAAATTATAATCAACAACTTAAAAGGAGAGTTCACCCAAAAATGAAAATTCTGTCATCATTTACTCACTCTCATGTTGTTACAAACCCGCATAAATTTCTTTGTTCTGATGAATACAAAGGAAGCTATTTTGAGAAATGTTTTTTAACCAAACCGTTTGTGGACCCCACTGACTTCCATAGTAGGAAAAAAGAATACTATGAAAGTAAATGGGGTCCAAAAATGGTTTGGTTACAAACATTTCTCAAAATAACTTCCTTTGTATTCCTCAGAACAAAGAAATGTATATATTAACATGACAGTGAGTTAATGATGACAGAATTTTCATTTTTGGGTGAACTATCCCTTTAAAAAAGGCAACACAGAAAACATTACACACATGAAGGACTGACCGCACTATACAATTCAACAGAAAGCCATAACTACTTTGCAGCTTTGGTGCAATAAGAACGTTTAATAGCCCATATCTGACAGTGTGTGATATATTTCTAACGGCAAGACGTTTCAATTTTATTTAATTTACTCTATGAAAGTTGAATGATTTAAATTAAATGACACAGAAATCCTTTGAGTGTTCTGGTTAAACTGAAAAATATAAACTACTCATTTGATTAAGTCACAGTGGCAGTTCTTATAAGAAGCAATGGGCCAATTTTGAAGAAATCGATATAGATGGTGTCATCCTAACACATGTGCGTTGTCACGGTTACACGCCTGAACCAAAGTGAAGTGAAGTGCCGTTCTGTAGTGGCAAAACTGATCTCTGAAACAAATATCTTACCCCTCGAAAATAAAATGTTCTGGTTTGCTAAAGACAAGGAGAGACGACAAGCATGAATCACAACTGTGTGGAGAGAAAATTCAAGGATCTGTAGTTAACATTGTATACATTATTTTTACACAGTAACATTAGCTCAGTGTAACAGTTGATATGCATTATATATGAAGAGTTTAGTTCCAAAACGCGATAAATGCCATTAAAAAAAATAGTAACCACCAAAATCAGTATTATATCAGGTCAGTGTTAAAAAGTAAATTCTTAATTTTACGCAAAATCTGATTTCCGCCGTGTTATTCTGTCAACTTTTCTCCCTTTTCCAAAAACGCGATAAACGCCAGTCCTCTTTCTCTGCAGAATGCAATAAATCCGATCAACAAATCACAGCGCACCATTCCACGCACTGTAAACAGCAATGGCGGCGCCTTGAATACACACAGAATCCTAGTTTTCCTCATCTACTTTGTACTTTGTGATCAACCAACAAACAAAAACCAAATAATACTTTTGTTGGCATTGATAAACCTGTGGTGGTTTTCTGTGGTGGGGAAGTAACATAAGCCACTCGGGCGACGGAAAAACGACAACTGTTTTCACATGACAGCTTCTGTTATGCTAACACATTGATCCCAGAGGATCGTATGAAAAATTTCCATTATTTTACTCGAAGTCAACGAAAATCTAGCAGAACCAAAACATTTTTCAGCTGATCGTTGTCCAAAAAGTTCAGCGACACCGTCCCAAGGATGACAGCAGCAATGACAGTGTTTTTAAAATGACAAAGTAAGTGTTTTTGATTAATGCCATTAATGTTTATTTTTTAATCAGTATATACCACTAGTCAAGTAAATGAATATAACATGGCAAAGATGAATGCACATTTATATATTGATTCAATAGATTTATAGCATTTTAAAAAAACACTTCATGGACTTATTGCATTTTGCGAAAAAAAAAATACATCAGTTTTTATAATAAATCTTTGAAAATCAAATTATGGATTTGAATTTTTTATGTGTTTATAACCTAAAGATGCTATGTGAAAGTTTGTAACAGAAAATAGTGGTTTTCATCTAGTCACTTTCTTGGTATAGAAAACACAATTTTACCGAAATTAGTCAAAATGGATTTATTGCCTTTTGAAACCAAATATATGAACAAAGGTAATTTACTTGTCATTTATTTCCCTTGTTATCAGAAATAAACTCCTCTAAAATGACTCTGTTTTTATTGATTCTATATGGAAGTCTAGCAGAAGTTGTGTTTAATCCACAAAAGCTGTTTGTTTATGTTGTTTGTGCGGAACGAGAAACATTTTTCATCCTAAATACACTAGTCCCAACGTAAATGAAAAAACATTATGTAGAATAAACTAAAATGGTAACACTTTGCAATAAGAATGTATTAGTTAATGCATTTACTACTGTAACATAAAGTAACAATTAGCAATACTTTACAGCATGTATTAACCTTTGTTCATGTTTTAGCATTTACCAATACATTTAACAAATCAAATAAATGTTAACATTAGTAAAGGCACAACTAATATGAACTAACATTGTACCTTGTGAGTTCATGTTAACTAATGCATTAACAGTACTATTGTACACAACCTTATTAGTGTTATGACTAAAACAGTTGTTTTATATAAAAGTGAATATTCGACTAATTTAAGCACAACACGTTTGTGTCGAATGTTTTTTATTTTCCGCACATTAGAATGCATGGAAAGTGTTTGGAGCCCCATAGTTTAATATAGTGAGCATTACACCTGTCATAGTCTCAACCTTAAACAGCACACTCACAGACTGCTAATCTGTTTGGCCAGTCTCATGCAATACTTATGATCAGGGCCTAAAATTAACACTCACCAAGTGCCAAATGTGAGTAAAAATCGGCACTGGCGAGTATATGAAACAGTATTAATCATCAGTTGGCCGGTGACATTTTTATAAATTCTAGGCACATCGCTAACGAGTTTTGTAGACTTCATGCAGCGCTGCACCAATCGGTGACATCAAGGAATAGGGAAAACGAGTTAAGAACAGTGCTTATAATTCACTCTCCATTACTCGCATTACAGCCCTGCAGTGCTGAGAAAATTTGAACTAGACATGGTGTTTCAATGATGATAAATTAGAGAGACTGGTATGTGAATACAGAGACGTGAGGAAGATGAGGTCAAGTAGGAATGGGTTTAAAAAAGACCAGAGTGACTGAAAGGTATATCAACCTACCTAGCATGAATTTACAATGAACAGTTTTTGCAGCATTTATTAATCTTCGTTTATGTTAGTTGATATAAGTGTTAGTTAAATATTGTCTGTACAACTAGTTTATGGGCATCAACTAAAGTTGATATTATAAATGTTTAGGTTAATATTAATTACACACAGGGCTTGACATTAACACCCGCCAACCCGCCAAATGCGGGGAGATTTCGGCTGTGGCAGGTAAGACAGCCAATCCCACTAGCCACTGTGGCTGGTTGAATATATTTTTTGTTGTAGTTTTCTTAAAAGTTATGCGAAATTATAAACAATGCGCAATGACACTAGGAAACTACAACTCCCATGAGCACTCCCTGCACCCAGACTGTTTGAGACGCGCACGAGCAGAGGCTCGCATTGCGGACTGAAAGCACCACCTTTTTACCAGAGAGAGCGCGAGAGCTGATGGACGCAGTCTGAGCGCATGCACGTACACTTCGGGAAAGATAAAACAATTGCATGGAAGTGATTTAAAGTGCGTGCACACTCTCTGGGCAAGAGCGGAGAGAAATTCATACCGCATACCTGAATGCACACATCCCAGTTTTGTCTGAAATCAAAAGGAAACCCACCAGTGGAGAGGTTCGCGCATCATTTTAATGTACTCCGTGCAACAATAATGCCTTCTCGACATTCTAGGGTCTTTATCTTTTCACTTAACCTTCTACACCCCGCTCCACTTTTAATATATTCATTAGAAGTTAATCTATTTATGCCTTTCTAGCATGTTTTTCATGCACCTAAATATATGATATGATCTATACCACTGGTTTTCAAACTGGGGGCCGCAAGATGCTGCCAGGGGGGCCCCAGTTTTATGACATTTTATGAAATACATGAATTTATCATGAATTCTGTGTAATTAAACCTAAAAAAATAAGGCTACTAACCAAAAGCTCTACTTTTTTGTATAATTTAATGGGTTTTTTTTAAATGTTGAGTTTTAGAACAGCTTTTTGTCACAAATTTTCTTTGGGGGGCCGCGAAGGAATGCACCGTACACAAGGGGGGCCGCACGCTGAAAAAGTTTGGGAACCACTGATCTATACTGATATTACCAGCTAAATAATGTAGTCTTAATTTGAGTGGTCAGTCTGCATTTGAAACTCAATCTGCATCTAAGCAAAATCTAGTACAATTACTCAAATTAAAGTCATTTTAAGATGCCAAAGTCAAGTTTAATCATATAAAGTTTATTTTACCAAGAAAACAATTGTGGCCAGTGAAAATGCTGAGTGGCTAGTAACTTTAGAAAACAACTAGCCACTTTGGCTGGTCAGCAAAAAAGATAATGTCAAGCCCTGATTAGACATGTACTAAGATTAATAAAAACCTGTAGAAATATTACTTATTGTCAGTTCAGGTTAACTAATGTAGCTAACTAATGTTAATGCATAGTACCTTATAGTGTTAATTAAATATGTTTAGGCAGTGAAAAAATATTTATGGCCAGTAAGTTTTCTCAAGTCACCGGCCATTGGCAGGTGTGGCAAAAAGTTTCTTAGGCACTGCTTATGAGTAATGATTTTTTTTTCATTCTGCCTGGAAACCAAGAGCAAAACCTAAGCACTGGATTTACAAAGATTAACATGAATTCTAAATAAACTGTATACACATTTTTATTTACTAACGCACTAATCTATTATTGTACACCGTCAGATAAAATGGTTGAAAAATTGTCCCAAGCTGTCACTGGGGTAAAGCACCCTTTTAAAAGATCCTTATATGTATCATTTAGGTATAGATATGTATAGATTTGGTACCAGTATGAACCTTTGAGGTAGGGGAGAGTGGGGGCGAAAGTACCATTTTTCAGAAAAACTTAATTTGAAAAGATAATGTTATAGACAGAGATATATTTTTGCTGTGGTCAATAACTCACAAGTGTGGTCTATCAATACAAGGTGGAATTTTGTAAAAATGTTAAATGACTTCAGTATAATTTCACTTTAAACATAAGTAGTAAATTGTTACTTTCGACCCCACCTGCAGGAACGAAAGTAACACAACAAAACAAAAAAGATTAAATATACATGACTATGACATCATTAATATGTAGCTGCAAACATATTTTGTAATTTATCTTTGTAAAAAAAAAAGAACTTACATTTTCATTTTAAATTTCAGTTTTATCAAATGTTTCAAAAGCAACCAACAGTACAAACTTAAATTGTTGAGAATAAAAAAAAAATCAACAGTCTGAACACTATGAAAATGAAATTAAATCAAATTAGAATAATATCAATTTTCAACATATGCAACAGTATTAGCAGCAGGACAAAAGTAACAGGTGTTACTTTCGACTTGACAGGATCTCCTCACATTTAAACACAATTTACTTTTATTTAAAAAAAACTCAGAGAAGTAAAACTTTAGGATGTGTTAGAGCACTAAATAACCTGTAGATTGATCAGTACTTTAACACATAAAACGAAAAACACAACACGTTATTAGAAAAGTGAGTAAATCACGCAATATTTGTCAGGTCTGTCAAGGGTTGTGTGCCTAAAATGCTGTCATAGTTTGGGATGCAAATGTTATCAGGGCTCGGAGAAAATTGCTTTGTTACTTTCGTCCAGCGTTACTTTTGCCCCGATTTTCCCCTACCCTTTTAAAAGGTCCTAATAATCTTAGGACCTTTTAAGGACCTTTTAAAAGGGTACTGCCCCAGTACCCAACCATTTTCAAATCTATGTCATTTAGGTATAGATATGTATAGATTTGGTACCAATATGCACCCTTGAGGTACTAATATGTCATCTGTCATTTCAAATGCATGAGCATTTTAACTTCAATTACGTTTGATATAGTTGTCAATGGTTTATCGTTCATCAAGAAAAAAATTGCTCGGAAAGTTATCCCAATTATTTCTTTCCTTGTATATTTATCTTTATAGTTGTGGTGTGAACTTTATTATTCTCTCTTTAAATTAGACTTTTAAAACTCTATATTTTGTAGTTATCGTTATCATCCACAGAATAAAGGGCCCTTTGGGCTGATTTAGTTTTATATTCTCCTCCCTGTTAGCTTTTATACATCTATCATCTTAATGTGACTTTAGTCTTCTGTAAGGCCCCATGATTTGAGGCATGTAAACAAACAACCCATTGCAATTGTGACTTTTTGCTGAAAGACTCCACAGAATTTCGTTAATGTATGCAAAGTCTCATTCCCCGCCAAGACTGATTATCATAGCATAGTGTCTATTTTCCACGCTTTATTACACATGGATCTTTCTCGGTCAAGATTAAAAAGACTTCAGATTGTTGTACTAATTGGTCCTTGATTGTTGAATAATAAAAAGGTTGTGGATGCATTTTTTAGCAGTCTGGAGCTATCAATAATTCAAGCTCCACAACAACAAAGTCAGTAGGTGGGTGGATGTGTGTGTATTCAGTGATGTTTGCATAAGCCTGATATTGGCAACAATATACCTGCAGGAAAAATAGTTTCAGGTAGGTATCGACTCTAATTGGTTTAAAGAGGATGTCAATTAGCATTAACTAAAAGTACAGTACAAATAGCGTAGCTGTGTAAGTGCATAGTATATATGCATTATCAATAAAGCCTCGTTCGGTCATAGCGGTTGCTGGAATTATTTTCTGCCGGATCAGAATAAGCAGATTAATGCAGGTAGCAAGAAATACTGGGCATATTGAGGAACATAACTTAAATAGCTGAGTGGTTTTCTTGATACCTTCTTAATTATCATTTCTTACAGTACATATCAAACATAAAACTTTGTGGCGTGAAATAAATCATCTAGCTAATATTTCAAGTAGGGCAAATGTATAACAAAAACGTCCACTTATGTAATATCCCCTGCTAAAACATTGGAAATGTAATTAAAAATGTGATTAAATATGTATTAAAATAATCGTAATTATTGGATCAGAATATGATTTAAAAAAAATACTCAATATATGGATGTGAAAATGTGTGTGGTACTACTAAGGAAGAAGAGGATGAGTGATTTCTTCACTGAGAGCATATGGTAGAAAGCCATTCTTGCTGTGTGCTCACTGCACACTTTCCAACAGATGGTGAATAAATACCAGCTATCATTTATTTACCATTGCACTAGTCAATGCATAGCACGGTCACCAATTGGCCTCATTATTAATCCTTGATGTATTGAACTGCCTTGCTGTGTAGGTGCATAGTATTCACATAGTATTCAAATTCCAATCAAGAACCAATTAGTACAGCAATCTGAAGTCTTTTCAATTTTGACCTTGAATATTGAACTGATTAGAAATTATAATAATACATCTACAGTATGTATGATGGTGAGGAAGTAGTGACTGATGCATTTTAACAGCAACATTATAATACTAATTTGCAGGAAATGAATAATAAAAGTGAATAGTCTTACAAAATATGAATGTATCTTACCAGATTGATGAGCGTCTCTGAATTCCGAAGGACGTCTCTCACCAGTTAATCTCCAAATCTTCTCCAACGAAGATTCGAAGACTCTCAAGGAGATGGCGAGGCCACAAAAACAAAAAGGCCCCTACAGAAAGTTTTTGGGAAGATGAGTGCAGCTTTGGTTAAAATAGTAAAGACGACAGAAACCCAAGTCTTCGATGACCTTGTGACTCATTTGACAGCAATGGGTCTGTTCCCTGCATTCATGGCATCCAGCAGACACAGACAGCTGTGAGCCCAAATCTTCCATGCGTGATCCTTAAAAACGTCCAAACTCGGCCTACGCAACTATATAATCGGTGTATACTTCAGTGGTGTGTTTATAGTCCGTTATCATCCATTTTAAATTAAGCTTCATAAACTGATATAATCAGTTTAAAAGATGGCTCATTGAAAAGTGTCTGAACTTATAAGAGTCCACAGAGAGAAAGAGAGAGAGAGAGAGAGAGGGCCTGTCAAGAACGCATGACACACGTCATCAGGGGAGGCACCTGGGCCACAGACATCCGCTTGACTCTCCAAAAGACACATGGGAGGTGTGAGGACCACAGGGTGGCGGGGGGGCTGGGAACATGTGGGCCGAAGGGTGCGTGAGAGGGGCTGAGGTACTGCCTGCTTGCACCTATACAGAGGATGCAGGTTGCTAGGTGAGGGGGCAATAAATGTAGTCTTATTGAGGGAAGGCTAATGATGTCAAATAAAATAAAGCAAACAGTCGGCGGCTAACAAGGGCTAATTTAGTGAGCTCGACGTAATGAATTAATGACGAGCTCCCCACCGCTGGAAATGGCGAGTGCAAGAAATAGCAGGAGATTGCATACTCTACTGAACAGATCAAGGGGTCGCGGATCCCCTGATTTTATAGGCGGTTCTGTTCTGCTTTCGTCTTCTTTGCCTGCAGTCTTTTACTTTTAGTCTGAATAAAAGGAGTCGGTTGTAATACTTCTCTCTCTCTCTCTAATCCTTCTCATTTTCATGGTTTGTCTGCTGTTTGCATTGAAGTGGTGCGATGTGATTTGGCTCATCTCTGAGGTTGTCATGTGTTGAAAGAACCGGAAAAACAAAACAGGTTTGCTTCCATGCTCCTCCATCAAAGGCACCTCATATAAGCGTGAGCGCAAATTTCTTGCTTCTGTTAAAATGAAGTCAGCCTTGTGTTTGAAATTGGAAGATAGGCATGAATCCTTCTGTTAGATACAATCTATTTTGGTAACTTATAAATCCAAAATAAAACTCACTGATGGCACAAAGAGTAATATAATGAGTAGTTTCATTATGCAACAATATTTTTCATTCAATTTTATAAAGTACACCACCTACCCCTCCCAGTTATGTCCGATATAATCACGAAGCATTATCCTACAAAAGTAAATATGAAGCTGTGTTTCAGGTTTTCTTATTCTCTCAAATATTGCCCATCAAAAGGCTGGGGGCATTTTTAAAAGGGTTATCATGAGTAAAGAGTGCCACCAGCCGTGGGCATGCTCTATAATGACCATAATGTGATGAGTCAATTAGCAATTATAGAGGAAGAGTGAGAGAGAGAGAGAGAGAGAGAGAGAGAGAGAGATATGAGTCATCCCCATGGGATGGTTTCATATGCTCATCTGATATCAAGTCAGCACTGTGAGTGTATTAACTACAATATTTACTGCATCCGAGGACTGTGATGATAGAAAAAGAGACCCCATATGTTTGGAACCATCAGGTCTGAACTGACCACCGGTGATCCAAATAATCCTAAACAGCTCCATGGCAACAAGAAACCCCATTCACAAAGGTGCACTGCTTAAATGCATGACAGCACAGACTTCACTAGAACCAATATCTTTATAACATCGTATGAATACTAAATAAAAAGACGATGAAAGGTCTGAGACCACTAGTGAAATTTAGCATTTTCTTAATATTTTTTATTACATTATCAGCTAAATAATAGATGTGAAAAGATTAACTGGCATAAATAAATCATGCATTTAGAATTTCTTCATATTTGGCATGCCCCCCTTTTGCTTTAATGTCAGAATGGACTCATTGTGCAAAACCACATGATCTATGTTACCCCAGCATGATTTGAGAACGTTCCAAACAGCAATGGAAACAAGAAAATCTAATCCTTAATATAAAGTAGCTTGCATTGTCAATGTCATATATTCGCCTAAATGATTAAGGATCCAAAAACAGCACTAAATCTTATACGTTTATCATTCATTTCATGTTATAGGGGCGGTTTCTCGGACAGGGATTAGACTAGTCCTAGACTAAAATAAATTAAAGGCCTGTCCAAACTGAAAACAACTTAAAACATAGCTTAAAATACATCAGTGCCCTTTGTTTTGCCTCAAAATGCACACAAGTAATGTTTTTAGTAAGGCATGTTTGTTAAAACTAGTTATATTTCATAATTAAACTAGAGCCTGGCTTAAACCAATCCCTGTCCAGGAAATCCCCCCATATTGTTTTAAAATAAAAAAAAATTATTTCTAGATTTAAATATTAATGCCAAATATTTAATGTGGTATTAATCAGACACCACTGTATATTATTCTATTATGTAGGGGAGAACCGGGGTAAAAGTAACGCGGGATGAAAGTAACAAAGCCATTTTCTCCGAGCCCTGATAACATTTGCATCCCAAACTATGACAGCATCTTTAGCACACAAACCCTTGACAGACCTGACAATTATTGCGTTATTTACTCAACGTTTTCAGCGTGTAGATCCAGAAAGGTGTTTTCAACCATGAAAAGTAAATTCCTAAAACGGTCATTTTTTTCTTAGAACTTGTTGTGTTTCTGGTTTCATGAGTTAAAGTACGGATCAATCTACAGGTTATTTAGTGCTCTAACACATCCTGAAGTTTGACTTCTCAGAGTTTTTCAAAATAAAAGTAAAATGGGTTTAAATGTGAGGAGATCCTGTCAGAACAAAAGTAACACTTGTTACTTTTGTCCTGCTGCTAATACTGTTGCATTATGTTGAAAATTAATATTATTCTAATTTGATTTCATTTCATTTTCATAGTGTTCAAACTGTTGAAAAAATATTTTATTCTCAACAATTTAAGTTTGTGCTGTTGGTTACTTTTGAAACATTTGATAAAACTGGAATTTAAAATGAAACCGTAATTTCATTATTTTTTTAGAAAGATATATTACAAAATATGTTTGCAGTTACATATTAATGATGTCGTAGTCATGTATATTTAATAAAAACATGTGCAACACAGAAATCTATCTTATTTTGTTGTGTTACTTTCTTCCCTGCAGGTGGGGTCAAAAGTAACAATTCACTACTTATGTTTGTTATACTGAAGTCATTTTACATTTTTACAAAATTTCACCTTGTATTAATAGACGACACTTGTTAGTTATTGGCCACAGCAAACATATATCTCTATCTATAACATGCTCTTTTAAAATTAAGTTTTTCTGAAAACTTTTATTTTCGCCCCCGCTCTCCCCTATATAATATATAACATACTGTATGTGACTCTGAACCACAAAACCAGTCATAGGGATCATTTTTTTAAAAGCACACCGTTCTGTTATTGTATGGTTTGTTATAGGAAAATATTTGGCCAAGATACAACTATTTGAAAATCGGAAATCTGAGGGTGCAAAAATATCTAGAAAATAGCCTTTAAAGTTGTCCAAATTAAGTCAACTGCACCCACTAATAAAAATTAACTTGATGTATTTAAAGTAGGAAATTTACAAAATATCATCATGCATGATCTTTACTTAATATCCCAATTATTTTTGGCATAAAAGAAAAATTTATAATTTTGGCACATACAATTTATTGTTGGCTATTGCTACAAACATACCCATGCAACTAAAGACTGTTTTTTTTGGTCAAGGGTCACATCAAAGGTCACATAAAAAAACTAGGTAACACTTTACAATAAGGTTCATTAGTTAACAACATTAATTAATGTGAACTAACTACTTTTATTAAAATTTTGTTAATGTTAGTTAAGGCACTGTGAACTAACATGAACAAGCAAATAAAGCTTTATTTATATTAACTAACGTTAACAAAGATTAATAAATACTGTAACAAATGTATTGCTCATGGTTTGTTCATGTTAGTTAATATACATTAACTAATATTAACTAATGAACCTTATTGTAAAGTGTTACCAAAAACTAATATTGTAAATGTATTAAAATATATTAACAAGTACCGAAAGAGTACCATGAGGACAAAATATTCCTCATTTACACATTTAAAGGAAAACTATATTTTACTATGTTCTTACCTCAACTTAGACAAATGAATACATACCTATCTTTTTTTAATGCATGCACTTTTAATCTTTGTACAGCGCCTCGTGAATGTGTTATCATTTAGTCTACGTGTGAAGGGATGGCGTCCGCGCCTCTAGTCCAATACAGTGGTAACTCTGGTGCGTAACTCCAAAAAATTTTATCAATGCAGAGAAGAAAAGTCTGCACACAGTAATCCAAATAATGTCAAACATTTATTCTGTGCCGAAATAATCAAATGGCCAAACATGCAGAGATACAAACGTTTCGGGCTTAGCCCATCATCAATGTAATTGATGTAGCATTTAGTTTAGCCCCATTCATTCCTATGGCTCCAAACAGGGATGAATTTAGAAGCCACCAAACACTTCCATGTTTTACCTATTTACATGAGTAGTTATACGAGTCAGTAAGGTGGCACAAAATAAAACTTTTGTTTGGAGCCATAGGAATGAATGGGGCTAAATGCTAACACATTCAAGAAGCGCTGAAGAAAGATTAAAAGTGCACACATTTAAAAAAAAATAGTATGTATTAATTAATCTAAGCTGAGGTAAGAACATAGTAAAATATTACCAAAAAACTGTGTTTTCCTTTAATTATTGTCAACAATCACTGCTAGGGTGCAATTTATTTTCTTTGTAATAAAGCAAGCTGATAAATAAAGGTGTTAATTCAAACCATTCGTTTGATTAAATTGAATTCACTCACCCTAAACAAGTTATTGCAACCAACATATCGCCTGACCTATTTTCCAGAAATCACCCCATAGTGTTGCCAAGCTATCTTTGGAATTCTAAGCCTAGAAAAGGTTTTGAACATGCCAGTGTGGGAAAGGAAAGGTAGACAGAGGCTTCTTACATATATGGTGGGGGAAAAATGCTAAATAAATCACTGTACTGCCCTGCTCTGTTCAGGGGTGCGATAAGCTTTGGAAAACAATCAAAACAGTAGACAAAGCTTTCAAAGAGTTTAGAATCTTCAAGTCTGACTAAAAATCAACACTTATATACTTTGTTGCTGACTCATTCCTTGCGGCCTTGTCTACTGGATGAAAACCAGCAAGTTTTTTAGTATATTTTATAAATCCCTATTGACATTAGATGCTCTCGACATTTACACTACCCCACTAAGTGCCATCTCCACGGGGGGAAGATGTTGCCATAGTAGCATACCCCTATGTCACTTTCTGAGTCATTAAATTATTTACAACCCCATGCCTGAACTGTGAAGGAATATCTTAGTTTGTTGCACCACAATGTGTGATGCGCACAGTCTGATGGAAACGTATGCATCAGGATTGGAAAAATTTCAGAATTTAAAATGAGATTATCTTAAAAATCGTGAGTTGTACTATAAAACGCCCTAATTTAGGTTGAATAGACCTTTTGCGTGTTTGCAAACAGAGATGAAGTTTTTTGTGGGCAGAGCCCAACTGGTGTCAGAAAGTGACAGCTCCGCAATAGTGGTGTGAAGTGTTTTAGCATTAAACTGTGATTTTTATGGATCTGGTGTACTGTGGAAGTCTGTTTTTTCCTATATTTCTCTTAAGTGTAATGTTTCTTATAACGTTTTCACCAAGTTAAGTTACGTTTATTTTTTAAATAAATTAAAATTTTAAAGGCTTGGCTACTGATATGTGTGCATGTATGTAATGTATATGTATTGTTCTTTATTGGTAAATCAATTATTTTTACAGTATGAATCGCTGAAGTACTTATAAGAGCAATACTATCATGTATTCTGTATAATATCATTTATTAAATATTTCATCATTTCCTGTCTTCAATTTCTTCCTTATATTTATAGCCTACGTGTTTGATCTAAAACTATTATGTTTACATACAAATTAATCTGTATAGGCCTGTTTATATATTATTAACACTTTACAACATGTGTGTGTGTGTGCTATGTTATTTATTAGTAAACACCATAATTTAGAACAAACAGGAAGACATAGGCTAAGATAGAAGGTAAAAAATAGTAATAGAAAACGAAAAAAATATGAAAACTTTAATAAATGGTAATTTTATTGCAGGGCTCAACATAAAGGACTGCCCGGTGGCCCGGGGCAAGCGTGAGAGACATTCGGGCCACTAAAAAGTATTGTCACTTGCCCGATCGGGCCAATGCTTCACCCTCAGTCACTAAAATATATTTCTATCAATGTATGTTATTTAACATCTTGGAAGCAGACATTTAATTGGGTAAAACACAACGAAAGAAACAATGCAATATTTTGCACAATTTGCTGTGAGTTGGAAAAGTTGGAAGCTTTTTTCGTTGGAACATGTCTGTTGTGTATATATATACAATTTTATTTGACTTTTGAATTATTAAATATGTGACACTGACATTTTTTATTAGGGCCAGTGAAAATTTTGGCAGAGCAAGTGAAAACCTGAACCACTGGCCCGACCGGGCCAGTATAAAAAATTATTTGCATTGAACCCTGTATTGATATTATGAACTCATTCAAATCTTTCTAATATAAACGTAACGTGATAAAAAACGCTATAAGAGACACATAGAGGGAACAGACTTCGACAGAACACCAGACATCTTCTCTAATTATTTTCTATTCAAATTATTAAAAGATTTTCAGATGATTTCATCACTCCAGTCTGTCCGGTTGAGGGCTTATTGCAACCATAAACACCTACGTTTATCTTCAAATGGTGTCTTCGACGACGGTATACTATAAAAAAGTAGGTCATCTATTTTGGCATTCCTATTCTGACACTCAACAGCACAACAAGACATTTTCTAGTGAGTTATATTGTTCGTTTCACTCGTGTCTCATTCATTTCCACTGTTTTTCTGCCACCACATTGCGCGCGTGACGTAACTGTGATGTCAACTCGCAAAAGGTCTATTGGGATGACAGGGAAGAGGAATTCCCTAAAGACAGGGACTGCTCGATAAATCTCATGCGATTGTCATCCACTTCTCATCAGTTTTGAAAGCAGGTGATGGCGGTTCCTTGATGACTACTAATCAAGGAACCGATTAGTAGTCATCAAGATGTAGCTACATTTACTACACAAAGCACAAAGTAGTTCACTGACATGCTGGGCAATACCGCATGAAGGCAAAATTGCCTCGATTGACAGTGAACCATGGCTTTGGTCCTGTCCCTAATGGCACACTCCGGACTTGTGGACTTCCTCAGAATCCACACTTTGATGACATCATGTAGTGCAGACCTTAGGGATCCTTGATGCGAGTCCACAAAGGCCCACCAGAGTCATATTTTGGGACCTGGAAATAGGAATAGAAGTGGTGTGACTCCTCCCATCCGTCGTCTGATTGCTATTTCGCAAGGACTTCTGGGTTGGTAAAGTGTGTGGAGCCTGCAGCAGTGCAGGCTTTGCCGAAGACCGTATCAAGGGTGCAAAAGGGTGCACAGATGAGCACATTTCGAAGCTAGAAAATGACAGATGGGACACCCTACGGACTCGTAGACTAAGCGAGCACACGCAATTCAAGGTCATTTGGGACATGACCTTTGTGTAGTAAATGCCACTCCATCTAAAGCAGGCGATGGTGATTTACTACTAATCAAGGAACCAGCTTTACTGACGAGATGCGCGTGACAATCACAACCTATTTATCATGCAGCCCTACTAAGGATGCACAGATGTATTGGCCTATAATCCTTATTGGCAGATAAAAGCATTCTTCCCACTTTCGGACAATTGTTTAAAAACAATCGATGATCAGGGCAGATTATCCTGGCAATGAAAAGGAGGGGATTAAATTAGGTCTGAAGTCTGCAGTTTGTATGCTCTGACAAAATAGACCCCTTCAAGGTTTGTAAACATTGAATGATTATCGGGTGCGCGCGCAGCATGGGGTCAAACTGTTCATACCATTTAGGCTTTTTAGTTTAATCTAACAGGGCTGAAAAATGATGACTTACCTCAAATGAAGTAAGCACTACAAACACAAGCCTCTTTGATATTTGCATTGTCTCAGTCTGCACGTTAATTGCTTGCAGCTGCAGATGTTGTATTTTTTGTTTTTGAGATTCTGCATGAATCGCGAAAACTTAATGGAAGACCTGGTGCGATTTTCACAGCCCACGACGTAAGTAGGCATTTTTGACGATACCGAATAATACGCAACTCAATCTGCTGTAATGACTTTTCTGACCCCGACATGCACAGTGGGAACCGCCTGTGACGTGAACCGTGAAGGGGTCTATAACTTAAAATAGGGAGTAAAAGCAAAACTATCGGCATCTGTCTGTCATTCTCAGTAATCGAATATCGGTATCGGTACAATAATTTTGTATTGTTGCATCACTACAATTCACTGAATTGTAATTCAAAGAAATGCGAGAAGTATACCACAGAATAATTTTACTAGTCTAACACAAGCAAAGCTAAATAACTTAAATTTTTTCATCTTGACAAATTCTGTCCATTTATTTCAGATACCCAACAATGATTCCCAATAAGGATTTTCCCTCAAATGATTAACATGTTTATCAAAATAGCCAACAAAATGTACTTTCATTTCTTATAGTTTCATTCTTAAAACTACCTTCTGCATCATTGTTGAGTATGAATTAACCCAGATATTAACCCTACTGCATCTACACTATAGCTCAACTGGTACACCATTGTGTTTGCAACACAAAGGTCATGGGTTTGATACCAAGAAACACACATAAAAACATGTTACTTTGGTGCCCTGTATAAATTACTTTGAATAAAAGCATCTGCCAAATGCACAAATGTATTTTTCTGGAACTAAAGCACGTTGAATCAATTTAAATAATCAACTGAATGAAAGAAGACTAATAATGTGTTAAATAAAAACAGTATTTGAACATTTAGTTATAATAGGATTGCCTTTCAAGTCATACCTTTGGGTAAACCGACCATATTAACGTTGTTTGTTTGCTAGTCTGAACACAAACAGTCTTTTCAATTCACTGCGACAGCAGCAATTACTTGGCTGGGGTTTTCTGATGAAACTAACCATCAGTGGGTTTAATACGGTTCACTAGTATCGACTGAGTAGGAGTGAGCTGCTTTTTAACGGGTCGGTTCTGTCATCCACGCGCACCCCGGAGAGCGTGACAGAAGTTAATCGTGATGACAATATGCCCGCGCGCGCAATCGGCGGGAACTGCCTCCACATTTAGAGAACCCTCGTGTGCCTGACGAACACGAAACGATTAGAAAACTACCCGGTCAATACTTTTTTCTCTCTCTCTCTCTCTGAGAAAACAATGCATTTTAGACCAACAAGAATGTTTATTTCCTAGTGAAAGTTTTTAAAGTATTGATATTTAGAGGTCCCTCTTGTGCCTGACGAAAACAAAACGCCTAAGTGAGGACATAACAATATTGCAAAATATGTATAGAGTTTTAAGTGAGATCCTGAGCCACTAACAAACGGGTTAACATCTGCTGTAATTCTCAATTTTATGTCATTTTTAACAGCGAAAAAAGCAAAACGTAATATTTAGGAAAAAAAGATAATTAAACAGAATTAGAGAAGAGGAAAGAATTGTGGTACAGAGGCCTACATGATTGATGGAAGCTCGCATCCAAACCGACTGAATGTCGCTGTCCATGCTTCACTTCATATTTCACATTTCCACACATATGGCAGGTAATACCTGAAATCCCTACAACGTTATGGTGTAAAGTTGATGATCTGGATCATGTTAGACAGTTGTCATCCAACACATTGGTGAAGGCGCTGGTAAAAAAAAATAGTTGTAGTCTGTGTTGTCGTCGACCTATGTGTTAAACGTGTCTGCCCCCTAGTGGTTACTTTCTGAAGATGATCAAAATATTTTCAAAATTTCTGTTGTTTTAAAGCAAGAGCCAACAAAAGAGTATAAAAATGACACAAGTATGTTTTTAAGCTTTGTTTAATCTTATCAGAATTTCAAAATGTCAAATTACAGCACAAAAGCTAATAAAAAAAGAATTTGGCATTTTACAAAAAAAACAACAACACTAATATACTTGGGAAAAAATGTTAAATGCCAAACAAACATTTTTTCACAGTGGTTAACAGGTAGCCTAACTATTTTCACTCAAATGTCCAGACAATTAAGGCTCTCATTTTACACATTAATTTAAAAATATTACATTTTATATTGGCGGTTACATCACTCAAGCTAAGTGACAGCACAACAAAGTTATCATGATATCTGTCAAACCAATCTTTGGTGTAAATTCCTGTTACAGTTTTAAGTGGCTAAATGGTTAAATACTGGTGGTAATGTGTTAAACACACAGACCTGCTTATTGTGTTTGAAATAAATCATTGACTTAAATTCACTGCTTCATGTAGAAACATAAATACTGAGACTATCTGTGAAAGCATATACTGTACTGTCAAATGTGTGCGTGTGCGAACAGCAGTAAAACCCTCCAAGAATGACACAAAATTTCAGCATAAGAGAAATAAATAAAACAGATAAAGAAAATCTGTCTCATATGATAAATCAAAAGCAACGCTTCACTAATGTAAAGGTTTTATGCTAACAGATGGTTGGGGGGGTCAGTATTGTGGTGTATTCTGGTACTTGTGGTACTAAACTGCATCATTTCTGATGTAATTTTACCACATTCCCTTGAAATAAAAAGTGCATGACTTTGTGCTGTAACATTTATGACAATACAACCATGTGACAAAAACAAACATACGCACATACATTCAATCCCTTAATAAAAAACTCCAGTAACCCTTTTCGTTGCCAAAATAAATTAAGTTCACGAGTTCACATTCATTCGTTGGTTGTGTTGCTTGTTCACAGCTGGTAGAGGCTCACTGCTGGCTAAGAGATTTTCTTAAGAGTTCAACATCCGACCGCTTAAGAGGGTCTTTTTGCGTTGGACACGAGTATTCGTCCAGGGACAAGGGAATGAACTTTTCCCGTAAGCCCAGCACCTCGGCACCCTGGCATGCCAACACGGCAGTCCATGGCTGTGGTGATGGACTTCCATGGCTGAGGAACCCAAAAACAGCAATGGCCTCTGGAAAGAGAAAGTTAGAGAGATGAGCAGACAAACCTCAATTAGGACTTCAAAAAGACAGAACGAGAGGTTACCTTTCTTCTGAAGATCTGGCACTTTAACAGATCCCAGAGAAACCAGATATTGTGCAACACCAGTAATGTCAGCAGGCCGACCTCTTGTCGCGAGAAGAACGATTGACCTAAACACAAGTAGATAGAATAGGTATAGTTGGAGTGACAGAAACTAACTATAAATGGGACCCTGGACTACAAAACCAGTCCGCAAATATATCTGTAGCAATAGCCAACAATACATTGTATGGGTCAAAATTATCGATCATCAGGATATTAAGTAAAGATCATGTTCCATTCCATTAAGACATTTTGTAATTTTTCTAACATAAAAATATATTTTTTTAAAATATTTATCATTAGTAATACGTGATTCTGTGGACTTACTGTAATTTTGACCACTTCAAAAGCAATTTTCTCAATATATATATTTTTTGCACCCTCAGATTCCAGATTTTCAAATAGTTGTATACTTTGGGCCAATATTGTCCTATTCTAACAAATACATAAATGGAAAGCTTATTTCTCCAACTTTTAGATGATAGATTTAATTTTCCAAAAATATACCCTTATGACTAGTTTAGTGGTCCTGGGTCACAAATATTTCAGCTTTTCTGCAGTCCAACAAGTTAATACAACTGCAGCGCCAACTTCTCCTAGTCTTCAGAAATCCCATCCCATCCTAAACCCCTTACCTCTTCATAATTCCAGTTTTCAAATACTGTTCCATCCTAAAGTCCATCTTGGTAAACAATGAGCTCCTTGTGACTCGTCCCGAGCATGCGTCCACTGTAACCAGGAGAAACCCTGGCTGATTGAGGTCAAACCTCTCTGCATTCACCTATGAGGCAGAAAAAAGAAAACAGTTGTAAAGGTCAAAAACAACTTAAATGTCTTCATGCACCCTCGAAGAAAATAAACAAGATGAAAGACATTATTCACAGCCTTAAAGCAACAGTTCACCCAAAATTCAGATGAACTCTTTTTACGTTTTTCGGTTATTCTGCTATTATCTGCTAATATCCACTAGATGACGCTCTTACCCATTAAAAAAACCAAATGAAGCAAAAACTAATTTTACACATTTTAAACTCGTGTATGTTTTGATAATCGTTCTGAATTTGATCTCTAACAAAATTTCTTAACAAAAATGCAATTATTTCAGCTTTTTGCTCTAAATTTGGTATTTTTTAAGAAACTTACCAATATTTAAGAGGTTATAAAAATGAAACATTTTTCCTTTTTGTTTGTTTAAAAGCAGAGCGTCTGTTCTTTCATTTTATATATTTGTATGTTTATATACAATACTGTGCAAAATTTTAGGCCACCACCATCAGACTTATTATTTTAGAAGTTTTAATGTCCATCCATATTTATTTTTCAATCTATTTTATTAACATACAAACAGAAAATACAGGAAATATGTAAAAATTCAGGACTAAATGTCTTCTTTAGTGCTAAGAGAGGTCACACTAAACACAGACGATGCATAAACACATCTTGAGCGTTTTTGAGCAAAATGAAGTAAAAATTTCTTTAAAATTACAAATAATGATTTAATGTTATTTAGGTTTAAGAGATCCTGCAGTTTCCTGCTATTGCTCAAGTGGAAGTGGAGTTTACCCTAAAAACTTGACACATCAGTTTACATTTTAACACAGTTTTAATACTATATACACATTTCCTGTATTTTCTGGATGTATACTATTAAAGAGACGGAGAAACAATTATACATGATCACTATACAATTGCAAAAACGACAAATCTAATTGTGGCATGGTGGCCTAAGACTTTTGCAGAGTGCTGTATTTATAAAATAAAATTTTCCTGAAAGGGATTTTGTGAAACTTTTGTGAAAATCACAACACTGGCAGGCACCTTTTAAAAAAATGTATGGCAGGGAATGAGTTAAAAGTGTGCTTTGTTGTTCACAAAAATAATCTGTGAAAGATCTATAAAAACATGTACCTGTAGGGAAATGTATTTATTATACTGTCATAGTATGTAAAAGTTAAGTATAAATTTTATAAAGTTCATATTTTGTGTTTACGAAAAATGGGTTTGTCATTTTTGAGTGAACATTAATTTTCTCTATGAAACAAAATAGTTTGATTAGTCACACTTACAGTAATGTAAGCCTGAGTGTCATTACTCTGTTCTTCTTTTACGCTGAGGGATTTGATCTGAGTTTGGAGGTAGCTGTTCCACGGTTCACTGGAGAAGACCAACTACAAGGAGGAAAATAAAGACAAAGAGTTGGTTGGACTTTCTGTTTCAATCACCCGGAAAACGCAAGTTCAGAAGAGCAGATGGACATGAAGGTAAAAGTCTGTTCCTACTCAACCCCTATAGAGATGCACAATTTATCCTGTTTGTTCATATGGCGCTTGGGTCTTGCTCACCTGTGAAGCCCCACAGGTTTTGCAAGCCTCTGTGTTTGGCTTTGGCATAGGCACTATGGTGCTGGCAGTTTTGCTGTATTTGGGGTAGGCACTGGCGGTGCAGTTGCAGGTTTGTGTTTTTTTGGAGGCATGTATGTGAGCTATGATCTTCACTCTCTCGCAGCCCGCGGTGGAGCAGTAGCTGTAGCCGTCACGTCTGTTCCGTGCTTGAGCGTACAGCCATAACAAACTGGAGAAAATCATTAATTGACAACAGGATTAATATCTTCGCATTAAATTGGCTAAAATTTAACTGTTTTAAATAGAAAGAGGAAATCAATTAATAAAACAACACGGTTATTTGAAAAAATAATGTCAATGCTAAACGTGACATTTTTTCTTCACTAGTGGCTTTAAAATGAAATGCAAAAAAACAAAAAAATAAAAATGCTGATCAAGTTTGTCAATATATCAAACATTCATACCCGACAGATTTGTCGAAAAAGTACTTTCTCTTGTTCTGTTGATTCTCTAGATCCGACATAGATTGTACAGGGCCGTAGTCCTCTATGCTCTCGAAGCCATTGTTTTGCTTGTTGTAGATATCTGATGTGATCTGGAAGTTTGTTTCATCAGGGTAACACAGGCCAAGGAGAGTCCAGTCACCCCTACAAAAGCAGCACAGTCAAATAAACATCCTGGACTGATTGATCTTACATAAAACAATACATGCAAAATCTTATGATTATGTAAAACAATTGAGGAGTTCAGATGCAAAAGCTAAACGCCACCTCCGTGGCAAATCAGATAATGATATTAACCGAATACTCTCAGCATGTATTATATGTTCATCAAATACCTTTGATCTTTCAGAAATTCCGGTTTGTTGGCAAAATCCACTAAATGCTATGTCTATTTCTAATGCTGCGTTCAGAGGCGTCAAGCGCAAGTGATTTCAATGTTAAGTCAATGTAAAGACGCGTTGACGTACGTCTGGAGGTCTCGCGGCGCGAATAAGGCGTTTAGCACGGCGCAGTAGACGCGGTTCCACATCATTCGCGCAAATGGCGTGAATTGAGCGTTGCAGCGGGAAAGTTGAAAATTTTTAACTTTGGCTGAAAAACGCACCGCGTTAACCAATTCTAGTTATCGGAAATTCGCGTCATGGGAGGGGCTTCTGCGACTCCACTCGCTTTCTGTAATCACGTCACTACTAGAGCGTTAACCAATCGCTCTAGTAGTGACGTGATTACAGAAAGCGAGCGGAGTCGCAGAAGCCCCTCCCATGACGCGAATTTCCGATAACTAGAATTTCACGAACAAGAATGAAGAGAGAATACTCAAAATGTTCAATCGTCCAACTATGCGCGGTAGATGCAAATTTGTCGCCTCAAAGCGTCTGGTGTGAACTCACAGTAAGCGCATGTAAGATCGACAGCGTGCAAAGCGACTGTGTTTCACATTTAAACCTGGGTCCCTTGTGAGTACTTGGATGTGAACATCGTCATCTCAGCTGATTCTTGAAGAATCTCAAAAGGAAGATCTTACTTGTCAAAATTAATAAGTGACAGGACCGTCTCTCTGGGGGCAGGTCCATTCCAGTGAACCGTGTAGCTCTTGCTTGTCATCAGAACAGGTTGGTATTGTTGGGACGGTGATGTCTGGCTTCTTATACCTCTCAGCACCATGGGCTTATCAGGGTACTCGTCTCTTCTGATGGTCAGGCTGAGGTTAGACGCACCCTGCGTCTGTATGTACACCTGTATGCAGCAAAGGTAACTTACTGTTTAGCAGACAAAATAGTTAAAGGGAAACTCCACTTTTTTTGAAAATATACTAATTTTCCAGCTCCCCTGGAGTTGAACATTTGATTTTTGCCATTTTGGAGTCCATTTAGCTGATTTCCGGGTCTGGCGCTACCACTTTTGGCATGGCTTAGCACAATCTATTAAAGCTGATTAGACTATTAACATCTCGCTAAAAAATGACCAAAAAGTTTCAATATTTTTAATATTTTTCAAACTTGACTCTTCTGTAGTTACATCGTGTACTAAGACTGACAGAAAATGTAAAGTTGTGATTTTCTAGGCCGATATGGCTAGGACTAGACTCTCATTCTGGCGTAATAATAAAGGACGTTGCTACTGCAACATGTCTGCAGGAGGCGCAATGATATTATCCAATGCCCGAAAATAGTCCCCTGCAATTGAAAGTTACTAAGGGGACTATTTTCGGGCAGTGCGTAATATCATTGCGCTAATGGTCTAATTAGATTCAATGAATTTTGCTAAGCTAAGCTAAAAGTGGTAGCGCCAGATCCGGAGATCAGCTGAATGGATTCCAAAATGGTAAAAATCAAATGTTTATCTTTAGGGGAGCTAAAAAATGAGCATATTTTCAAAAAAAAGTGAAGTGTCCCTTAAAGATGATATACAAGCATAATGAGAGGCATTTCTTTACCTGAGAGTACTTGCCACTGCACACAACCCCATTCCAGCGGGGAACATCCACGCATTGAGGATGGCGGATGAGGAAATTGTCAGCTCTTGCCACATACGTGTCTGTGTAATTGCTGATCGAACCATCCAGGTCATGAAAGATGGAATTTTTATCACCATCCAGATCGTTCTGCTCAAACCACTCGCCTGGTCGCCCGAAAAATGCTCTCAGAGTCACCTGATTAAGTAAAAGAGGATCATTGAGGATTTATACAGATATCTCATTTTACAGTCTATAAAATCTATTTTTAGGTTAATGCTTTTTCATTATTTTAATCATTTTCAAGGATTTTCCAGGTCAGGACCCCACAATTTTCACCCCGGAGATATTTTTAGGTTTTCTGAAACCATGGGAAACCCACTGCAGGACAAACACTTTAAAGGCAGGGTGCATGATCTCTGAAAGCCAATGTTGACATTTGAAATCACCTAAACAAACACACCCCTACCCCAATAGAATCCGGACCTTCTTTTGATAGACCCGCCCCACACATACAAAACCCAGGCAATGATGCCGGTTAGTAGTCACACCCTTTACTGCTGATTGGCTACACGTGTGTTTTGATACTCCTCCCAACCTGTGCACCTCGCCTTTAACAGACACAACAACTAAAATAAATGTAGTGTCATTCAGACAGAACAAGTAAGGCAGACTCAAATCCAAAGACCTTTTTCTCTTACACATCCTAAATGCCAGCTGCCAGATCAGGGCCGTATTTAACATTACCGAGGTCCCCGCAGCTTAAGCAGATGGTGACCAATCAGAAGACAACAACCAGATGTGTGAGCCAAAACTATTAGACTACTATTATGACTATTAGTAACACTTAACAAATACTTAGCATTACAGACTAGACAGTGTCTGGGGGGGGAGGGGTTAACCTCATGGTTAAAGAGCTTCTAGGGAAAAGGCCTCTATCACCTTGGGCAAGACAATTATGACCAGTACATGCCCCAGTGGACCAGAGCCTGTAATTATGGGTAATTTAACAAATTATAGCAGGAAATTAAATTATGAAAGCTTAAGTTAAATTATACAAGCGGAAGTAATTTTGTAGTAAACAATTTAAACCAAGAAATATCTGTGTGTGCAATATTTAATTAGTAATCACATTATAACAGAAAGGCACCCCAACTGTTTTCAGGTCATAAATGTGTGTTTGTGTGTGTGTGTGTGCCTCTTAATGTCCCCACAAATATTTTAATAATGTCCTCATGAGGGAACAAGCTTGTAAATCATACAGAATGATGTTTTTGAAAATCTAAACTAGCAAGTTTTAGGTAAGGGTGAGGTTTAGGGGTTGGGCTTTGAGAACGGGATAAAATATATACTTTGTATAGCATAAAAGACATTACAGCTATAGAAGGTCACCCCCCCCCAAAAAAAACGAAAACTTGTGTGTGTATATGCATGTGTGTGTGTGTATATGTGTGTACTTACACCGGGCTGGAAGGAGAGAGAGGACAGGTTATTTCTGGGTGTCAGCTGCCAAATGTTTTTCAGGCTGAACCCCACTGCAGTGGTCAATCGTTCTGTTGTGGTGCTAAAAGCCTGAAATGTGCAGTTAAAGATCCTCACTGGACCATCGTTTATCTGAAATCCACGGATCGGAAATGTCCTGCAAAGAACAGAGCATCACATCAATTTTAACATTTAATGTTTTTGTAAACATTGTATGAGTATGTGCACTCCCTGGGAATCAAATCAAAGACTTTTATCAAGCGGAAAGCATTAGATACATTTTACAAACTCTTATCTGGTTTATATAACCTCTTACACATCTATGAAGTAGGAAGCATTGGGGCGGTTTCCAGGACAGGGCTTATCCTAGTCCTAGACTAAACTGCATGTCTGCCTTAATTTAAAAACATCTTGCGCTTACATATCTTAAAATATATCAGTGTCATTGTTTTGTCTTAAGATGCACACCAGTAATGTTTTTTCTAAGGTTTGTTTTTAAAAACTACTTAACTCTTTCACCGCCAGCATTTTTCATGATTTTCACAAAAGTTTAATGCCTTCCAGAAAATGCTCCTTTTTAAATATATAAACATACAATGTATGAAATAAAAGAACAGACCCTCTGCTTTCAAACAAAAAAATCAGTTTCATCCTACCTTCATGTGTTCTGTTTTTATCACCTCTCAAATATGTGTAGGTTTCATCAAAAACACCAAATTTTGAGCAAAAAGCTGAGATAATTCCATTTTTGTGAAAGACTTTTGATAGAGATCAGATGTAGAGCGATCTTTAAAACATACACGGACATACAGCTGTTTGCCCTAGGGCAATACTTCCGGGTTTCCAGTTGCGGAAGAGCGCCACCTGGTGGATAATAGCGTTATTGCAGATTGACGAGATTACTCGTCAATGGCGGGGAAAGAGTTAAAGGAACACGCCCACATTTTGGGAATTTAGCTTATTTACCATATCCCCCAGTTAGATAAGTCCATTCATCAGGGCTCAACATTAAGGCTTGTCCGCTTGTCCGGGACAAGTGGAGTTTTTTTAGGACAAGTGTAAGAGAAAATTAGTTGTCTGACTGGACAAGTTAAATTTCAATCAATGTTACTTCACGTTATGTGCCGTTAACGACAGAGCAGAATGCGCAGCGCAAACACCGAGCGGAATATTCAACAGAGAGCGCGGCACGCCGACACACACGTTTACATGTACTGTTATTGTTACTAAACAAGCTGTGCGCGCATTAAACCTGATCGCCGAACATGTGTGCGTGCTGCGCGACAGCGATTTGAATCTGACAGAGTTCGTCACTGTACATTAAAAATCCCACACGAACATTACAGCGTAAATGCTAGGTTTAAGATTGATTTTATATATTTATAACAGATAATCTAGATACATTTATTCTAATAAGTTTTAAAACATGGTAATGTTTTGCTTTAGTGTTTTTATGTCAGACAATCATTGAAAAATCTTCTATTATTTTGCTTTAATTGCTAGTCCGGGTTTGTTTGAAGGCTACAGTTTGTCCAGTTAGAACAAGTATGTCTCACTCAAAGTATTCAAATCGTTGACTTTATTAAATGTGCATAGATGTGTGGTTAGTATAATGCACGCACAGTCCACAAAACGTCCTTTGATTTGAATCAATCCTGCTTATTTAAACTATAACTATTTACACTATTCAGCCAATCTCCTTTCCCGTTATCATTCACCTGCTCTATTCTCCGACACTGCGCAGACTCTCTAGCGATAAGTTTTGGAACAGTCCATTTCGCACTTAACAGGGGTGATCGGATTAGTCCATTTATTAAAGGTGACTCTTTTCTACAATCATTGAAATGTGGGGAAAATGAAGAGAAAGGCAGCAGATATAGCATCATTCTTCAGAAAGAGTAACAAGAAGCAGCCAAATGAATCTTAGTAAAATACATTTCAGTGGCCTAAATTCACATGATTTTCTGGTCTATATAGTATTTTCAGCAATGGGAGATATAAATCCTGGTTTCAAAGTAAATTTCAAAAGTTTTATTTGATTAAATAGTTTAAAAAAAACATGAGGTTGAATTATGACTATAAATTTTATCTTAATCTCAATTCATTTTAATTAAAATTCAAGTATTGTAGCAATTGTATGTTATAAATTATTCTTATTAACACACCTATAATACTTAAAAGTATTTTAAGGATGGATGATAGAGATTTTATGTGCCACCAGAGTAACTGCTGGCCCCTGCCTGGCCACCACTGAAAATCCCTTGCTCCGCCACTGATTAGCAAAACAAAAAAAATACATTATATTATAAATCTTTACCCGGACAAGTGACTTTTGTGCATGGACAAGTGAAACACAACTTTACTTGTCCGAAGGACAAGTTGCTCAAAAAGTTAATGTCAAGCCCTGATACATACCTTTTTCATCCCTGTGCGTGCCGTAACTCTGTCTGACGCACTCCCCGCTAGCCAAGCTTAGCACAAAGACTGGAAGTGAATGGCTCCAGCTAGCATACTGCTCGCAATAAGTGACAAAATAATGCGAACATTATCCTATGTATATGTTGTCCGCCCATGTAGCAGTGCTTTGCCTTCTGAGAATATAGTTCCCAGTATGTATGCTGTTAAAAGATGGCTGCGTCTCATATGACCTTGTTATTTGTACACGATGTGACTATACAAATCAAAATATACAAATAGGAAAATGTTGGCGTTATTTTGTGACTTATAGGGAGCAGTATGCTAGCTGGAGCCATTTACTTTCGGTCTTTGTGCTAAGCTAAGCTAGCAGTGGGTGCGTTAGACAGTTACGGCACGCACAAAGATGAAAAAGGTATGTATGGACTTTTCTAACTCTGGGGGATACGGTGAAGTATCCAAACATTTCCCAAAATGTGGGCGTATTCCTTTAAGTATCCTAATATAACCAAGGCCTATTCTTGGATTAATCTAAATCCTGTCCGGAAACCACTTGATAACCCTTGACATTAATCTCCCTCTTTCACATACTTGTTTCTTGGCAGAGTCCTCATCTTCCCGTCTACTCCGCCGACGCCCCAGTATTTATTTTGCCCTCCGTTGGTGCCGCGATTTCTGCTTTCACCGACAAACAGAGACTGGGAGACCTCCTGACTGGAGCCCTCATCTTTAGGGTAGCTGCCATCACTGCAGTGAGGGAAGTACAAATTAACTTTTGCTTTAAAGTTTGCTTTAAGAAATCTTATGTAACATAGTAATGCCAGCACGTTCTCATGCTTGCACACATTTGCCTCCGATTGTGACAGTTTTGGCAGATGTTTTCTTTCATTATTATGACTGCAGGAAGGTACACAAGCACCAGAAACATGCAGATTTGTACCTTGCAAATGAGAGTCCTACACCATTGTCTGCGAATCTATCAGAAAATCAAAACAATAAATTAGAACATCACTGTATTTCAGTTATGTTATGATGGAAAGAAATTTTAGATTAACAGGGTTTCCTACCCTGAGTTTCGTATGATGATGTCACCTCCTCGAATCCAGGCCCCAAGATCATTGTTCTTAAAGGAGATGAGAGTGTCAATGACAGCAGCCACTCGTGGCTTGCTTGGATCAGCGTTCTCGTGAGGCCTGAACCTGAGAAACAATGAAAACAATGAGAAACTACATTTTTACAATTTTGAGGAACACAAGTTGTTGCCTTTTAAAGTCGCCTCGAAAAAGCTTTATATCATGGTCTTGCGTAAATCAGAACAGAATAAATTGTGAAATCATGCTCATGTCCTCCTTACACTTAATAAAACATGGTCAAGTGTCACCTCCAAAAGAAGAAATATTTTATGGTGCTTAATCTCCTCATGTGGTAAAAATCATTTTTATTGTTGTTTATACATTTTGTGGTGTTTGTAATAAGCTTTAAGACAAACCACATTCAACATTTAACATCGTTGCTGATTATTATCCTCATAAAATTGGAGGTTTCCAAAGACTGTCTCAAAGCCTGGCTTTAAAATTACCTCTGTTTTCTAAATCACAAACATGTAACCAATCACAACAACGCAATTGAACTAGTGGATCAGTAAGCAAAGACTGAAGCCCTTTTCACACAGACATTACGGAAAATACACAGGATATACTTATGGGATTTGTTCGGGATCGTTTGATTTTTGGTTAATTCATACCATAGATATGTATAAAGGCTAGATGGCTCAAGGCGGAGTCCCTAACGGCATCACCTGGCGGCCATCTTAGGACAGGGCGCTCGCTCACTCGTAGCATTGAGTTTAATGGTGCAGGTACTTTTAAATGACCATAACTTGCTCAATTTTCTACCGATTTTCAAACGGTTTGGGTTTTTACAAACGTTATTAACGTGGCTATAATTCTGGATGCTTTAACATGTTTCATGAATTTATTTTTTATTTTTAGTATAGGTATGCAGTGTCATAGGTACATCTTTGACGTTTATAACAAACCAAACCGTTTGAAAATCGGTAAAAAATTAAGCAAGTTATGGTCATTTAAAAGTACCTGCATCATTAAAACTCAATGCTACGAGTGAGCGAGCGCCCTGTCCTAAGATGGCCGCCAAAATGCGGACGTTGCACTCAATTGGCCAGCAGCGCGGACGAGCCATCTAGCCTTTATATCTATGATTCACACTGCCAATGATTTGCCGGAATTTGTGTGTGCGTTAACACAGATACCATAAATATCCCGGAAAGACACGTGGCGTATTTAAAGTCCTGCACTTGGTAATTTTTTCTCCGCAGCGTCTAAAGTTTGCTTGCTATCCATTTTTTCTCTCTCCAGAAACCACTCGCATGCATTTTTGTTTATAAGACTATAAAGGAGAACGTGGCGTGCCGTTCTGTCATGCTAGTGAATGATCTCCGCTTCAGTGCGGATATTGACGGGCTCCCTGATATCTGCTTCAGTCCAGATTGCAGACATTTCTCGTCGTGAATGTTAATCTGCATATAAACCCCTCATTTTAAAAAGCTGAACCATAACCTTAATGTTGCCATGACACGCGCGTCCTCACTGCTACAAGCCCCTTATGGCATTGTTTCTGCGTCTTGTTCACACTGAGGGCTTTCCGGGTATCTTACGGCAATGTTAATAGGTCCTCTTTCCAGGAGCGATCTCAAAACATTTACGGGACATGTTTGTGTTCACACAGAAGTATGTTTGCCAATTTTACAGGTATTTTCTGGGACCAAAGTGCTGTGTAAATGAGGTTAAATTAGCAAAGATCTGCACACACAAAATGAGGTAAATGAGAAGTGTGTAGAGTTACATTCAAGCTGTTTTAAAGTATGAATAAATTACTGTCACATGAAAAAACTACATATGCTATTATAATGCTCAAATATGAGTTTCAAATTATAAAATTATAGACTACAGGGCGACTTTAAAGCGGTCATAGCGTGAAAATCAGACTTTCTCCATGTTTAAGTACTATAATTGGGTCCCCAGTGCTTCTATCAACCTAGAAAATGTGAAAAAGAACAACCCAGTAACTTATTTTGGGTAAACCATTCTTTACAAGCATGTGAAAATTAGGTCGTTCAGATTTTGCCTGTTTTGTGAGGTATTTAGCAAGGCCGATTACAAAAACACCGCCCCTTTATCTGCACTATCCAACCACGGCACTGCCACTTAGTGCGGAGAGAAATAGAGAGGGGAAAAATTTGAACTATTGAACAATTGCAACAAACCACCATCATTGTGATCAGTGTTTGCATTTCATCAGCTCATTTGCATTTTAAAGGACACACCCCAAAATTGCGCTTTTTGCTCACACCTAAAAAGTGGCAATTTTATTTGTAACATGCTATCATAAATTATCTGTGGGGTATTATGAGCTAAAACTTGACATATGCACTTTAGGGACACCAAAACTTATTTTACATTAAATCATAATATAACCCCTTTCAAGGAAATGTAGCTTTATCCAGTTTTTTTTAGATATTGCATTGTGACATTCTTTATATGACAACTAAGCAATCCCTTCCTATTGACGTAACTATGAGTAAAACACGTATAATACATTATAATATATATGCAAAAAATCTACAAGAATTAAGGTTTTTACAAATTTGTGTTAAGAGGAACTGTACAAAATGGCTTTTTTTGGTTTATTTTATAGAGTTAAATGTCACATGGTCATGTTTTTGTGAAATTCACCCTTCACACAGGGGGGTGTATGTAGTCTGAAAGACTAGATCCAAACTCTTTGAGCATATGGCCATATGTGTCTTCTGTATAAGCCAAATGAAAGGAGCACATGCACAAGAACATGCAAATAGCAAACCCCTGACAGGCTTACTGACAGATCTCCACCATGTTTTCTTACCTGGCGCTGTTGTCCAAACAGAGGTATTCACGGGGGTCCGCTGCGGTGGCGTTGGTGCTTTTGACTTTTCTGTCGATGAAGAGGCCAGCCTGAGAAGGAACAAAAGATAAGTCAATATTAATATCAGGTAGCATGTGAACAATACAGAATCTGCAAGCGGTGTAAGTAAAGCCTGACAAACCAGAGAGTTTTCCTATAGACCATTTCAAAAGATGTTAACAACACTGGTCCAGAAGCACTTCCTGTTTCAGTTGTTTAACACTAGATAAAAGTTGGGATAAAATACAACCAACAGAACATATAGAACTGAATCAAAAAGTTAAACAAACATCTTAAAGATAATGATATATGTGAAATAAAAAAAAAGTGTCACAAACTGAAACAGGAAGTGTTTCTGGACCAGTGTTGTTTACATCTTTTGAAATAATCTATACATCTCGACACTGAGCACACAGCTCAGCTAACCGACACAAACATGCAGCTAACAGAGAAGTATTGTATAGGGAAGTGTGCGTGACAAGTTCAAGTTGTGTTTGGACGATTTAAACAATGGGGCATTTTGGAAAACAGTGAGGATGCCTTGTAAAGCAAAACACTTTCCTGAAGCCATATTAATACAATCTTACAAATCCGAAATGATTTATGAACTGCAGCGCTATGAGCCAGAGGCTGAAAATTTCTAAAGGAAGAAACTGCATCAGCGTTGACTATGTGTGATAAATATCACCTAATTATTGTGAAAACAAGTCATGCATGCAAAGTATGCATGCCCTAACCAGAAGATTCCAGCAATTTGTCTGTCCACAGGAGACGGGACAAAAGCATTCAAAATTCACAGCCAATAAGAACACCGTTTAGGCGGAGCTCTCTCTGTAAGCGCTCTGCTGTCCTGCACTCACCTTAGAAATGTGTATGTACATAATCATATGAATAACTTACCAACAATTTAACGTACATAGTATACAAGTGACTGATACAAAATGTTTGTTGCAAAATACAGTTGATTATATTTAAAAAATGTGAACGTTTATCATTTATTTTCAGGGTTTCCCGCAGCACTTTGCAGTTCGGGCGGCCCGCCTAAGCTGGGAGATCCAACCGCCTTAACTAGGTCGCCCAAAAAAGGCTGTCAAGTGCATCTCGAAGCTTCACACCACGAGCGGGCACGCGTGCCACACGGCCAAATAACAGAAAGACGTGGTCCGTCAACTGTCTGGAGGATAGCCAGTTGATAAAACGTGTCCGTGAGAACTGTAAGTGGACTTATGTTTTGGGTTTATTTAAGCCTGTTATTGTATTAGTCTATAGTTCTTGCAAATTTTAAGTATGTTAGCTGGTGATTTTTGTTGTTACCTGCTAGCTAGGTTTCACGTACCTGTTGATTCGATATAATTGTTGAGCGCTCTTGCTCACTTTATTTATGTGCATTATTTACATGCTACAGTAGTTACACTCCTTTAAGACATTGTAATTAATAGTGGGAAATAATCCGTTTTTACAATCTTCGCGTTATTTATCATCGTTCGCCAGACGTTCTACAAATCTGCTTCAGTTTGTGTTTATTAACCCTTTAGTTCCACTTCATCACGCAGCTATTCCCGTTAGAGGTATCTGTTATAAACATTTGATTCATTTATAATCTAGTATGTGTGCATTTTCTGTCATAGTTTCTTCAAAATTAAGTTTTATTTGAGTTTTTTAAATAAAAATATTTTCATTTTCATCATGACGTGTACGCCCCGCCCCTTTGATTGGCACACCCCGGTCATATCCACCCGCCCAACCCTACCACCTTAACAAATTTTCTACGAGAAACCCTGATTTTCCATTGTCACTTTCATCAAAGTCTCTTCAGGGAAGTTGCGACACTAGGCGGCAATGTTTGCAATGCATCCGGACAGTTGTGTCAATCATGCAAGATTAAAGTCTTATCTATTTGATTATAGAGATATCTGTCTTTACCCACTCGAGTGCTAAAATCACTCTTAAACAAAATATTTCTGTCCAACAATTAAACCTGACATGTACCATAACTTTTATTTTTTAAAGCTAAAATTGCTGTTAAACCAAATTTTTTCATGGCTGTTTCAACTACTGCGCACACGCACAGGTTGGCAAGCATCTAACGTGACTCTGTATAGGAGCCCTCCCTTAGAGAATCGTCAATCTTTATTGATTTATGATTGGTTCTTTTAACTGGAAGGCGGGACTTGTGTTGCCAGAGCAGCCATATTGAGCATTGCATTGTCCCCATTCATAGTAATAGAAATGCTCATATCCAATATCTTTGCTTTCATTGTGGTCATTAATATTCATAGTGCGCATAACTTGTGGGAAGAGCTGTCAGCTGCAATGTCGAAATACAAAACCGATTCTTAGCAGAATGCATTGTCATTCATTGTGTATCGCCATTGTGGCTGGTTAGGACAAAGACATGAAAAAGAAAAAGTTTATCGCACATTACAGTGTTGTGTCTGTTTTGCACACACTCTGAGCAGCCAATAGCCTACAGATGCAATCCATAACTGGTTACTTAACGCAATCGGCAGCCAAGAATGTGTTTACCAACCATAAAATGTAAGTTTCCTGAAGGCTTCGTTATTATTTGAGGGTTAGTGCTGCTGGTTGCCAGACTATTTGCAAATACTGGTTCTGAGCCAAAAGTGAGGCATTCGGTTACCTTAAAGTTGGAGTGAACGCGGTTGTTAAAGAAGGCACCCAGAGGCGTGAGCTCAGCTTTCGTATCTGGTACCAGCCCATGAGAATCACCAGTAGAGGAATTATGAAAAATATACCAGATTCCTGCATCCTGAAAAAAAGCAATAAAATAAAGAGAGAAAGAGAATGAATTGATTATGTAGTTAAGTTGGGCATTGTGTGATGACATTAATATAGGTTTCATTGTTTGTATCACTCTGCTTGTCTGTACTAGAAAATGTGCCCATAAGTTGTTTGTAATGAACATCAGCACCATCAGTATTTGCTTTGTGCAAATACAAATTTAATATTGCTTAAATATTTATTCCTGACAGCTCTGAACTGCAGGACATGTCATCTTCTGAAGCGTAGACAGATTGAGTCTCTTAACCTGTCATGCGAGAAGCACAACTTAATAAGAAAGTCTGCATAATACATCCCTTTGTTTACAAAACCTCAAGCAAACTAATCCAAGTAAGACCAATTAAATTTGACTAGATCTGATATATATTGGTACATAAATCTTTAATAAAAGATTGAAATGAGAAGATGCTTTCAGCGATTGCATAAATGCCCTGATGTTCTCATCGTCTATATCTTCAGTCTGAGAACAACAATTCAAAGATTACAAATTCAAATATGAGAACATCAGTATTTATCACTTTGATAAATACTGTGTAGACTTGTTAACAGACATGCTCACTGCTCTTTTAGTCATAATGTTTGTGTGTACCTGTGAGCCAGCAGCCGAGTTACTGATCAGATGATTATTGGGGTGTGCGATCCAAAATGTAGACACCGCCCTAGGACACATGAATAAACATGTGAATTAAAATACATTGACAATTTGTGGCATATAAACCCCATGTTTACAAATATATCGATGTGTTTGCTTTATATAACAACATTTTTTTGCAAAAGCTTAACTTTTCAAGATTTCAAAAAAATTGAACAATAGACAGACACAATATTAAACCAAAAGCATTTGACACTTTATGGATGTCAAACTTTGTGAATGATTCAGAAGTGGTCACTTATGGTCAGTTAAATAAAATTAAAATGTAAAAATATCACTTTATAATATGTTTTAAGTAAAACTTATTATCCCATACACATTTGTCCCCAGAAATAAACAAATACACAAATGTGCACTAAGGGCATGTTTATACTTGACATGTTTGGTTTGATTAAAACGAACTCTGGTGCGATTGCTCGGTTGGTGTGGTTCATTTGAGTAAAATGGGACAAAAAAAGCAAAAATTACGGATAACACGTCATCCGCGTCACGTGACTTTAGTCTTGTGCATATGCTTTACAACAGACGTGGAAGAGAACACAATGCTGAATGAATGCTTCAACACATTCTAACTGAGCCACTGATGTCACATGGACTTTATTGATGATGTTTGTATTACCTTTCTGGACATGGTGTACCGTACGTAGATTTTCAATGAAGGGTCAAACAAGCTCTCAGACTAAATATAATATAAAATAAAATATAATATAAAAAAGGTCTTAAGAGTTTGGAATGACATGAGGGTGAGTCATTAATGACATTATTTTCATTTTTGGGTAAACTATCCCTTTAACATTTCGTCAATTGAGCATATACTGGAAAAAACTCACAAGATGCTTAAGTTTTTAAATTGTTTAGTGATAGTAAAATACCTTCATAGACTCTCTGAGCTGTTAAAGGGATACTTCACTGATTTAGCATTCAGCTTTGTATCTGTAGAAACCCGGCAGTATTACTGAATGACCATGTTTCCCTCCATCATTTCCCCCTGAGAGGAGAGATATCTGCATTTTGGTTCTGCAAAAAAGTCCTCCGATGATGCAAAAATCGTCATATTACATCATCGGAGGACTTTTTTGCAGAACCAAAATGCAGATATCTCTCCTCTCAGGGGGAAATGATGGAGGGAAACATGGTCATTCAGTAATACTGCCGGGTTTCTACAGATACAAAGCTGAATGCTAAATCGGTGAAGTATCCCTTTAATAATACCTCCAAATAAAGACATTAAATAAGCATGTGTACTCCAGCATGCAGCATTGTTGTGGATAATTGGAGTTCGGTCTCATAACGCATCATCAAAGCTGACCAATCGGGTGGTGACGTTATCCTTGCGCTTTAAGGTTCGTTATATTTAGGTTCACTGATAAAATGCTAGTATGAACGCTAAGCGAACCACGGCTTAATAAAAAAATTTCTTTTTTGGTCCAGGCCAAAAGAACCAAACTACAAGTATGAACACACCCTAACAAACACTCCAAAAGTATCCAAAACCTCGTCTTTTTATAATCCCTCTGAGACACAGAGGGTGTGTAATGCCTGGCTCACACCACAGGATAATCGGGCCGAATTTACCCCGATTTTCCCCTCCCGAGAATCCGAGGGAAAATCGGGCAATGGACCTTGATCGGCTCCGAAGTTCGGCCCAGATTATCCTGTAATGTGAGACGTTTAAAAATCTAAATTTACCCCTTCCGATATGCTCTCAAGCAAATCGGGGCCGCCCCGATCTTATCAAACATGTCTGATATTTAGGATTTTAAATCCGCATAATTACGTCATACGTTCACAATAATCATTGAGAGACGGAGATGATTGACAGCTTTCGGGACCGCGAATCAAGCTGCTGTACGGGTAGACAGCGCAGCCGGACTCATTCCGCCACAACTGCAGCTCGTTGGGGCAGACAGACTATTTAAAATATAGAAATTAATTCCTTGCTTGATTCACGTTGTCATAAACATTATCTAAAATATCCTAAAAACAACAGAACATGATGATGCACATCACGCACCTGCAGCTATTATGTGTATAGAGGAAATTCAATAAAATAGGCATACACGAAATAAGTTGCACTTAAATAATTAGCTTATTAACAAAATGAATTTAAAATGATATGACGATTTTCAGTTCTTTTTTTTGTGACGCGCTTCACAAACGCACAGAACCCGATGGGGCAGCCGGCAGAAAGCGCATCATGTTTTAAATATTACTTTACAGACGCACAAAGTTTTTATCTGTATGACCATATAACCATAAAAGTAATTTAAGGTCATCATGCATGCGTTGTCAGTGTTCACTGGCATGTAGGATATGTACTAACAAACATTACGTTATCACGCCATTAGTTCGAAATATAAATGATCCGCTTGAACCTCACCCAAGTGCAGCGCTGATTGCTGAAATACCGCACACTTGAGAATCTGATGCGCCTCATATCGACAACGTTTCACATTAAATGACATATTTGTCCAAAACCATTGGTAATTTAAATACTGAATTAAACACTAGACACTACACTGCAAGATAAAATAGAATAGAATAGAAACTTTACTGTCAATATAAAACTATAATAAAATTTGTTTATAAGCTCTCAAAGACCAGCAGCCTCAGAAGAATAAACAACAAAAATAGAATCCACATAGTATATAGCAACAAAACAATATCACCGCAGAGTAGTATATATACAGTGGGATTAAATAATGCAAACAACAGTACAAAATAAAGTTTAACCGAGTATCAGCCATTTAACGCTTAGCCTACAATAATATTCCTGTTAGGAAGGAACAGGAAAACAGAGCATTAATAGAAATAGCCTAGATCACTTATAATAACTCTTAAATGTGCAAAAAATAATGATATATAGGCTAGCCAATTATATTAAAAATATTTTTTTAAATAGATGTATTTAAATTTAAATAAATCTTGCATAAGGATTAGACTTGAGTTGGTGCTAGATTGTGCACACATCTACAGTATGCATTCAAACTGCATAACACATCCTTAAAACATATCATGATCGTTGCCTCATAAACAAGAGCTGAAGAGGAGAAATCACCTAGGTTTCAAAAGGAAAGCTGCTACTTTGTAAATATTTAAAAAGAAATCAAAATAAATGTGTCTATCTTCATTCCTTTATATACTCTTCTCCTGAGGTGAAGTGAAGTGCTTGCTCTGGCAAGATAATCTTAATAATATCCTGTAGTGTGTGATGCACTAGGATGTTAAATTCCTGTAGTGTGAGCATGTTTAAGATTTCAGAGAAGAATATCTGACAAGATTCTCTTTATGTGTGTGCTGCAACCAGATTTCAAAATCTGCCAGGATTTTAAAAATCCTGTAGTGTGAGCCAGGCATTACTGGATAAGAGAAAAAGATTATCGCTGAGTCTCGGGAAATGAAAGCTCGGTTATCCTCCTGTTTTTTGGCCAAACAATAAAGCAGGTCACTTTCTCAAGGTCAGCAACACAGAGTCGATCTAACACTCGGTACATCAGGGGAGTTTCAGATAAAACACTCACGTATGCACCATGCAGCAAATATTCCTCTCCATTTCAGTTACAAAATTACTACAAATATTCGTGTTTCCGCAAAGTGTTTGTTATCTTACTTGCACTCCGTTGCAGGAGACGGGATGTAACCTTTGTGTACTCTCTCAGTAATTTCGGCACACATGCTATCGTTACGGTCGGTAGGCAGAATGGTTCCTGGCCTGGTCAACAAGCCAAGGTTATGGAAAAATACATTCCTTTGTTCAATTCCATCCTCCAGGAAAAAACAATGTCCCAGTGTATCGTAGCCAATTGTATCCCTAACCTGAAATAAAATATTTAAGACAATTTCACAAAGTAATTATTAATTGGAATAAAATTGGAATAAAAGTATGCATAAATATAAACAAATTAAGTGTTTATGTTTTAGATATGTATATTTCTCTCTAACCAGCAGGCCGTTGGTGGCATGTATAGCAACACATCGAGAGAATGAGTGATGTATAGAGAGGGAGTCCACATAGGTGGGGTTATTGTAGCCCCCACGCTGGTCCACGTCTCCACACCTATGAAAGTTCACGGGGTATCTGCCCTTCTCCCGCTGCTGACCCATGTGCTTTAACTCAACATGAGACAGGTGCACTGAAGAGAAGTTACCTAAAATCTGAACATAACATTTTAAAAGTGCATTAGACCACAAAAATTGCTGACAAAACAATTTTAGGATTGTTTTCAAGTAACTGTTTCTCATGAGGATGTCTGTAAAAATAAATTTGCATGCCATGCGTTCGGATAAAGATACTGTAAATTCGTGGTGGATATGCAAGTTTGCAAGCTCATGTGGATAATCACAATCATTGATAAGACCCGAGTACATGGTATGTATGTATATATATGGAATGTGTTTAATTGAATACATTTAAAAATTTTGTTTAGCACTTGTTGTCACTATGATAATAGACATTTAAACGTTTTCATTATTTTCTTCTCTTTAGGCTACTTATATCAGCTCCCACTCACTGTAGAGGAGCGATGATGAAACTTTGTTCCCATATAGACGGTTTCATCGTACGCACGTGCGCTGATGCGATACACGTCTGGATCCGAACTTTACTTCTGGTTTAATTTTTTTTAAATGGTCTGACTAGCTGCTAAACTGATTTCTTGAACAAATGCCTCGTCGAAAATAACAAATGTTTTGGTTTCATAGGTAATCTATGTGTTGTTTTTTTGCTTGTTATATAAATAAACTACGTTTAAAGAACTTTGTTGTTATTTATTCTTAGAGTTTACCGGAAGTTACGTGCGGACCACGACAGACGCTTGTTTATGTTGTTACTGCCGAAACCGTCTACACTTCTTATAATTTCAATTCTGAAATGCACGCAAAAAAGATGCTTCACTGATGCAAAATCAACGCGAAGCCTGTGACCAACACTATAATTCTGGATTCGGACAGCAATAAAATCACTGACTTCCCCCTATGAGTGGTAAAAATAGCTTACTTTCCCACGAGAAACAATTACTGTTGGGCTTTAAACTGTGCCAAACATAAAAATTGTCACGTTTTAGTTGACCAAGGGCCTTTTTACACTTGGTCACTTCATGTGTTTTCTCTGATCGTATATAGCTATATGATGTGTTAAAACTGTTCCATTTGGTCACATAAATGCGTCTTGGCAAAATGGATATAAATCTGATCTTCCACTCCCGCGCAAAATGCAAATACACTATTTATTACACCGCCTTAAAAAACTTAAGATGACGTTTATGCAACAAAAGGCAGCACTTACTGTATGTTTTACTGTATTTTGGGCAGGGGACGCGCATATCCTTGCTCAGCATGTATTGGAGCACGCAGTACAGAGCAGCAGGAGAGTGACGGTGCGATGATTTAATGTACATGTCCATGACTGGGAAAAGCATTCACAAACTCTCTCTCAAAGTTTTATTTCTTTGTTTAATGTCATTCAAGTTTTTCATTGGACTCTTTTATTGGTTATAAGAAGCTTTTTTACCCGCTGACATCGCGTGTCGTCTTTGTTTGTTTACCTCTTTTCCGGCTAGCGTGCTTACATTTGAGAGGAGTTATGCGCTGACATATATGGTTTCGTCAACCAGATGTATTTACACTTGTCCAGTTTCGTCTGAAATGCATCCCAGACCACCTCCTGAAGTGGTTTGAGCTATCGGATTTAAATCCGTCTCGAAAACATTTTGGAGGGCATTTACACCTGGTCTTTTTCCGATTAAAGTGACCAGGTGTAAAAAGCCCCTAAAGGTCTGCTCTACCTTTATTCAAGAAAAAACTAAATATTTGGTGTGGTTTCAAATTCTATTGGTCAATTCTATTAGTCATTGGTTTCAATTACTTTTACTAGCAGAAGCCAATATAGAGCAGCTGTTTGTCAATAAATCTGTGAATTCTCATATGAAAACACAAAAGGGGTTACTGTTAAAAAACAAGCACACACACACACACACTAAAACAGACCTTGATGTGTCCCCCAAATGTGTCGTGGCTGAAGTATTGGCACCAGTTTTTTCCATAGCAGGACTTTTCCATTTCTCCGTGAATAAGAATATTTCTTGAGAGCAATGCCACCTCTGCACGCATGTCCACACCGTCCAGTATCTCTCCGATGTGGGTGAACTGTGGCTTTCCTAAAAATTTCCATACACAAATGCGCATCCACGTTAAACTCGCACTTTAAACTGCACAGACTATAATCTATGAAAATTATGATCATTTAGAGTTCCCCCCCTTACAAAAACGCATTGTTATTGTAAACATCTGTGGGAAACATCTGGAAAACATTGCTGCAAATAAACAGTTTTTGCAGGGGGATATTGGACACACGCGCAAAGTAAAATACTTTAAGATTGTTAAATAAACTGTTAAAGGTAGACAATATAAAACTTATTTTGGGGGAGTAAGTCAGGAAGGAAATAAATCTGTTCATCCGTTTGAAATGGCCTTTACACACCCAGAGTTCACACACTGTCCTTTCAAAAGGAAAAGGGCTTGCAACAGCTTTGCCAACAGGGCACAATGCACAAGGTGACATTTAAACTATATCCTTTTGATAAAGGCCACAGACTGAAGACATTTCCAAATCTCCCAAGCCTGGGCTACATGTGTGAGGAAAATAATGACCATATGTAACATACCAACTGGGACACTGGAGCTCTGGAAAGCAATTAGTGAAACGGCTAAAGTTTATCTGCATGGGTGGAGTGGAGGACCTCACATAGGAATTAATTTTCATGTTGCCACTGACTGAAGGAATTTGCTAAAAAATGACATGACAATGTTTATGGGATTTTAGTAAACAGTGCTCTCCCTTTTCCTGTCCCAAATTAACTGAACCCTGTACCATGCATAACTGTTTGAGGTATTTTCTTAGAACCTTAACCTAAACCAAAGCAGCCCTCAACCAGCACAAATTAAATTACAGATGAAGTTATGATTTCTGACATTTGTGACATAAGACTTTGAGCTAGTTTCTGTTGCTGTCAGGCTGTATAAAATCCTCAAAACAGAAAAGGTCACGTGAGATACGCTGTAAGCTGCTACCAAGGAAAATCAGAAAACCGCTCAAGGTTTTTTGCATTATACACGGATACACATATGACCTCACCTTGTATTCGGACCTGTTTCCTGTTACAGTAAGGACAGGGGAGGAGAGTAAATTCCTCAGCCTGATGCATTGAATAATCCGTGCTGGCAATCACAATCCGATCACCCGGTTTCCAGCTGCTGACGTCATCTTGCAGATTCAAAACCACTTTATCTGTTGCGTCCACTAGGAAGCCCGATGTAGGGTAACCTTTACAGTAAATGAAAGACCAATGCTTTACACCAAATGTACTACTCGCATGACTTCCAATGTGTCCGAGTCATGAATATTCTGATACAGCAACACTAGCTCAACCAATGGCAAATTAGCAATAGCAACAGTTTGTCCAGCTAATGTCAGACTACTATTCATTAGTCATTATTTTTTCATTTGTGACCCTAATTATGCATCAAAGTTTGATTTCAATTTTTGAAAAAGCCTTACTAAGTAAATATTAATATCATCAATTAAAATTATTAATGGGACACGCCACTTATTTTGAAAATATGCTCATTTTTCAGCTCCCCTATAGTTAAACATTTTATTTTTACAGTTTTGGAATCCATTTAGCCGATTTCCGAGTCTGGGGGTAGCACTTTTGGCGTGGCTTGGCATGGTCCATTGAGTCTGATTGGACCGTTGCGTTAAAAAATAATCAAAGAGTTTCAATAGTTTTCCTATTTGGGGCTTGACATTTCTGTGGTTGCATTGTGTACTAAGACAGACGGAAAATTAAAAGTTGCGATTTTATGGGCCAATATGGCTGGGAACTATACTCTCATTCTGGCGTAATAATCGAAGACCCTGCCGCCGCAACATGGCTGCAGGAGGCGCAACGACACCACGCACCACCCGAAAATAGCCCTCTGCTATTGAAAGTTACCAAGGGGACTATATCGAAACTCTTTGGCTATTTTTGAGCGCAATGCTAAATGGTCCAATCATATTCAATGGATTATGCTAAGCTATGCTAAAAGTGGTACCGCCAGACCCAGAGATCAGCTGAATGGATTTCAAAACGGTACAAATCAAATGTTTAACTCTAAGGGAGCTAGAAAATGAGCATATTTTTAAAAAATGTGGAGTGTACCTTTAACAGTTGCTATTTGTTATTACAATATTTAATTTATGCAATATGGAAACATACCATTTCGCCACTCGCTATACGCAGTGACTGTGAAACGAACACCATCTGTGGTAATGAAGTCTCGGCGTGCCAGCGCCTTGCCACCTGTGTCATGGTTCTCGTGTTCTCTTACGTCCTCAGTGCAAGAACCATTTCCTCCTCCAATGACAGAGACCAAGGCCCATGCCTGCCTAAAAGAAAGATGGAGAACAGACACAGCATGAGATCAGCGAGTATGACAAATATTGTTTAAACATACATCATGTTTTTCCACATCAACTGATTGCAAAACTGGCTGCCAATAACACATCCACGGGCATGCCAACAGTGTTTGCAATAAGGATCCGTTGGCACGTGGGATTTTTAAATACTCAAACTAGATGGTACTTTATGGTATAAGGCGTATTTGTAGCACAAACAGCCTGAAGTCAAGATGCAAGAATCAATTACTCAAATGGCAGTACCATAATCAGAATAAGATTGAAAAGCTCCTCCATTAGGAGTTGTTGACACTCCCATGTGCAAGTGATGATCACTTATCACACATTAAAGGGATGTAACGGAAGAGAAAGGGATGAGATGGGATGACTAATTGGATGCTTCTCTCTTTTCATTTATCCACCTAGACCCAAAGTATGATGAAATGAGCACATTGCTTCACTGATTTAATTTCTTTTTAATGTTAGGGACTGATAGCCTTACTTCCATTTCATTTCAATCGAGAAAGAGACTTTTTTGGTAAACAACTCCTTTTTATAAGTGTTGAAAAGAAAAAATACAACAAAATAAAAAATATCTTAAGCCCAGAGGATAGTTTGCTTTTTACGTGTACACGAATGTACGCACATGGTCGAACCACAGCCTTGCAAAGCATAGTTTGACTCATACATGTACACAGACATTCAATGCATGCACATTGTGACAAAATGCAATGCATCTCATGGGATATATACCACTTTCTCCTGTACATGCATACGCGACCTACACACACAAAGTACGTGCAGCTCAGTGGCGGCCGGTGACTTCTGTTTTCATGGGTGCACGATGCGAAGTTCGTCAAAACATGTATGTAGCCCGTCATGTGTGTGGTTCGTAATTTCAAAATATGTGTTCTGCGCGTCGAGAGATCCTGTGTGCATCACATGTCTTGTCAAAATAAGTGCCTGCTGCAGACGCGTCTAAAGGGTTTATGATAAAAAAGACGGTCGTGTTTGCCAGATACTAGCATAATCTCATGTGTAATCAGTTTTCCTGATTTTACTGTTAACTCTTTCCCCGCCATTGACGAGATATCTCGTCAAATAAGAGAAAATGCTTCCCCGCCAATGACGAGTATTTCCGTCTTTCTGCAATACCGCTATTATCCACTAGGTTAATACTTTTTAACCCCGGAAGTATTGCCCTATGGCAAGCTGCTGCATGTCCTTGTCTGTTTTAAAGATCGCTCTGAATGGGATCTCTATGAGAAGTCCGTCACAAAAATGGAATTATCTCTGCTTTTTGCTCAAAATGTGGTGTTTTTGCAGAAACCTACCCATATTCAAAAGCTGATTACAAAAGAAATACTCAAGGTAGGATGAAACAGTTTTTTTTTTTTTTTGAAAGCAGAGGGTCTGTTCTTTCATTTGGTATATTGTATGTTTATATAATTGAAGAAGAACATTTTCTGGAAGGCATTAAACTTTTGTGAAAATCAGGAAAAACGCTGGCGCTGGCTGGCAACTTTAAAAAAAAAACGCTGGTGGTGAAAGAGTTAAGGGAGTGTCTTGCGTGTATTTTGTAAATGCGAGTGTCTATTATCATAAACGGTTTTGACGCGTGTGCAGCAAGCACTTATTTTGACAAAACATGTGATTAGGGCTGGGCAAAAAAAAAACTTTTTTACGTGGTCAATTCAAAATCGATTCTCAAGAGCAGAATCGATTTTTTCTTTCATATTTATTTCGGCAAACATTGAACGTAATATTAACGTTAATCTAATTACTAGTCTTCTCCACTAGATGTCACCCTCTTTTTTGCGCGATGTTACCAAGGAGCGAGCCTGTCATTCATTCATTTAGTGCTTAAAATGGTGGTTTCAGATGCTTCATTGACAGTCGATGCCACCTTCACAAAAAAAGTCAGAGGTATGGAAACATTTTAGATTTCGCAAGCAAGACGACGACGATAGTGTTGTGGCTTTTAATTTCTTTTTATTAATTACTCACTTGTAAACTGCTGTTTACAGTTTTTTTATATAGTATTTGTATTAAATCTATATTCATTGAGTTGAATCGAGAATCGAAAATAAAAACTGACCCGAGAACCGTAATCGAAAATTGAATAGAGAATTGAATTCGAACCGATAGCTTGTGAATCAAAATCGAAACGATCTGGAACATCTGAATCGATACCCAGCCCTACATGTGATGCACATGGTTCACATGACGCAACAAACACATATTTTGAAAACACGAGCAACACATGACATTCCGAACACTTATTTTGAATTTTGGTGTGGTACAATTCTGATGACGAAATTTGCGTCACACACACAATGCTAGCTTTATGTTGTATTACTTCCACCAGACTCATGGCTTCTACAGAGTGCCACAGGGATGCAAAAAAATAATCCCCGTGTTTAACAAAGTCAAGCGCATAATGCTAGCTTTATTTTGTATTACTACCATATAGAGTGCTGCAGGAATGCAAAAAATAATCTGCGTTTAACAAAAGTCTAAGACACTTACATGCTTTGTCCAACAAAGTTTATCTTCAAAGATGAGCACAACTTTTATACATTTTGAAGTCTAAATTTGCTTTTTTTATTTTTAGTAAACACAAAAAAGCCATAAAAGTTGTGTTCATAGTGGTCATTGGACTAATATCTTCAATTTTGTTTTACATGTATTTTTTCGAAATATTGTCTCTGCAGGTTTTTTGTGTGCTTTTTTTACTTTTTTTGTGTGGTGTTTTTTTTTCTTTCCTTTGTAATTATATGTGTGAAATGAATGAATATGTGGTGGTACTTGTTATATGTATTGTACAGTTTTGATATGTTCAAGGAAAAATCTAATAAATAAAGTGTTAAAAAAGTTGTGTTCATCTGTGAAGATAAACTTGTTGGACAAAGCATGTAAGTGTCATAGACTTTTGTTAGCTAAACACAGAGTTTATTTTTTAAGTCTATGCGAAAAATTAAAAAAAATTTTGGCAAGAGAACCTGTATCCCACTCACTTCCGTGTTGGCCTACAAAAATACATCATCCCTGTGGCATTCAACTTCTGTTGTTGCATTATAAATTTCATTGTGATGAAAGTGCTGTCACTTTTAAATAGCAACTATGACATAACTGCTGTGTATTATACTGACGCACTGGGACTGTAAGGGCCAAGCTTCGTACACACAGGACTCACAAGGTTTGGAAAACAGTCTCTCATTTAACTTTCTCCCATTAGGCAGCTTGGTTCACTGCAGTTTACTACAGGTTAAAAAATCTTTGTGGATAAACAGAGTGACTTAGTGTTCCTAGAACTTCCTACAAACAACAAGTAAATGTTATGTGCACCAGATGACTGTTAGAAAAAGCAAACAAAAAATGCTTAGCGTCATGTTCCTGTAGCACAGTTGGTAGAGCATTGTGTTAGCAACACAAAGTTGTGGGTTTAATTAAAAAATGTATAGGATAATGCACAGTAAATCAGCTTGACACAATAGTGATTCAGAGTTTGTGTAACATTTCACAAAAAAAACGCTCGAGGGTGAAAACATAAAAATATTTTATCGGATGTGCCTTTCGTTTACACAGCGATGGCGTTTTGGGGGCTTAAAAACGCAAAAAAGTGAAACCACCCTCCAGAGTGGAAATCTTAAAATCGTTCTACCGTTGTGTTCTCATCTAAAGAGTAAAAACGCAAAAGTCTGCTCACGGTGGTTCTCGTCGCCTACGCGTTTACGTCACAGGCATGCGCCAGTTCAGGAAAATAACAACAAACATGTCGGATTATTTCCATACGTCGGACCTTCAAGTTGCCATAGCAGCTCTGATAAATATATATAGATAAATATATAAAATATAGATAAATATACAAGTCTTTCCTGCAGTTGTACGAAATATTCACAGCTAGTATTACTGATCAGAGAAGGCACCAATTCGTCGGAGGCAAACCAGACGGCTTTGGACGAGACCTGGGAGAACCAGAAAGAAGGTTGTACGCAGGCACACGGAATTGGTGTTGTTGTGTGTCAGTGCTTCACATTGCCACATTGCTCACCATATGCACGCAGATTTCCCCATCAAAACCCTCGTATAAACGCGGAATAAAAACTGATAACGCAACGCCACTTTTTTTGGTTTCTTTTCAGATTGTTTCCATGTAAACATAGCCTAAAAGGGACACCAACAACTTTCACATTTCTACTTGCTGAAAAAAAATGTTTTACTCATCTAATGGCTCTTTTCCATTGCATAGTACCCCACGGTTTAGTTTGGGTCAGGTCAGCTCACCTCACTTTGGCGTGGTTAGCTTTTCCATTGAGTTTAGTATCACTTCGCAGTGGGAGGGATTATAGGCGTGTCGTTATATTTGCGCTGCCTAAAGCTGTGACAGCATACAAGTGAGAGGAGCACGTCGTTGTGTAATCCCATACATTAATTTCTCAGTCCGCCACAAAATTAAAATTGGCCACCACAAATAGATGTTTGCACATCGCGTTTATCACTACCTCTGTATCACATGACAGTTTCTGTTTAAACACCTGAGGCGTCAGCCAACGGCGCTCCGCTGAGCCTCACTGAAGTTTCATTTAAGCATATAATGCTGACGTGCTCCTTGCGAATGTTCCGCCACAAACTGCAAGTCTGGAAAAAACTGTTATGGTGTTCCTGATTCTCAACATGTGGATGTTTTTCATCGCTAAAAGGGAGTTTGGGAACTTACAGCAGAGCACAGATAACAACATGCTTGCTCGAGACAGCGCAAGCTAGCACTAAAGGTAAAGCTAAGCGATGACGCTGTTAGTGACGTTTCTTTCAGACCAATCAGTGATCTACTGTGTTTTTGCGTCACGTTTGGTATCAGCTCGGGTCGCTTGGAATCCCAACCGAAGTGGTACGAAAAAAAGTATCGGGTACCACGTACTCCACCTAATGGAAAAGCTCCCAAAAGTACCCGACCCAAACTAAACCAAACCAAACCGTGGGGTACTATGCAATGGAAAAGCGCCATAAAGCTTTCAAACCGAGCACCTGGGATTGGTTCAGTGACCCTTTTTTGTCACTTAGCACATGCTTTTCATCCAAATGTCAGCTTACACTTTCCACACAGACAATGCCTCTGCAAAGAAATGTGTTTTCTTTATGACACAAAAGAGCCAAATTTCACAAAAGTGAATAAGCAACAAAGTACAAGTAATTTAACTCCTAGGCAGAATGAGATCGGCAGAGCTCATTTGTTAAATTTATCACTGCCCAATAACAGTTAAGAGTTATCAATGTATGAAAGAAACGTGCAACAATCCCCCTCTGAAGCTCCTGTGGGGACTCAGAGAGCCTGGTTTCTATTGCATAAGCTTTCAGTTAGAATGTGCCAGATTATTTTATGTTTTCGAGGGGAGCTGCCAAGTTTGCATGCCTTGAACGAGACGAGTCGGGCTGGTACGCGTAAGAAGTTTACTGGAAAAAAAATCTGTGTGCAAGCTGTCAGAATTGAGTGTCGGCATGTGTAAATGCATGAATAGGTTTTGGTGACACACTGATGTATAACCATATCCTGCCACTATCTTAGTTTCACTGGAAACCACATAACCGCAGTGAAACCAACTCAGTAGTTTGTAGACTGAGACTTTTTTCTTTTTTTTTTTCAGAAAATATGCCGATTTTGCCTTACAGGTCAAATTATTTAGAAGTAAACAGAATTTGGGGTTTTCGAACCAAGATGTTTAAGACAGTGCATATTATTGTCACTGATCAGGCTAATGTTTCTGGAGACATAGCCTACGGCTTGGACTTTGAAACAAACAGGCATATTTTCCATGGTTCTTGGATGGCCAAAAGAATGTTACACATAAGTGCTCTTGGACGGCAGGCTTTATGTCTGGAGGAATCCACACAAAGCATTTCTATGTTTGTCACTAAGCTTTGTAAAAGTTGAGTCGTCCTTTCATTTCTTTTGGAATATTTTCAGTTGGATCGTAATAAACCACATGCCTTTCTGAAAATCCATACTTTCCATCTGCTATTTAACCAAAAGAGTCTCTGGATCGGTTTGCTCTGGCTTTGAACTCTCTAACAAATCTGACCCCTAAACTGAATGAAAGACAGACAGATACACAAGTCAGCTCTTTTTATACAAATCCTGGAAATGTGCCTGCGTAACCTTTAAGCAGCTTTTTCCTGCAGTAATACTGCCATCCCAAACACAGGGATGCTTCCTTGGATATGTTTCCATTAGGGGTGTAACAATGCCAGGATTCGGTTCGTATGCCAGTTTTGTTCCGTTTTCTTTGCTGTGAGTGCAGAGTTCATGGCATGGCACCAGCAATACTCAAGAAGACTAGATAATAACAAAAATTTTAACTTATTAACTTTAGTAATGATTTGTTTAAACTAATTAATGTTATAGTCAGCCTGATTAAACAAAAATATAATGAATTCCTTTGTAAACTAGTTAGAAATAAACATGTATTTTAAGTGCAGTCTGCTTACTTGAGTAAACTAAAATAAAACATTAATTACATTTCAATTACTACTTAATCAAATGTCAATAAAAAAGTTTTTTTGACATTAAGGTTGCATGAGCAGAGCGTGTGGGAACATGTTTGCTACTACTTAAGGTAGTTTAAAGAGCCAGTAAGATGCCAATTTTAAGCGTCCTATCACTGTTTATAAGTCCCGGACAACAGGTTTAAATGCATGCAAGGTCAAAAAACACTTTAATTTTCTCAAAATATAAATGTAAAATTACCCCATTTCTCAGAGATCCCCAAATGATTCATGTGAAGCCGTTCAACGACTCAGTCTGCCTAAACCCCACCTTTCAGTAGCCTACTCTGCTCTGATTGGTCAACTGACAGATTCTCTGCACAGACCACAGATCAGTGGCACAGACCAACAATAGTGCAACATGTATTGACCTAGTGCTAACATGATTTACTGAGAAGACATTATCGACATCAATATACATCATTCATCATTAAAGGCGGAGTCAATGATGTTTGAAAGCCAATTTTGATATTTGAAATCACCTAAACAAACACGCCCCTACCCCAATAGAATCTGGACCTTCTGTTGATAGACCCGCCCCACACATACGCAAACCGGCATTTGATTTGATTTGATTGGCTATAAGTGTGTTTTGGTAGTCGGCCAGTCTCCTTTTCCAACGCGTTTTTCAAACATCGTGGACTCCGCCTTTAATCCAAGCAATAAAAACGACAATAGAAACTAACATTTTACACTCATTTAAGCATTTATGTAAGCTAACCGGATCGAAGCAAAACCATAAGTGAGCATGCGTTAGCCGCTTGCTAACGTGACTCCCTGACAGTATCAGGGTTTATACAGAAATCCTTAAGTTAAATTTACTACTTTTTACTACCTTTTTTACTACCTTCAGAATATTTTTTAAAACCATCACGACACTGAATTGCAAGTGTTAATCAGCGACCTTTCGATTATTTACACAGATTTTGTAGGCGAGACCAATAGCATTTTAAGGGGAGATTTTTTTGCCATAAATTCCATATTGAAGTCTCATGTGGCATATAGCTAGCTGTAGTTTGCAGGGCATTTCAGATTAAGGCGAAACAGCTAAATAACTCACTATACTGTATAAAAAGAAAACATGAATATCACCACCTTTAATGAATCTTTTATGAATTATTTATTAATTGTAAATGTATTTATTTTAGCATTTACTAATAATTTTTTAATCAAAGTTGAAACTGTTAACATTAGTGAATGCACCATGAACCACCGTCAATTACTGTAATGACATAAACAAGAATTAATTAATGCTTATATACACTCTATATTTTTCATTGTTTGTTCATGTTATATAATGCATTTACTAATGTGAACAAATACAACTTTTTCATATCATATTATTCAGTACACATAAACAAATAATCCAAGGTCTGTTCTGTTCACACAACAGCTTACAGTCACAGCTCTAATACAGTAAGGTTATGTGTATGAATATAAACCCTGAACGAGTAACTCGAGTCAAACTCGTGTAGAATTCGCACAGGATGTCTGTAACCATAGTGACAGTTGTAAATAGAATGACTGTACCTTTATCAACAAATTATTATGTTACAATAGAGGCAGCGCTGATGTGCTAGTTTATGCGCAATGTTTCTGCTGTTTACTTTCTCCTAAGACCTAAATGGTCGTGTTTATATGAGGATATTTGCAAAGGCGGGATTTTTGACGTATGTGTGTTATTTAAGGCCAATAAAGCGGCAAAAATACGTACAACACATGCTCAATGAGAAACGAATGTGCGGCTTGCGTGCTTCTCTGACACAGAAACAGCGGACGCACTGTTGTTTGTGTTTGAATGTCTTAAAATCACCTGTTTTTAAACTGCTGTGCTTAAATATATGTACAAATGTTACGTTTTTGTGACCACACGCAAATGCAACTGCAAGAACCGACAGGTGGATGACATCAAAGTCCCGCGAGAGCATTTCGGAAGCAGTCTCCTCTTATGATTCCTCGTCAATCGCTCTCACAGGATTTGGATGTCATCTGCCTCTTGGTTCTTGTGGATCCACATGAAGTTTACCCACGAGTTAAACAAACCCATTGTACCAGCCACTGGCTATATCAGCATAGCATCAGTAACGTGAGAAATCATTTAACGTTACCTCCAAAATACAGGACCCCTTACGTTAGTCATACTGTGCAAAGACACGCAATTACCTGTTTGGTTTTCTTATCCCACGAACTGAAAGGCTTGCCAATCTTCATTATTTCGCTAAGCCAAGTCAATCGTCTTTTACACCTTTATCGATCTTCAAAACATCGGAGCCTTCCTGCATTATAAGTTTGACCATGCTAGCTGAAAAAGTTTTACCTCAACGTGATACAGTCAGAAAACCCGGAGTGGATCCGGTCCGTAGTGATTACAGAACGCTTACAGCGGAGAGAGGAACGTGATTTGGCTCCACTCCAGGCTTTGATCACATCCCAGAGACGAAAGATCTTTGATTTTTTGCCCAGATATGCAGGTGATTTTAACTAATTTCCAGGCATCATAACATTACAAAAGGCAATCGAAAATTTACTACCTCGTCAGATGACGCTTACTACTTTTTACTACTTTTTACTGGCCTTAATTTGGCATAATTTAATTTACTACCTTTTACTACCTTTTACAACCCCGCGGAAACCCTGAGTATATTAAGGGGTTGTTTACACTTGGTATTAAGATGTGTTTTCATCGATCGGATCACAAGTGGATGAGAGAGACACATTACGTTTACACCTGGTATTTAAATCCGTCTCTTATTTGTCCACTTTCGACCGCTTCTGTGCTGAATACTATGAGGGGGTGGTCTGTGAGACGGTGGGCGAGTCTCTCTGCTGTCATTCAAACCCGAGCGGGAGTAATTATGAGTTTATATGGACGCAAACTAATATTATGGCGGAGTGCACTGCTTGTTAAGCAAGTAAACATGCTGCACAGTGTTTTGTACATGAGTATGTAAGAGCTTTCTTTGAATTTTCAGCGCAATTGATGAAATAGGATCGCGCAACTTTCACACGCTTTCAAAACGAAACTACGGAGATCAGCCGCTTAGTTTTATCAATGAAAGGCTAAAAATAGCGCTGTTCACCGAATGTTCACGCCAGAAGTAAAAAAAGACGTAAAACTTGTGTTTAATACCTCAGATTAGATAAATGGGCGGAGAGAAGACGGTCGCGTGTGGTTGTTCGAACGCATTCAACCACATGTGCGTTCCGCAACTCCAAAGCAATCCGATCGAAAGTGGTTTCGACCACCTCTGGATGTGGTTGAAAGTGGTCGAAAGTGGACGAGCTCAAAACGTTTTGAACACCGTTTACACCTGGCATTAACGTCGTCCACTTGTGATCCGATCAACGAAAACACATGTTAATGCCAAGTGTAAACAGCCTCTAAGAGTTTAAACAACGACATCATTCATCATTAATCCAAGCAATAAAAACGACGATACTTTACACTCATTTAAGCAAGTATGTAGCTATAATCATACTTACAGGTTGTGGTTAGGAGACGCATGTTGTTCCAAATAAAATGGGTACTGAACCTTCTTTCATCAAGTCTGCTTTGGTAGTGAAAACAACACAAACTGAAAACACAGTGTGATATGATGTTTACACACTTACTAGCTGTGGGCAGGTCATAGTTTTTGTTTCTCCCGCGGGCAAGGCTGTAGGCGGAGATTATTATCTTGTGTGATGTGAAAGCGTTTGTGTGACGTGGAAAAAGTCAGGCAGGAGATCCAATCCATATTTTGACTTGTTTCAGCGATTCAGAGTCGACTCCCTATTTTAGAAGCCAATAGCTTTATTAATCGTGCACTTTTTGGTTCAACTACTTTGCACATTGTTTACATTGATGGACAGCTACCAGAAACACTCCAATACATGTCAGTTTCGATTTTGGATCTGTGTGGCTCTTTAAGTTCCCGTAAACTGGATGTCGCAAACAAATTTACTTCTGTGTTGTGATGTATTTCCGAGTGAAACAAAATATCACTTGAGGAAAATAGTGGGCGTGGCTTGTGTTCTCTGCACTATTCAGGTCGCCCTAAATGAAGTGTGGGTCCGAGAACAGTACGTTTGGGTCAGTGTGAACACAACAGCCGCACTCTGGTACACACTAAACAGGCGGTCTCGGAGCGGCTGTTGCCGAACTCAGGTGCAACCGATTTGTGGTGTGATCGCTGCTTGACCTTGGGCCGAACCAAATACAGGAAGTTCTCCACATGTTTGTGCCACTAGGCTTCCGTTGTGACGTGAGCCGAGTGTTATATTGTGGGTTCAACTAATACATCCATTTTGGTCCGTTGTAGATATTCGCTGTCTCCTGGCGGTGTGAGCTGATGATTTCATAAATGCATAGCTGTCCACCACACACAAAAAATAGTGACGCGTTCATTATTTTTAGCAAATGGCTCCATGAGAAGGGCTTTAATAGAGCAGTTGTGCAATTTCAAGTTAAAGCAAAGAAACTTCGCAAAGACAAACATCGTTTATCTCCATATCTTGCTAGCTTCGCTTTTCCTGTCAGGCTGGTTGTCGTAGAAACATGGGTGGTGGTCATGGGGGTAAACCGTTGTCACATGATGTACGGTGCAGCGTTTCAAGTACAGTAAAAACAACTTATGTGAACACGAACCGCATTAACTGAAAAATTATACAATGTATTTTGGTGTGCTCCGAGGCCACACCACGGTGCGCACCAACATGTGTGAAAACACCCTAAAGGAATGGAGTTAACAGATGTTCTCACCCAAGCCGTCTAGCTGACGTCATCAGAGAATGTTCGCCACAAGAGGGTGGAAGTATTTTCAGATTTTGATTAAAGTTTATAAAAGCACATTAAAAAACATGACTTAGGGGCGTTTCATATTTTGCGTCTAAAACCGCGCGGAAAACGCGAACGTTGGTTGGTTCTTGTCACATGACTTGCGGTGAGCTTGAGGCATTCTGAAAAGTTGAAATGTTTTTAACTCGATGCTGTGCGTACGCGCCTGAAAAACGCAGCGCCGCTTCCGTTATAACGCGCGTCTACATTTGAAATAACGTACTTGAGCGCGCAAAAGACCCGATATGTAACCACCCCCTAAGCAGATAAATTGTTTATAATAAACATTGCGATTTTACGTTTAAAAAAACTAAAATTCATATAAACCCTCAGAGTTGCTTTCGATTTCAGTGATCCCAAAAAAAGTTTAAGACACTATTAGATACTTAAGTTCCTCTAAAATGCCATAATAACACATGGTCTGTTAAATTGTTATGTAATGCAGACACACAACCATACATTAAGTTTAGCTTTCTGGCACTGTAACCCTAACTTAGAATCACTACATAAACAGGACTCGTAAACTTGGCACAACGTACGCTCCTGTGTGTTTCAGTAGCTAGATCCCAGCGAGCGAGTCGGAATTTGGAAACGGAACAACGAGACACTTTCTGTTCCCAATCAAAGTAACTTCAAAGCTCAACTCTGAGCTAATCAAAGCAAACACAAGTAAAGTTGGAACAAGCTTCTTTCCTCCTACGACCCTCCGGGGATTCGTTTTACAGCTAGAAAAACATTTTCATAATGATGTTTGAAGGAAAATTCTGGTGAATCTCTCTTTGTATTTTGCTCTATTACCTTTAAATGTGTTTTACCTCAAAAGTAATTTACAAAATATATTTTTGACATCACAAAGCATTTCGTTTCGCTAGTTACCATCCAATCCCACTTCACAAAAAATAAAATCAACGCCTATAATTTAAGAAATTGAGAGATTCATGCAGTTATGCATGGTTTTCAAACGCCTTTATTTACCTGTATTTGAGATCAGTGACATGTGTGCTGCCTAAAACATCTTGGATGGTTCTCTTGGTCTCTTCCAACAGACTCTTCACTGCCGAATCTCCGATGGCAAGTGCAACAATGCGCCCCGAGGACAGATTCTTCAGTAGCTCACTCAGCCGCTTGCTTTCGTTACGAAATTCGTGTGTATCGAAACGGTCCACATGCAGCACTTCCGACGTATCCTGATCTACCACCCGCAGGTTAATCCCACGACTGAAATTTTTATGGAAGGCATGACCGCTGGTAGCCAAACCTGAAGAGGGTACAGTACGAGTGAGGAGGGTCCAAGATAGCCTCTCTGATCCATGGAGCTCCAGAGTTCCTCCACCATACACGCCCAAAAATTTGCGTCCCATACCAGGAACCTCGGTCACAGAAGTCTCGTCAGATCGGCCAACCAGGGTGATGGTGGCCAGGGAGCGATACCGACATTTTGGAGCTCCGATATGAAGAGCGCCGCCATCTTCAACCAAAATGTGACGTGTCCGTAATGTAATGTTTTTGGAGCCCTTGTTATCATCATCAAAAACAACTGAACCTAAAAAAATGCGGAAATGTGAAATAAAGGTACCTTCAATTAACTACTAGTAGACATTTCTATAGATTGGACATATGATCTTACCTCCAGCCTTGATAGTGATGGAGTACAAAGTGGTGGATGAAGTTAGGCAATAATGCTGACCACTGTGTACCACCACTGCCTTGTTAGGATCATGGCCTGGTTTCCAGGTCCGTAGTAAAGGGTTGTGATGAGGGCAGTTCTCTAAAAAAAAATAGAAGGTGGAAATTTTACAACAAAGCACAACTGCCTATAGTTTGTTTTTGATTCAATACAACATAGATTAAATTAAGATAAGGCTGGGTGAGTTTTTTCCATCTGGACCACATTTAGGCAGAGATTGCTGAGATCTAAAGGACACAAGCAAACAAATTTGTATCTTACCATCCAAAACATCTTTGGAGGTAAGACTGAGGACAAGTATGAGAGTTAAGAAGAAAAGCCCAAAGAAGACCCCAGCACAGATGTAAGTGTTCTTCCTCTGTTGGTTCTGGGCACGTTCTCTCCTGCTATCATCTTCTGTCAAATTAAAAACCGACGAAGGCTGTGCAGGGGGCGTGGCTTGGGGCTTCGGCTTCAATGGGGGCGGTGGAGGAGCCTTGGTTGGGGGTGGAGAACGGACTGGAACAATCCTGCCTGGAACATATCCTGAAGACCGCTGAGCATTTCCATTGGCAGGAGCCACAAAAATAGGGTGACTGCTGGGGCCATCATTCACCTGCATGGTACAACAATCTGCCACGTTCTACAAGATAAGAAATAAAGCCACAAAAGAGGTAAAAATAAAAACAGAATGACCATTAAAGGAATTTTTCAGGTAAATCAGATGTTGACAAAGCTACACCACGCCAGCCTAAATGGGCATCAGGCCTCAGCAACCTGGCACAGTTTAGACTTACTTTAATATTGCACAATATAATTTCCCCTTTTTTAGGGATGATAAAGCATAATTATTTATACTATCAGGCATCAATTTCATAATGGAATGGCACCGTGCTTTGAAGTGTCAGCTAAGCTTTCCACGTTTTCAAGTTATTTACAAACACATGGCACCAATTAAGAGAAAAAAAGTGCTCGGTCTGTCAACTCACGGCCCCTTCGTGCCACAGAAGTAACAGACATTGGCTTAACTCACTCCATAAAGCTTGTGCCACAAATCAGCTAAAATTTTAACAGTTATCCTTCAAAATAATTTAGATCATCTAAACAAAGATTCTTCACTATTTGGCCCATACAAAACATCTGCTAACGCTTTTGTAAACACAAGTTGGACTCTCTCCAGGACTGCATCAATGACAAAATCGTTTTAAACCTATAACTATTAGTAAAGAAAATGCCACTTAGACTCCTACACATGCTGACCAATGGTCCATTTCCTATTAAACTGTTAGACTAATAGTAATAGATATAAATACTCACAATAGATCCTGTTCTGGCCAGCTGTTGCTCCATAGCAATCATTATAACTGGGGGTCATACCTCACCCAATTCTTTTGGGAGATAATTGATACCCATGCTTTAATGTGTCAGACCCCCCTCCCCACACACAAAACCCGCCCCCTCCTCCCAGTTGTCTTTTTTACCCTTGTACAGATGAAATCACATTTGGGGGTGAGCAATGAATTGCCATAGGCTGTGAAGATGAATGAACAATGGCGGTCTAGAGACAGAAACTATAGAAACTAAGAGGCTTTATTTGCAGTCACTCTGGAAGGTTGTGTAATGTGTTGTGTGTTCTGTAATTAATGATAACAAATTAAGATAACAATTGCAGAAAAAGTTTGCATGCACAATGTAAGCCAAAACGATTCCTTACAACATGATATTTGTAGCAAAATTATGGTGATACAAACGGTAGTCGATCCAGGGAAAGCCATGGTACACTTTCACTATAATAAAACCACGGTTAATTTTAGTCAGGAAGGACAGCGATAAAGACAGACGACTGCAACCAGAGCTAAACTGTGTAAGTTAAAAATACGATAACTTACTGTGAATGATGTGTGAATTATCATTGTCTGAACCCAACTGCAACACTTTTTGATAAACTAAACTGTTGACTAAAAGGACTTAACTTATATTATAACTGTTACATCCCTCGCGCTCCATCTAAAGTTCAAACCGCGCCGCAAACTTTAATCATCATCAGACACGTGTACCCCCATTTCTAGTCTTAATCATTAGTATCTTTAAAAAAAAAAGACATAAACTTACGAAGTCTGCCCCAAAATCCACGAAAATAGACCTTTCTACAGTGGAGGTCTGAAGTGGGGGTCCAATGAACGGATACTGAGGTGGAGATCTTTTACCTTTCGCAAGATCCACACTGTCACGTCCCCGTCTTCTCCACTCCTTCCTCGCTCTCGGGCGAAATGACACACGCACACCGGGTAAACTGACAGGGAGATGGCACTTTATGTGTTTTAATCTTCTTTTACATGATGTTTTCTTTCCTGGCTGAAGTCAGCCAGCCCCGTCCCAGGCGCGGCTCGCGAAGGAAGTGAAATTAGAGGCGTGCATAAAGCGCGAGCGAGCGCCATAGACATAGAAGCAAACGTATGGAATCGCAGCAGAAGAGTTCTAAAAGGGGCGGTACTTAGAGGACCGGATGTAGTCTCTCATTGGACAGGTAAGATTTGGAATATTTATCTCTTCCATTAATTTAACATTTAAGATGAAAATGCAGACATCTAGCGCACTGTATATTTATATGAAGCTTTTCGGTCATTCGTGTAAAAGTTTCATACCAGTTATTTATTATTTAATTATACTTTTAATTTTCCCTGTTTTATATATTTTTCAACAAATCGTTATACGATACTTTTGTAAATATATTATATTAATTGATTAAAAAGTGACTTGCAAAAAAAACATAATACAGACAGAGGCTGATGTACGTTGTATTTTTCTCAGCTTAGCACTGAGCAATAAACCGTATGTGAATAACTGGTTAAATATTTGTTTGATCATTTTGTTGATATTGTCGGATATCCAGCTGTTTGACTAGTTCAATCCTTGGGAATAAACCGTTTACATGTTTAGTGTTAGATTGTGAATGCAGCTCAATAAGGATTTTGAGCCTCAATGCGACCCCTTGAGGAAGAAAACAATTTGTATTATAGGAAATAGTTATGAGCTAGCGCCACTTGCAGCCCAATTTGGATCATCGTCATCATGTGCATATGACTCTCAGATTAAAGTGTGAAGTACAGCTGTTAAGATTTTATATACGTTCACAAATTTATTTCAGGAAATTTGTCAAAATAAATAAAGGGAACATGAAATCATGACTTTTACATTTTTAAGGGCTATAATTGTCCCCAGTGCTTCTATCAACATAGAAAATGTGAAAAAGAACAACTCAGTAACTTAGTTTTGATAAACCACTCTCTGCAACCATGTGAAAAAATAGATAATTGAAATTTAGCCCCCCCTGTGATGTCAGAATGGGATAATACCGCCTTTAATCTGCAAAGTGGTAATTTTAAATTTAAATCTATGTTGTATTTTGAGCTAGAACTTCACATATGTACTCTGGGGACACCAAAGATTTATTTTATATCTTAAAAAGTCCTGTGAAATGTCCCCTTTAATAAATTAAATTGTTAAAATAATTAAAATTAGTTTGGTGTCATTGGAAGTTAATTCTAGTAATTTGGAAAAGCGATGAGAGCAAAGGGAGGAGAGAGTTGGTACATGATTTTTATATGTAATTTCCAATTTTCCTTATTTCTTAATACCCGTAACCCTAACAAAAACATTTAGCTGTAAATTGTTACTAAATTTTAAAAATTATTTTCATTAGCTTAATGCCATTACAATAAAGCTTAAACCATTAATTAATGGACAGTGAAATATATAAGATCTGATTTACATATTTTTATAAACGCATAAATATTTGCACTTTAATATACATGAATTATACATCTGTCTGACATTTATTTATTTTAACGAAAGAAAACAATTGTACACAGCTACATTCTATAAAACTTGTGCAAATATTCAAATTTTGAGAATTTTGGATAAACAAGCTTTTCATCAGATACCAAAGCCACATTTTCACATATCTAAAAGTTTAAACTCATTTTGTTTAGAAATGATCCCAGCTGGAAAAGGATAATTTGGATTCACTGGTTGCTTTCAAGTAAGATTATAAGAAGGTTTTCCTATCGTTGCACAATAATGTGCCTGCCCTGTTTTCTGTTCTCATCCTTTGAACTCATTTAAGTGCCTTTTAGCCCTGTCTTCAAACATTTCCTACTGTTAAGAAATGGGTCACATGTGTTCTGTACTTCCATGTTTAATGCCCCAGGCTGCAAAGGTCATTGAACCCAGGAGGTGTGCCTGACCTCAGGGCCATAAAACAATTGTCAAAAATGAATACGTTTGGGATCACAAAAAGTTATTCACGGTTAATTTACAACATGGCTCTCAAAAATAAGAAAAAAGTTTACACTTGGTTGCATTACTTACTACACATAATAAAAGCTTACTATCTCCGACAACGGACGCGTATAAACAGCAATTTTACAGTATACAAAAGTCTCTATTTGCCTTTGGTAATGTACGTAATTTCAGGGCACTCTATAGTGGGACTGCTCCTATAAAGCGACAAAATAACTAAATTGTTCTCCAACCCATTAAAATAAAGAAACCACCCAATATGACTGAATCTTTAAAACAAACTTTAGAAAACAGTTATTTTTAATGATTTATGTCCACACCACAAGAGGTCGCTTTACACATCTGCTTACTCTTTTACCCACAATAACTCTTTTGGGTCTTTAGTTTTTTTAAATACATGTTTATTTTCACTTCTGTAGTATAACTATTATCAATATCATTATATACAGTAACGGGTGTTTAACAAAAAAAAAAAACATCTTAAAAGAATTAAGCACATTAGTCGACCATTTAAAACATTTTCTATGCCATACATAGGATAGTAAATCAAGTTACATCGGTAACAGAATTGTTACCATTTTAATAACATTTTTTTTTTAACTATCAAAATTCTAAACCTTTTTCAGAAGTACAAATTGATAGCTCACGTTTACACATCCATCCACACTCATATCATATCATGTGTTCGCTAAGGAAAACTTTATGAGGATTATATAATAAAAAAAACTCTACATTGCACCTGCTAAATTTAGCAGTAGTGGTCTAAAGTAACAGCTTTATCATGGCATGAAGAAAACAGTTGTGTGCATTTCTTCATATGGGTTTCATTTGTCAAGACAGTAGAAATTAGTGATGATTCCATACAGAATCAAGTGTGTTGTTCAACAACATTTATGTGTAATCTGACTGATTTTCAAGCCTCTTACATACACAAATAGTGAAGAAAATACACTCTGGTTGATAGTGAAAGTGCCTTTAGATTGGGCCGTTTAAGCCACAATTAAGTGTATCATTGATTTCCGAAGTCTATAAGTTTATTTGACATTTAAAACATTATTTTCACAGGACAAAACATTTACATTGGAGGACATCCAAAAACAAAATCCAAATTAAATGGATAAAATTACATACAATGTACAGAATGTGGTTAAACAGACAAGTTATAAACATCGTTTCTAGTACAAAGTAACATCAAAGATCAGTACTGGACATTTGGCATCACCTGCATGGTGAAATAATGTGTCAAAATGTTGCACCTCTTTGTACAGTATTGTATTTCTTACATGATCCTAAACACATGCATACAGCAAAATCATAGTATAGACTATGGAATGAGTTTAAATTTTTTAGTACATAGTATCAAGACACATAGCAGAAACTAACGTAGGGCTACTGAACCAGCAGACCCCTCGTCCACTCCACCACAGGTACACCCTCAGAAAGGCAGTAAGGACACTCCTCCCATGTTCTCTATACCAGAGCACTGTGACTCATTGAGAGAGGAAAAAAGCAGTCTGGTTCACAGTTGCCAACGTTCATCAAGTGAGGTCAGTCCTAATCTTGAGGTTCCATTTATAAGTTCACAAGTTCATGGGCAACAAACTGTTTCAAGCGTTCCAGGTACTGTCCATACAGCTCTACATCGTTGTGGCCCGCCCCCTCCACCCACAGCGGCTCCGCGGGCCTTTGGCAGCGCTCATACAGGGCCAGTCCATGGGAAAAATCAATAACCTCATCTTCCGTACCATGGATCACCAGCACCGGAGAAGTGACTTTGGAGATTTTATCAATGCTGAAAGAAAAGAAAGCACACGATTACATTGAGATTATCATTATGGTAATGTGGAGGAGAGACAAATGTAATGGATGAAACTTATTTAGCACATGCTCAGTAGCTATACTCTTATTCTGGCGTAATAATCAAGGACTTTACTGATGCAACATGGCTGCAGCAGGCGTATTGATATTATGCACTGCCCGAAAATAGTCCCCTTGGATACTTTCAATACGATTTTCAGGCGGTGCGTAATATTTTTGCGCCTGCTGCAGCCATGTTACAGCAGCAAAGTCCTTGAATATTACGCCAAAATGAGAGTATAGTTCCTAGCTATATTGGCCTAGAAAATCGCAACGTTTAATTTTCCGTCTATCTTAGTAAACGATGTAACTACAGAAGAGTCAAGTTTTAAATAGGAAAAATATTGAAACTCTTTTGTTTTTGTTAGCGCGATGCTAATGGTCTAATTAGATTCAATGGACTATGCTAAGCTATGCTAAAAGTGGTACCGCCAGACCCGGAGATCGGCTGAATGGATTCCAAAATGGTAAAAATCAAATGTTGAACTCTAGAGGAGCTGGAAAATGAGCATATTTTCAAAAAAAAAAGTGGAGTGTCCCTTTAATACCTAAATACATAAAAAAAAGATTTTGACCCATACAATGCATTGTTGTTTATTGCTACAAAAATATACCCGTGCTACTTATGACTGGTTTTGTGGTCCATGGTCACAAATACTTAAAACTGCTGATTTTAAAATATTTGCCACTAGAGGGCACACAATCACTGTAGCTGTAGGGGCAGGAAAACAAACAATCCAACCACACGTCTTCTCCACAAACACTTACAACATGGCTTCTCAAGAGCCAGTCTTAGTCCAAGACTGTTAGGATATTACAACCAAATAAAGAAGCAGAGAAAAAGAAGAGACTCACTTGGGAAACGCATCAAAGCAGTATGTCTTCTTGGTGTCAGGAAAAGCCACTCGCATGCCTGAGGTCAGAGGGGAGTGAAGGATAACGGCAGCACTCTCGTACCGTGAGGCGAGATCAACCGAAGGAACCGTGCCAATGCTCTGCCCATATATGATTATGTTCTCCGGTCTGATACCGTACCTAGAACGTCACATTTATAAGATTAGTTCAAACAAGACACATACACACGTACTCTGTTCTTATGATGCTAATATCAAATACACAATTAAACAGTTTATTCAGTAGTACAGGTTGTGTAATCTAGTTTTAAAACAGGACAGACATGGTAAAGGTTTCATTGATGCATCAGAGTTTCTCACATTCGAAAAAAGGTTATATGCCATTTAAGCCAAGCCTGGTGTATTATGTGTATTAGGATGGTTTGTGGTTAGTCTGAGTGGCAGAAACTTAAACCTCACCTAATTATTACACAACCTCATTTGGTCTGGTCTACTTAAGCGTAAGAGCAAAGGTGTGAGCCAGAACGTAACAGATACTATAACAGGGAACAGTCATGTCAAACATTTCCTGGAAAGAGAAAGTAAACACAGTTTTTTCTCATATATATTTATCTACTGACTCTCATCTGTCAAAATGAACAGATCACACCTCATCTAGGTCACAGAATTGAAATGAAAACATACAGGGTAAATTTAGGGTGACTGGGACATTTTTTTTTACAATCATCTGGAAAAAAAAGTTCACACAAAATTAGAATTCTGTCATCTCTCACTCGTGTAGTTACAAATCTGTATAAATTTCTTTCACAAAGGATATTTTGAGGAATGTTTGTGACCACACCGATCAGAAGCCCCATTCACTTCTATAGTATTCCTTTTCAATGGGGCTTCTGATCGGTTTGGCCACAAACATTACTTAAAATATCTTCCTACTTGCTCATCAGAACAAAGACATTTATACAGGTTTGTGACAACATGAGAGTGAGAAAATGACAGAATTTTCATTTTTGGGTGAACTATCCCTTTAAGTGTACCCAATCAACCTGAATTTACCCTAAATAGCATGATGTACATTTTGCTGTACCAAATGTGAAATTACACAGTACTGTAATGCCCTCTTAACATGCAGAGATGGGCATAAATACATAGAAATGTATTTCAAATACAAATACAAAATACTGTGTCGAAAAATGTATTTAAATACAAATACAAAATACTGTGAGGAAAAATGTATTTAAATACAAATACAGTATTTTGTATTTTGAAAATACACAAAATACATGTGAAATTGGTGATTCTGTGCAAGTATGCCTATTAGGCTGAAATCTATCTTTGTCTATTTCTGAATGCCAAAAAGCATTTAGATGTGTGCAACTACTTAGAAACTTTCATTTTATTTTACGCACCTCTTGCTTTCCCCTGCCCTGTAAAAAATAGAAAACTAGAAAAAAAAACTTGGTAACTCTTTACTTGAAGGGGTGTGCATAAGGCCGACATGACACGTTCATAATCATAACATGAAATGTGTCATGAACATGAAGAAGATTTTATGCACATTTATGACAACTGCCATTAAGTGTCATTTACTCAATTATGTAATTTTTAATGCAAAGATGACATTGTTTGAGATATCTTTGTTATGACAACTTGACACATAAACCAATACAACACAACTTAATATAAATTATAAACAATAATTATCAAACTTAAGAAACTATAGCTTTGTGGGTTAACATTACATTAAACCATGATTTAAATGGCATTAAGTGTTAATACTATGTCAAATATTATTAATACTCGGTCAAATAAACATTATGAACTGAAGAATATTCATGATGCTGTTATAAAAACTATTTAACAGAGGATTAACACTTAATGACATTTTAATGACAAATTATATTTGTATCACTGGTAAAAAGTGGTCAGTTATGTTGTCTTGGTTAATGTCAAGTTGTCATGGCAAGTTATGATGTATGGGTTAAAGCAACACAATGTAGTTTCCATGTAAAAATGACTTACAGCTCCCCCATGTGGTTGAAAAGTGCAACAGTGCCTGGTATCAGACAGTCTTCTGCAGGCAGGGGGAGGGGCGGGGCTGGGCTGTGTTTCCTACCCTCCACCGCCACTTTCAGAGTGTGCTTGTAGCAGCTAGGAGGCTGCTCAGGTTGCAGCAACAGTACAGTTTGTCCAGTTAAAAGTTGTTCCATCACCAAAATAATTTTAGAGACATTATTTAAAGGTAAAAAAATTACATAGTGTTGCTTTAATGTCAAGTTGTCATAACAAAGACATCTCAAACAATGTCATCTTTGCAATAAAAATGACATAATTGAACAAATGACACTTAATGACAGTTGTCATAAATATCCATAAAATCTCCTTCATATTCATGACACGTGTCATGTTATGATTATGAATGTGTCATGTCAACCTTATGAACACCCCTTCAAGTAAAGTGATGTTTTATAAAAAACATCATAAAAACTTTTTCATGTGTCGTCAAAATGACCCACAACCTAATCAGTTTATATGTTAAGAAATCCATGCATTTACAAACGTCTCACGAGACAAATTATTCGGCAAACTAATTCCTCTCATTGCTGCTTTTTGATGGTTTTGAGAACAATTACTCACAAGTCGCCCTCTGTCATTTCACAGAATTATACAATGGAAAGCACGTCAAGAATAAAAGCCTTTTAGGTTTACACAGTTTTTCAATATTTTACTATGTTCTTACCTGATGAATTAATACATGCCTATCTTTTTTCAATACTGTATGTGCACTTAATCTTTGCACAGCATGTCATGAATATGTTAGCATTTAGCCTAGTCCCATTTATTCCTTAGGATCCAAACAGGGATGAATTTAGAAGCCACCAAACACTTCCATGTTTTCCCTATTTTCAAGACTGTTACATAGTTACACGAGTAAGTATGGTGGCACAAAATAAAACGTGATTTTAAGTGAATAAAAAATGAGAACTATATTGTATGGCGGAAGAGCACATAGTTTGCAGCACTTCAACCTCTGGCGCAGTAACATCATTACTCCTTATGTTACTGCGCGCTGAGGTCCAAATGCTGCAAACTATGTGCTCTTCCTCCATGCATTGAAAAAAGATAGTTATGTATTAATTTGTCTAAGTTGAGGTAAGAACATAAAATATAAAAAATTGTGGTTTTCCTTTAAGTCAAAAGTGTAGGCCAATTTGTCAGCGTTCCACACTCTGTCTCAGTCGTGCAATGTGCAAGTGCAACTGTAGCGTGCAACTGCCTGCCAACGTGCAAGTGTGAATTTGAATTTTCCTTTGCGACAGTTATAACACACATCAAATCACACCCAATAATTCAATCGCCTTTGCTTTATTTCCCACTCCAACATTTCAATTATTGCCCACTAAAAGCTGCACAGATATATTTGCTTACCTGAACTCTGCTGTCTGGTCTGAACTAGTTGATGCATGAAAACAGCACCCTGACTGGTTGACTGGCTCAAAGTATTTTGAGTATTTTAAAATACAAAAATACTCATCTTAAATGTATTTAAATACAAATTACATTTCATTTTTTTCAAAGGCTTTAAAATACAAAATACAAAATACTATTTTGTATTTCAAATACGTATTTTAAATACATGTATTTGAAATACTGCCCATCCCTGTTAACATGTTGGTTTGATTGGTTTCTCTAGTGCGTGTTTGACTGCTGTCATGACAGCATACAGAAGGTGACAGAACTGGTTTGAGGCTGAAACTGAAAATTAGCATCATATGACCGCAAATACATGTAAATATTTACCTTTAATTACAAGCAGGGCATAGTCACACCACACAAAAATACAGTAGCACAAGTCCTTAAAGGGGACATTCACAAGACTTTTTAAAATGTAAATTAAACCTTTGGTGTCCCCAGAGTACATATGTGAAGTTTTCGCCATACCCCATAAATAATTTATTATATCATGTTAAAATGGCCACTTTGTAGGTGTGAGCAAAATGTGCCATTTTGGGTGTGTCCTTTAAAATGCAAATGAGCTGATCTCTGCACTAAATGGCATTGCAGTGGTTGGATAGTACAGATAAGGGGCAGTATTATTATCCCCTTCTGACATCACAAGGGGAGCCAAATTTCAATGACCTATTTTTTCACATGCTTGCAGAGAATGTTTAACCAAAACTAAGTTACTGGGTTGATCTTTTTCACATTTTCTAGGTTGATAAAAACATTGGGGACCCAATTATAGCACTTAAACATACGTTGTGTTTACACACGGTTTGGTTATTTAGGAGTGACAACAGCATTCTATAACCAAACTCACGCCTGTACATTTTTGGAACTCACAACCGCATTTACATATAGAAGACCTGCTGTCTGTGATATCACCTGTCAATCTGTCACTGTTTTGGAGGTACAAAGTGCATGAAGATGCAGAATTGGTTCGTAAATGTGTGCACAACCGATCTTCTGACAAAAGCAATATTTTAAAAGCGTTTATAGATGCCACATTGCAACACTATCTCTCATATAAACATAAAGCAGGCATCAGAGTGTTGCGTTTGTAAGTACAAAGTACAAACAGAATTGAGCCTCATTGTTGTACAACTCCAAGTCTTTAATCTTTGATATTTAAATCTATCATTATGGTTGGAGCATCCCGTATGAATACAGGCTTGACATTGTACAGTCATACAGACAGTACTAGAGCTGTGACTGTCCTTGCATCGAAATTTGAATTATGTTAAACTTAGGGAAGAACGCTCAGCTTGTCAATGTCACTTTTCACTCAGCCATTCAAATCACAGTGGAGATAGGGGGACAATACATACCATAGACATTATATGCGTAGACGCCTCATGACGTGCTGCACTGCAAAAAATTACATTCTTATAGGGATGCACCAATAGGATTTTTTGGGCCGATACCGATTTAAACAGACAACTTCTGGCCGATACCGATGCCGATACCGATATTAAACACTTGTATACAATACTATACAGTTGGTCTATTAGCTAGTTTATTTCTGCATCAAATTATTTTTACTGAACATGGATTGGATCTAATTAACATTCAACTGACCAACATAATAAGAGAGGCACAAATTAAGCAAAAACAAATATAATAAGACAGCATGACAACCTTCAAAGGTGGTTTTAGCTATTCAGCATTTATTTTATTAACAACATTAACAAATTTTTTACATATAATGGATTTCTTTATGCAGTTAATTAATAAACAATCGGTATCGGCCTTTCTCGTGCCATTGCCGATATGCCGATGGTTTCAAATGCATCAAATATCGGCCGATTAATATCGGCGGCCGATACATCGGTGCATCACTACTTTCTTACTTAGTACTTTTGTCTTGTTTTCAGTAAAAATATCTAAAAACTCTTAAATTAAGATGTATTTTCTTGATGAGCAAAATGACCAAGGAAAGTAAGTCTAGTTTTAGACAAAAATATGAAGTAAGTAAATTAGTGCTTAAAACAAGCCAAAAAAGGCAATGGAATAAGAAAGTTTACTTTTTTTATAGACACAAATTTGCTTAAATTGTAAATTGTGTGTCCCTATAAACTAGACTTATTTTCTTGGTCATTTTGCTTATTAAGAAAATACATCTTCATTTAAGAATTTTTAGATACTTTCGCTGAAAACAAGACAAAAATACCAAGAAAGCAATTTTTTGCCCCATATTGGTTGGGTCTCCTCACTCTATGCTAGCACCAGAGTCAATCTGAGTCAACAGAGAGCGAGCAACTATGCCCATATTTTTGTGCAGCTTACGATTGCAATAACTGGCGCAGTATTGATAAAAGAACGCATGGGATTACCTTTCGCAAGTAAGACTGATAATTCTGGTTATTTTACCATTTATAATATTACGTCATCATAACTAACATTACTTACGTGTTACCAAACCAAAATATTCGGGGAGTTATGATTATTGTAGTTGGGGATACACTTTTCTCTGTAGAAATAAATGCAGGGGGGCGCATTGGGAACCCATCCAAGATGGCAGCCATGCTAAAAACCTCAGCTCCAATAGGCAGTCTTTTATGCATCTACGTATATAATGTCTATGACCACAACAACCAACCGGTCAATCACGTAAGGACTGATAAACAAAACAGATGAGGAGCCAATGGTGTAGTGGACAGTCCGACATATAGGGCAGACGCTCATCCGGCGCCCCAAGGTCGAATCCCAGCTGAAGGTCCTTTGCCGATCTCATACCCCTCTCTCCACCCTGTACTTTCCTGTCGTCTCTCAGTTACTGTCTATCAAATAAAGGCAACATGGCCCAAAAAAATTACTTTAAAAAACCCTGATGTATCAGAACAACCACAGCGCTCAGCTAAAGAAAAACTTGCTGCAAACTGTTACAGTAGGTACGGAATAAGATGAAGTATCATCGACCGTTAAAACAGACGGAAATATATAGTATGAATATGGATAGATGAAATTTCGGACATACTACATATATGTCACATAATGTATCAACATGGCGTATGTCGTCATAACAACAAGTTAGTTGTTAACTGGAATGCCATTTAATCACAAGGGACAGCTGTTTAATATATGTATTTGCATTTGATTAGAGCCACCTTACCACTTTCAGACAACTACAACTACTTGCCTTCTTTATTGTATAGCTCTTTTAGGATAGTAAAGTGATTGAACACTTCGGGATCTTGCTGGAATTAGTAGGTAATCTGGGTACTTTTCACCTACTGTTTTTCGAATACTAGGAATTCGGACATCCTACTCACCTCGACTATATAGTGTGGAAGTAGGTGGTTTCGGATTCAGCGACTGGCAAGCACCCACAGTCGGAGTGCGATAGGCATATTTAGCTGCTTTCAAACCCTTTGGTGGACGTGGAGTCTAAACATTGATAGTACAAATGTAGACTTCCTAGTACCATGATAGGCAGGTTAACAACGGCAATTTCAAAATATTTAACAAGTTAGCTGTTAAACCGTCAATGTTGGGAAACAACTGCCATTGTCCCTTTCCCAACAACAAACACCAGTAATGTCATAATATTAATTCAGTCAAACCCAGCAAACATTGCAATCTGGTGTCTGTTTAAAAATCTACATTGAAATGCATGAATCTTCAAACAAACTCAACCTACGAATGTCTCACAGAGTAAATCAAATCTTAAAATCTCTTAAGTTTCTTCACCTTTACAATGAGCCATTGAGACCCATAGACCCCTTCAAAGTTTGTAAACATTGAATGACTATCGGGTGCGCGTGCAGCATGGGGTCAAACTGTTCATACCATCCAGGCTTTATAATGTAATCTAACAGGACTGAAAAATTATGACTTACCTCAAATGAAATGAACACAACAAACACAAGCCTCTTTGATATTTGCATTGTTCCAGTCTGCACGTTAATTGCTTGCAGCTGAAGATGTTGTATTTTTTTGTTTTTGAGATTCTGCATGAATCGCGAAAACTTAACGAAAGACCTGGTGCGATTTTCACAACCCACGACGTAAGTAGGCATTTTTGACGATACCGAATAATACGCAACTCTATCTGCTGTAATGGCTTTTCTGACCCTGACATGCGCAGTGGAAACTGCCTGTGACGTGAACCGTGAAGGGGTCTATACAGTCATTAGTTTTGTCTAAGGAAGGAATGTAAATCACATGATTCTTCAATTACTCTGAGAGATCATGTGAGAAGCTGGATTTGTTTTGAAGAACATCAGCACAAATGCTCAAGCAAGAGAGAAATGAAAGCAAGTTGCTTGAAAATCAGTTTTCGTCTTTTAAATGGAAAAATCTTGAGGACCGCTACAGGGGGCCTACATGTTCTCAGATTCAAACTCGAGGGAGTACTGAGGGTCTGCTGAATAGCTTTTCATTCAACTACCTTTACAAAGAGATGGTAGCGCCTTACAGACCTAATAATTTTAGCATGCATAAAGCACTAAATGAAGGGTATGCAAAAATGTTTCCCTTCACATCTGAAGAAGTATAATAAAATTTAGGGGTAACGTGTGAAAATCACGGACACACTAGCTGTCTTCAGACCAAACCCAAACTGATAAACTTTGGGACACCAAGTAGCAGTAAACATCCTTTGCTTGCTGTGTGGCAACATCAGGAAGTTTTTTTACTTCCTGGGTAGACAATGTTGCTATGACTGCAACCAGGTCCATCCTCCCAGGACTCAGTTGCTAGGCAACCAATCAATATTTGACTTGGAGAACAGGCAGTTGGCACCTCCCCCATCACCTCTCAGAGGGATTTGTGCTCAGTGAAATACCGATACACAACTCTCACAGGCCGCCATCCCAAAAATACTCGTACAATAGTCATTATTTCACATTGGGGGGCAGGGTCTCTTTCAACACAGCTGCTGCTGCCCGTTGCCGTGGCGCTTCCTTAATGACATCACACTCATTCCCTTCAGGAGGGAAACTCTCTCAGAGACAAAAGCCATTTCCTTTGCTTCTTCCCTTCTGTGCATGTCACACCGGAATGGTTTCAGACATTTAAGCGTTTACAGACAACGACGTGTACTTTAAACAATACAAGTCAGGAAAACTGTGGTGAAGACAGCACCAGATGTTCCCATCTGTAATTTAAACACACTTCTATTAGGTAGCCTTGCTACCAAACCACTGATGCAAATTATTGTGCCTGGTTGTAAACGCATATGACACAGAAAGAAGCCTACTGCAATAGCTAGCTGTGATAATAACAGATGGTAATATTCGGGCCAACCCCTTATACGTGAACCTGGCACTCAAAACATTGCGCTGGTGTTCTCCGTGCCAACCACGCTCATTGCAAACATTTAACAGATACATGTATCAGTCTGTATTTGAACAGCCCCGCCTGATGTTTCAACACTGACTCACCTGGATGAGCTGAAAGGTGTGTCTGTACTACTCTTACACTAAAGAAAAGTAAACAAAGACTGAAGAAACACGGTCACTTTAGTTTTGGGATGCTCCATTTGTCTTTGTAACTAGAAACAAAAACATTTCAGAGAAGGTAAGTACAAACATATGTCCGAAAATCTGTCTTCACTGCAGTTACAAGGCATCAAAGCACATCTGAATCCAACATTTACATAACGTCATGTATACCAAAATGGATTCTTCACAGCCCAATGTGATGAAACAAAACTAAAAATGGTTTTGAGATGAGTAGATGAATACATTTGATCCTTCTATTACAGTCTAAGCTAAATTTGACATGATGTAATAGCACTTTGGAAGCCCATCTGCAACCAATTTTCTTTGGAGGAACATTCATGCAAAAATGTTGCTTGTTAAGTCATGAAATGACTAAACAATGAAGCAATAATTTTGTTATAATAACACAGTTACATTTACTGTCCCATGGAACACCCATATCTTATCCACCACAGCAATTTATTATTTAATGGGTATCAAAGTCTTAAATAGCCGTGCTAGTTTTGTGACTCATACCCTGGGGTTTCTCCTCATATAATAAAACCATTTTAATTCAAATCATATTCAAATGCTATATATAGGATAATGTAAAAAAAAAACCTTGACAGAGTGATCACTACCCCAACATTAAGCAGACCTGGTGTCTGTACCAAGTCAAACCTACGTACTGACCTTACGTACTGTAGTGGACATAATCATAAAATTGTGATCCTGCTACCAGACATGAGATGATTACCCATAATAAAATCAAAGCACTGGCCACTCAAAAAAAGAATGATCGATAACCCAATACCTGGCATTCTTAATGATAGCCGTTCTGAGAAGGACTAGGCTATATCTTTAAAGGAGTAGTCCATAATTTACTCACCAACATGTCATCCAAAATGTTGATGTCTGTCTCCGTTGAGTCGAGAAGAAACTATGTTTTTTGAGGAAAACATTCCAGGATTTTTCGCATTTTAATGGACTTTAATGGACCCAACACTTAACAGTTCAAATGCAGTTTAAAAGTGCAGTTTCAAAGGAATCTAAACAATCTCAAACGATGCATAAGGGTCTTATCTAGCGAAACGATTGTCATTTTTGGCAAGAAAAATAAAAAAATGCACTTTTACGTCACGAGGTCACGGATGACCTATATGCAAAACCTGGGATCATTTAGAGTCCTTTGAAACTGCAATTTTAAACTGCATTAAAACTGTTACGTGTTGGGGTCCATTAAAGTCCATTAAAATGAGAAAAATCCTGGAACGTTCCCCCCAAAACATAATTTCTTCTCGACTAAACAAAGAAAGACACCATCATTTTGGATGACATGGTGGTGGAGTAAATGGTCTGGATTTTTTTTTTAGAAAATGGACTAATCCTTAAGGGGATCGCACACCGGCCGCGCAGCTCAGCGTCGCGTCTAGGACAACTCGGAACTATTGTAAACCGGAAATGCACATTAAATAGCGCGAGCTTCGTCAGATAGCGTCTACTTCAAAATGCAAAATATACGTTAGCAGCCAATGTTAATCGTTAATGATTTGGGACAAATATGATGTTATTTAATGTTAAAGTATGTGAGTGGCGCTGTGTGCCGCGACAGGGATTTGAACAACTTCCTGAGTCACAGCTGGGCGGCGCAAATAGGCACCACCGCGGTGCTTATACTCATAGAAAAAAATTTTTTTTATTTATTTAGAAGGGCGCGGTGCTGAGCGGCGGGGCGGGTGTGCGATCCCCTTTACTGCAGTCACTACGCAGGCAATAACAGCTGGGTAACCACAACTTCAAGACAAATCTAATGTTTAATGCTGTGATTAAACAACAACTAGGTACTAATGAACAGAAAAGTTTTCCCTTTGCGTTTATAAAAAAAAAAATCACGTAAACACGACAACGCTCTCAAAAAACATCTGCATTTACATGGAATCCACTGTATTAAGTATGCCAGGGCAGTAGATGGCGATGCTTCCTTGTAGAGAAACACTCCACACATGCACACATATGCATTCATCTACCGAGCGCGATAAATACAAACAAACAATCAAGATGGCAAATGCATCAAGACAATTTGTTTAGGCGGTAAACTTTTTTGGAGAAGCCTTAAAGGATTACTCCACTTTCTTAAAATAAATCCCAACAATTTACTCACCCCCATGTCTTCCAAAATGTTGTTGTCTTTCTTTGTTCAGTCGAGAAGAAATATTTTTTTTTAAGAAAAACATCCCAGGATTTTTCTCAATTTAATAGACTTTATTGGACCCCAACACATTATAGTTTAAATGCAGTTCAAAATTGTTGTTTCAACAGAGCATCAAAGGGCTTTAAACAATCCCAAACGAGGCATAATGGTCTTTTTCGGAAATAAAAATATGCACTTTTAAACCACAACTTCTCGTCTTGCACTATCCATGTGAGGCACCAGTGCAACCACACGTAATGTGTCATGAAGTCGAAAGGTCAAGCATGACCTATGCAAAACTACCGCCCCAGTGTTTAAAAGTGTGGAGAAAAGGACCAATTTGATGTTGTTGTATGTGGAATGATACCAATTAATGTCCTTATGTTAGTTTATTGTTTAAAATGTTAAACTTAATTCCTTCTCGACTGAACAAAGGAAGACAGACATCAACATTTTGGATTACATGGGGGGGTGAGTAAATTATCTAAAAAATTTTTAAGAAAGTGGAATATTGTTTTGGTTATACTAGACTAATTTGTTATCACAGATTCACATTTATCCTACACAGAGTCTTCGTTATTAAAAACTTGCACTTTAAAAGTGGTCTTTAAAGTTTACGTTTTCAGGACCCCAAAACACAATGGTCATGCAAAAGAAAAAAAGCAAATAACCCGTATAAAAAAATCTCCAATTTACAGTTGATAACTTTGAATGCCAACAGCATTACTTGACAAATTGTACGTTTGCTGTTTGAGAACTCAAAATTAATTAATTATCAGATGGCTTTGATAATTCTCAGCCATTAGCCAGTTTGTACGTTTTCTCTCAATTTGGATTCTAAGGGCCTAGCCTAAAACCATATACCTGCTTTAAAAAAAGCTGGTCAGCTATGACAGAATAAATAATCCTCTAGAAATGCAGATATTGATAATGGGTTAATGGGTAAGGGACTGCATATGGTGGGGACTTGCCAAAATTTGTGAACAACAAAAAAAGGTTTTCAGCAACGGCCATTGTTTAACAGATATAAGACTTAGATAGAGGTATTGGAGTAAGTAGGCTGGCCTATCAAACAAACGCTTTACATACTTTCAAGCATCACTGAATAAAAACACATACACAGACACGACATTAACTGCCATTACATAATGAGAAAGGAAAAACCTATACACATTGCTTTAGAATGACTACCAAACTGGTTTATCTTGATATTAAATATGAACCTAGTGTCCTTTCAGGACCGACCTGGCTTTAAGCTTGATCTGTGCCTGACACGGTAACCCTTGAGAACATCTAAAATGACCACAGAAAAATGCTTCACGGGGTAAACCCAATACCTCAGGGACCTGATTTGACAAAACAATGCAGACTGTGTTTATGAGCATCAGCTGTGCTTTACAACACACACATACACAGCAGCATGCACACAGCATAACACACACCCACGCAGGAACACGACTATTCCACACACTTACTGAAAACATTCATGCGGTCACGCACACAAAGTCTCTTTGTGTTTTCTCTTGGATGAACAACGCTGAAGCATCTTCACATCGAAGGGCACACCAATTTTCCATGATCCATGACCACAGTTGACACGGATATGAGGAGAAATGGATACACGGATAATACTGCGCACGTGATATCTCAAAAGGCCTTACCCGAGTCTTTATCTGTCATCTCTCAAATACTCAACTAAGCCAAAACTTAAAGATGTTTGAGGTTTGAGCAAAAAGTGTTTCTGCTATGAAGAAATGAAACTTTCTATTGCTGCAGACTTCACAATTTAAACATCAAAACATGACCCGTCCATCGGCAAAATCATTTCCTCCCCCAAGCACTTAAAAGAAGCACTGGGCAAGCGGACTGGGGGATGGGATACAATATATTCCCCATGTATATTCCCCAAGCCCTTGGAATTTTCAGAAGGACGGATAAAACAGGACAAGACAAATACAACGGTAAACGTGAAACCTCTGTAGTTGATCAAAAAAATTTGCTACACCAAATGTGGTGTAAACCAACCAGACTGAACAAATATCATCTATTGTTACTATGATCTATAGGGGCACAGAAGACTAATATATAGTTTGCGTTTTGTAATAACAAATTACATACTCCAAAGTATCAAAAATAAAATTCTGTCACTGTTTTCTTATCATCATGTTGTTCCAAATCCGCATGACTTTTCCCAAGAAAACCAAAGTCAAATGCAGGCAAAACGTTAGTCAAAGACAGCCTTAATTTCCGTTCACTTGCACCGTATAGAAAAATACAAATATTCTTCACAAAAAACATACAGATTTGGAACAACATAAGCAAATAAATACAAGATTTCCTTTTTGGAATGACCGTCTCTTTAAATAGAATGTGGGGGGCAATTATCAAAACAAATTAGTAATACTTTAGTGAAAATAACAACCACATTATTCTAAACATGCGTATAGCTTCCAAGGTGATAAGACTATCATCTGTACTCAATTCTCACCTTGTTCGCAGCGCGTGCCAGGCCGCTTCTACATCAGCATACAAATTTTTCTCTGAGGGCTTTCCTGAGCTTGCTCCATAGCCAGAGTAGTCATAGGAGAACACGTTACAATTGATGCGGGATCCCAGGCCGATGTAGAAGCTACTCATCTGTCCCAAGTCTACAGCGTTACCGTGGGAAAACAACAGGGTATAGCGAGCATTGGGAGAACATCGCACAAACATGCAAGCGATGCGGTTCCCCCTAGATGTCCGGGTCATGAAGCACTCAATGGCGTCTTTCTCCCGGGTGGAATACTGCCAATCGGCACGCTCAGATAGGTGAAGGGTCCATCGACTGCCACTCTCATCAGAAATTAAAGTGTAAGTGGGCTCTGGAGGGAGAAAAGCCAGCTTGGAGGCGATTTTGCTTGGGCATGGAGGACAGCAGAAGAGACAGCACAGCTCACTCAAAGACAGGTGATTCATCGTTCACTAGAGGAAAGACAGACATGTAAACAGGTGAAGTTGAAACTAAGGTGTTACAGTCCTTTGTTAAATCCTTCTTCGGAATTTCCACTTAAACAGGAAATCAGGGCGGGACATAGTGAATTGGCCCTCCTGCTTTTATAGTAATCAATAGCATCAGTTTACCTCACAGCCTGGAATCTGATGAGTAGTTGAAATGCAGGATGATGTCATAAATCACTTATCCGTATTGGAGAAAGTGAGATACTGTATAATTTGAATACTATCTCCTAAACCTAAATTTTGTCATTGTTGTGGTGCACGCTGGTTTATAGATATCTCTAGGGATGACAATTCAAACTTAAAGTCCCCCCCAAAAAATCTATTTTGAATTCATGTGATTCGATGTCATTAATAAATAACTCACAAACCTCATCCTGAGGCATACTGGATTGTTTGCATGCAATTACTGATCAGACTACTCTGAGTCATGACAGCTGACTAATGCCCTTATTTGGGTGAGGTGTATTTACAGGTAAAGATAAACCTTGACGTGGAATATCCGAGGTTTGGCAAAGCTAAAAACTCCAGTATCATATGTCATCCACATGACTTCCCAAAAAAAAAACCCCGTCTACAATTTCCTGTTTGTTTTTTATTTTAAATTCTACGCAGGTGACAAAACAGTTTGGTGCCAAGCATCGCCACAGACAAACTGGTAAACCAACAAAATAACATAGTGCGTGTATACTATTTACTACATAAAAATATTTATTTATTTATTTTTAATACCGTGATCCGCATCATGTAAACAGAAAGTGTCATCTGACACTGATCTCTGCTAAATCAAGCGTTTGTTAACTGAAACACTACTAAAAACGGTTTAATTTGTTACATTTGTTTTTAATTAGTTATTTATTTATAATTGGTCTGTTAAATGTTCATAAAAAACATTTAAAACCCATTTTGTCGTATAATGAAAAACTGTACTCTACCTGTGCGACGTTTCGATGCTGGAAATGAAGTCAGAAATGCTTTGATTTGTCTGGCGCAGTCGCTGTATTAGATCAGGCAAATATCAGATTGCCATTAACCGATTACTCTGTCCACTCAACCAGATCAAGAGTCCTTCAAAAATTGCCTCCGGCTCGTGCTGCTCATTCGATCTTGTCAACATGTGTTCTCTTTTGTGTTATAACTACACCGGGATATCTAATTTAATCCATCCGATACAGGTGATCTCATCTCAACCTAGCGCGTGCAACGCTCGCTTTCTTTTCATTTTCTTGCGGAATGCCGGATGTCAACGTCGAGCGTCAAGCAGGCTATCGACCAATCAGATTCATGGATGGGTGTACTCGACCAATCACACGCGTTCTACCCGCACACGGACGTTGTCGAAACCACAATAACAATGTTGATTAACTTACATTATTATTTGTGGACGCGTAACGGTGTAAAGTCTGTTATGTTACCTTGAAATATATATCGAAACTACAACTTTGTTAACGTGGGATTTTTTGTGTGATGTTAATTATTTTCTACCAGCTCTAACCAATTGCTATTTACTTCCGCCATTTCCGCATTGCGTCAATGGTTGTGGTAGCGTGCATAGCCACGCGGTTTCTTATTTAGTGTTTTAATTGCGTTATTTTTATATATCGAATATAATTAAGATTGAAATGAGTTCTCAAAAAGGAAATGTTTCCCGTTCACGGGGTCAAAAACATCAGAATGCGACTGCATTTAAAAATGACAAATACGGTGCAAGCGTCCAAGTTAAGGTAAGCATTGTGCTAAAGTGCCTACTCGAGAAACACAATAGTATGTAGTATGGAATTACATTTTATTTAGCGGTTGGGTTCAGCGTCCTTTAGGTTAGAGAAGGGGTACCCCGTACTGTTGGTGGAGGGTCACTGTCCTAACTTAACTTACCCAGTTTATTTTTAACTTTGATCAAACACCTGAAGATATGAAGGTTTTCAAAATTGCTTAATAGTACAGTAGGCACGTGTGTTTGATACTTGACAGGACAATAAGCCTCTAGCAACAATATTTGACATTCCTGAATTAGTGTAAGTGACAGTGTATAATCTGAACTGTTACTGTAAATGTTTGTAGTTGACATAGATTTTATATGTTTGATTTGTATTGTTGTGATGTTTTCAGAAAGCCAAAGCAAAGATGCATGATGGTCTGTGTCAGCGCTGCAAAGATGTCTTGGAGTGGAAAGTCAAGTACAACAAATATAAGCCCCTTACACAGCCAAGAAAATGTGTGAGATGAGGGTGGAATAGCAAGAAAATAGTCAAATAAACCTCACCACAATGAAACCTGTATTCTCTTATTTCATCTCTTAATTTTAAATGTTGTTTCTCTAATTATCTAGTGTGAAGTGTCTTCAGAAAACTGTGAAGGATGCCTATCATATAATATGTAAGCCGTGTGCACTCAAGTTGGAGCTTTGTGCCAAATGTGGAAAGAAGGAAGAGATTGCTATTCCGTAAGTATCTTCAGGATTTAAAATGAAATATCACCAACAAAAACAAATCACCAGCCTTTTTATAATAGAGGGGACAATCTAAACGAAAGTGAAGAAATATAGTAAACATAATACTTAATTGTGGGGAGGAGTTGGTGCTAAACTATAGTATGTGTTCCCTAGCTTTAAAAAAAAAACTGATTCACATGGTTAGGATGTAATGATAGCAAATGTTTACATAGTTCTTACCAGTTTAATTATACTGGAATAAACAAATGTTTCACAAATCAGATAAATGATACACAATACCATGTACACAGTGATAAACCGTATAACAAACTGGCTGAAACTAACTAAATGTAGATTAGTGTAGGACAAATGCCACCTGGTGGACAAGTAAGGTAAATGAAAATTTAAATTGTAGAGGTGTTTCATGACCTCTAGAGGGTTAGTGATGGTACTGCAAACAATCTGCCAATTATTGTTTGATTTTATTATTATTTTTTTATATTACAAGAACTTCAAAGTTAAGAAACTAAAGTTGTATCATTCCTTCCCACATTCAAATCTATTGGGGAAAAAATGTCTCTGTCCATCGGTAATTGAATATTTTTGCAGTGAGAGCATATCAGCATGTAATGTGGGTCACATATAAGTTAAGTCTTACATTAACTGACATTCCTGTATCTCAGCTTGTAGAACATGGTGCCAGGAATGCTAAGTTCATTGATTGAATTCCCATTTCTGGGAGTACTCTTAAGTTATTAAGTTTATTGTAAAGCATTTTTAAAAGGGACTTCTCATGAAAATCTGACTTTTTCCATGTTTAAGCTCTATTACTGGGTCCCCAGTGCTTCTATCAACATAGAAAATGTGATAAAGAACAACCCAGTTTCTTAGTTTTGGTAAACCATTCTCTGCAAACGTGAAAAAATAGGTCATTGAAATTTGGTTCCCCTTGTGATGTCAGAAGGGGACAATACCGCCCCTTAATATGCACTATTCAACCACAGCACTGCAGAGATCAGCTCATTTGCATTTAAAAGGAGACACCCAAAACGGCACATTTTTGCTCACATCCACAAAGTGGCAATTTTAACATGCTATAATAAATTATCTACAGTGGCAAGAAAATGTATGTGAACCCCTAGGAATAAACTGGTTTTCTACTGTGATTTGCCATAAAATGTGATCTGATCCTCATCTAGGTCACAACAATAGACAAACACAATGCGCATAAGGTGACAACACATAAATAATTCTAGTTTCTTGTGTCTTTTTTGAGAACCCCCATTAAACATTCATAGTGCTGGAGGAAAATGTATGTGAACGCTTGGATTTAACAGCTTGTTGAGCCTCATTTGGCAGCAAATACTTCAAGCAAGCGCTTTCAGTAGTTCTGAATCAGACTTGCGCATCGTTCAGAAGCAATTTTTCCTCATTCCCCTTTACAAAACCGCTTTAAATCAGACACAGTTGTAGGATGTCTGGTGTGAACTGCTCTCTTGAGGTCATTCCACAGGTTAAGGTCTGGGCTTTGACTAGGCCACTCCAAATGGCGCATTTTGTTTTTCTTAAGCCAGTCTTTATTGGATTCACTACAATGCTTAAGGTCATTGTCCTGTTGCATCAATTAACAACTTCTGAGCTTCAACTGGTGGACAGCCACCCTGACATTATCCTGTAGGATTTTTTTTTTACTTCATTCATTTTACCCTTGATGATGGCAAGTGGTCCAGGCCATGAGGCAGCAAAGCAAGCCCAAATCATGATGTTCCCTCCACCATACTTCACTGTTGGGATGATGTTTTGATGTTGGTAAGCTGTGCCCATTTTGCGCCATAACATTTTTTTCCAAAACATTCAACTTTTGTTTCATCAATCCATAAAATATTTCCCAGTAGCACTGGGGTTTGCCATGGTGCTGTTTTGCAAACTTCAGGCTCACAGCAATGTTTTTCGGGAGAGCAGCGGTTTTCTCCGTGGTGTACTGTCATAGACACCGTGCCTGTCCAAAGACTTGCGTATGGTAGACTCAGGAACAGAGCTGTGTGCCCGTTCCAATGATGTCTTCAAGCCTTTAGCTGTTACTCGTGGGTTCTTCTTTACTTCATTGAGTATTCTGCATGGTATCTTAGGAGTCATCTTGACTGTGCGCCCACTTCTAGGAAGGGTAGCTATCAGTGGCGGCTGGTGACTTATTTTTTTGAAGCTCACGATGCGAAGTTCGTCATAACATGTATGTAGCTTGTCATGTGTGTGTGGTTCGTCATTTCAAAATATGTGTTCTGCGCTTTGAGAGATCATGTGGGCATCACGTTTCATGCCAAAATAAGTGCTAACTTGAACTTGAACTTGAAAGGAGACGCTCGTGTGTGCCAGATATTCGCACAATCTCATGCGTAATCAGAGTTTACTGTTAAGGGAGTGTCTTGCGTGTATTTAGGGAACGCGAGCGTCTCTTTTATCATAAACGGTTTTGACGCGTCTCCAGCAGGCACTTATTTTGACAAAACACGTGATGCACACAGGATCTCTCCACACGCATGACACATATTTTGGAAAAGGGAACCACACACGTGACAATCCGACTGATGGAGGTCTAAACATTTTGAGATTGTTTTGTATCCCTTTTCAGCCTTATGGAGTGCAACATCTCTTGATCAGATATCTTTATAAGAGCATGGTTCAGAAGAGCTGATGCTTCTTAAGGACAGCAATCTTAAAATGTGAAACCGTCCTTAATATCAATCAAAGTTGCACTAAACCACACATTTAAACTCATTTTATTAATTGGACTCCAGTTTGCCAGCTTCTGACAAAAAAAAGCTTTCAATAAAGTAATTAGTCCATGGGCTCACTTACATTTTCCTCCAGCACTGTGAATGTTTAATGGGTGTTTCCAAAAAAGACACAAGAAACTGGAATTATTTATGTCTTGTGAGCTTATGCACATCGTGTTTGCTTATTGTTGTGACCTAGATGAGGATCAGATAACATTTTATGGCAAATCACTGTAGAAAACCAGTTCATTCCTAGGGGTTCACATACTTTTTCTTGCCACTGTATATGATATTTTGAGCTAGAATTTCACATATGTACTCTTGGGACACCAAAGATCTATTTTACATCTTTAAAAAGTTTTGTGAAATGTCCCCTTTAAATCATCTGTTTTTTTCTAAGAATTGACCAAGAGCTTGAAGAAGGAGGAGAGGAGGACAGCAACAACAGACAAGATAAAGGGAACAGGCAGGAAGAAGATGATGAAGATTTTGATGACATTGACTCTAATGATAGTGACTGTAACAGTGATACAGATGCAAAAGTAAAGTAAAGCTGCTGTATGCAATTTCAACACCCAAAAACAGTGTTTCTGATGAAATCTGAAGCTGGCATTTGGACATGTACTTATCTGTTCACCTGCTTTTAATTACACAGAGAATCCCTTGAGACCTTTTGACTGTGCGTGTTGTTTGTTTCCGAACTATTCTCCGTGTTATTGCAAGAGCTGGAGCCATCATTACATGCAGTGAGGCATGTCCTAAATGGATGTTTTTTCTTAATCAGTTGATTTTGTTTGCACAAACCTGTGGGTGAGATTTATATCAATTGTGGTGTGAAATAATTGCCTCATTGAGCAAGTAAGTAAAATGTCGGTGTTGTGTAAATATGCAGTGCTTTGGTTTTGAAAGTATTATGATTGTGTGAGCAGTTATGCACAGCAGTGCTGTCCAAACAAGTTATTTTAATAAAACCCTAACCGAGAATTTTTTTCAGACACAATGAACACAATAGGACAGTTTCCCAGACAGGTTTTAGATTAATCGGTACTAGGCTTAAGGTCGTTTTTACAAACGGATCTTACAAAAAAACATTACTGTTGTGCATCTTGAGACAAACAATAGCACAGATGCATGTTGAGATATGTCCGTTCAAGATCTTTTTTGGGGCGGTTTCCCGGACAGGATTTAGATTAATCTAGCACTAGACCTTAGTTATTTTGAGGCAATTTAAGACGTTTTTACAAACAAACTTTACAAAAAACTTTACTGGTTTACAAAACAATGGCACTGATATATGTAAGTACAAGGTGTTTTGAAATGAAGGTATAGCTGAAACATGCATTTTAGTCTGGGACTATAAGCCTTCTGGGAAACCGCCCCAGTGTTTAAAACTGTCCTAAAATATTTTTTATCATCTGCAGTTCAAAGTTGTGTTTTTCGTATAACTTTGTATGTTGAAAACACCCATCTGCGTAACACTATAAGTGACTTAATACAAGTCAGTATTTCTTTGTTGTCCGTAGATTCACGCAGATGTCTGCATAAAAATTTTAGATTAAATGAGTGACCAGTAACGCATGTTCAATCAGCATATGATCACAATGCCAGGGATAATGCGATGAGTTAATGGAAAACTATTTTCAGATTTTTAGGGAAATTGATTCTTGTGATATTTGAGGAGCTTGAATTAGAATAGTCAGGGTTAGCCTTTGTGCAGCAAATATGCGCATAATGAAGGACCCAAATATAAATGGCATTGTGGGATGTTTGGGGAACTGTACACTTGACATACATTTTTAGCCACAGTTAAGCAAGAAGGAGACCCATGTCAACTTCATTGTTCACTTTTATATCATCAACATTTGCTGAATAACATTGTTAAAACACTCAAATCTAAATAGAATCAAATTGTTCTTTTTAGATTATTATAAATATTAACCAATTAAACATCCTACTTGTTTTAATAAAATAATAAAAGTTCTTATCCATTTTGGCAGCATATGTGTGAGTGCGATTTTAATGTTTTTAAACCCATCTTTCATTATTCTGTGGAGGACACCTGCTTTTGCTGTCACATGACGACACACACCCATGAGAGATATGTGACAAAATATTTAACTTTATGCCAGTGTTTTGTACTACTGTGTGCATAGAATGACTATAATTGATTTAAATGATTTGTCAAAAAACATGGTCAGTTATTTTTATCTTGTAATATTAAAAGATTGTAATATATTTAAGGAATAGCGAAAGTTGAAATAATGTAAGATGTCTGAATTACACTGCAAAAAAATGACTTTCTTGGTATTTTTGTCTAAAAAATTCTTAAACCGGGATGTATTTTCTTGATGAGCAAAATGACCTAACAAAATAAGTCTAGTTTTTAAATGAAAAATATACAATTTAAGTAAATTTGTGCTTAAAACGAGCAAAAATATTTGCCAATGGGGTGAGAAAATGTTGCTTGAATTAAGTGTTTAAGAAAAAGAAAACTTATTTTAAGTTCTTATTTTGCTCATCAAGAAAAAGCATCTTAATTTAAGAATTTTTAGATATTTTTACTGAAAACAAGACAAAAATACTAAGTAAGAAAGTCATTTTTTGCAGTTTAGTCTTTTTGCAGAAGCTGAATGCAATTTTTAAAGAAAATTATGTATTTTTCAAATGTATGATTGTTGTAATACGACATAGTATAAGTATAACTATGGGAATTATGTTGTGACTAAACAAATTTCAGATATATTTTTTGCACAAATGTACTTGAGATCTCACCCTTAAATGATTAAAAAATATATATTTAAAGAAGTTCCTGTAATGTATTCTGGACCATTTTTTTTTAATAATGTTGTAATTTAAGAAATGAATAGGTCGGCACAATTATCATAAGAATCATATAGTGAAGTGAAACTGAAACTAAAAACGGTGTATTCTCATTGTTTTATTTTTATTATTATTATTTTTATTGCAATATTGTAAATGTTATAAAAAATAATAACTCGACCAATTTAAAAAAGCAAAATCAACAAAACTATAAGTGTCCCGAGTTACAAAGAAACACCCGGTGGCGCAAAAGACTTTGATTGGACAGACGTCATGACTAAGGTTTATGACAAACGATCCACCTAATAAATCTGCAGAAAAGGCCAACTATAAAAGACCGAGTTTGCTTCCTGTAAATCCTGTGCTCACGATGAGTCAAACGGACTCAAGCACGCGCATTGCGCGCGTCTTCTGCGGAACATTCGTGCACTCCACACCGAGCGCAGCCTTACAGATTTTGGAAAACTGTGTGCTAGGAGTCAACGATAAGGGGAAGGTTGGTAGAATCAGTGATATTCATTTATTTTACTTTGCGACTGTCTTAATCGCATTCGTCATATGTTTGTATGTCTATCTCAGACGATTTATAATTCGTGTACAAGCATTAATATCACTAGCCTATTATTTCTTTATTACATTGAACATTTTCTCTCTAAACAGATTGCATTTATTGATAAAGATTCAGATGTGGACAGCCTTTCAAAAACCTGGGGGTTTGACACTGCAGAAATAATAAAGCTTGAACAATAGTAAGTAGCCTTCTAAATATGGGTTGCATGCAATGAGATATATAGAGTCTGGTCAGGGTGGGTACAGTGGTCACGAGCAAGCTGGAAATATTTTATATATCTATCTTTATATACTCTCACATACCATCAATGTTTAACATTTCATTTTGTTCTGCTATGTTTGCAGTGAGTTTTTTATGCCAGGATTGGTCGATACACACATCCATGCGTCGCAGTATAGCTACAGTGGAACCGCCTTAGATTTGCCTCTTCTGGAGTGGCTTAACACTTACACTTTCCCTGTGGAAGCTCGGTATAAAGACCTGGACTTTGCCAACAATGTCTACACCAAAGTAGTGGTGAGTTTAATTTTTTAGCTTACCAGGTGCTGGGATATACACTAAAGCAGTGTTTCCCAACTTTTTTTTATTAACAGATCTGCACAAACCTGTATTGGAATGCTTAAATGACTTGTTAAACTGGAATATTATACTGTAAATGTAGTACTCACAGATTACAGTAACACACAGCTGTGACCTTTTTCAAACACTGTGGCAGTGTTATTTTTTGGTTGGGAAGCACTGCACTAAAGGGATTGAAAGTATGCAGGTGCTACCTTATTTCTGATCGGATGATGATATGTAACCTGATGTAGTCAGATTGAGAAGAAATAGTTTAAATATCAAATAATACTTTTGTCTTATGTGTGGCTCATCTGGTAGAGAGATTCCCAAAGGCTTGCTTTGAATCAATTAATATTGCGTATGCAATAAAGTTCATTAAAATATAAATGACTTAAAATAGACTTAGATTTGACTTCATGACTGTTTGACACTATAGAAACGAACCTTAAAAAATGGAACCACCACGGCTTGTTACTTTGCCACGATACACAGAGATGCCTCTCTTCTCCTTGGAGAGCTTGCAGATAAAACACACTTGTGCACATATAGACTGAATTTAGCCTGTGCATGACCGAACGGTTGTATTCAGCATCTTTGCCTTAACCTTTGGAGTTTGTCTCGCTTTATGTAATCTTGACTCTTGCTCCTGAAAATCTGTTGAGTAACTGCATGTTTATGTTTGCTTTCTTCTTATGATGTAATAAACCAGACCGTTAAAGCGCTATATGACCTATCGTTCTGCAAGGAAACATGACCTGCCAAACTTTAAAATTGTATATGAACGCAATCTCTTTCTGTCATTTCATTTCTGTGTATATTGCATTGTGACAACTTTTATAAAGATGCAATTTATTATGAATTTCTGAAATGTGGGTTTTTTTTTACTTACTGTACCAGATAAGTTTGGCCAGAGAGCTTTAGTTGGAAAAGTTTGCATGGACTGCAATTCTGAAGTTCCTCATTACAGGGAAAGCCCAGACGAGTGTAAAGAGGAGACGGATCGGTGAGTTTTGTGCATAGGGTGAGATGTACAGTATAAATTCACAGACACAGAAAGAGAATCGTATTGAAGGCCATACGTGATTTGCATACATTGACTGAATAACTCTGGTATATTGAAATTTTAAGTATTTAGCTTTATATTAAATTTTTAATTTCAACTGATGTAGGCCTAATCGGTGTATTTGTTACAGTCTATTTATAAATGTAAGTACTGAGAAGGTAATCATAGATTAACAACATGTACTTACTGTAGAGTTTATGAAGGTAAAATGACACCTAATAGATTTGTATGCGCAGGATAAAATTAGCATTGCAAGTGAAAAATAAATATGCATGCGCAACAACAGATGCACATCAAGTTGCAAGCACAAGAAAACAAGTTTTTCAACACTGTATTGCTAAATATAAATTTTATCCTGCACATAAATCTTTTAGGCGTCATTTTACCTTCATAAGGGTTAGGGTTTGGTTTAGGATTAGTTTAGGATAATTTTATCACATATAACGTGTGTAACACACTCACAAATAAAGTGTTACAGCCTAATCTAATCCTTTATATAGGGAGAACTACATTTATTATAAAGAGCACTATACAAATATATATAGTCTGCTTCTTCTTATCTTGTGCAGTTTCATCATTGAACTTCTGAAGAAAGAGGTAAATAAAAGTTTTCTTATGTCTGATAAAGTTATATTTCTTGTGACTATCTTGCCACTTAATCCTTTCACAATATTATTTTAGGGACCTTACACGAAAAACACTCAAACAAAAAAACACATGCTCTAACCACAACCATAAAAGGCTTATAAATGATTTCTTAAGTGAATGTTTCTTAGAAAAACAATACATTCTGCAAATTTATACTAGATGACTCAGTTGACGTCACGTACTGACACTTAATGATGACAAGGTTGGTGTTAAGTGTTTTCATTTGTGCTCTTTCAGTCTCTTGTGTAACTGTGCAATGTCCGACTGTTATAGTACCCGCGTGTTAAGCCTGTGGTCACTCCTCGCTTTGCTCTTTCCTGCTCCCCATCACTGCTCAGTGAACTGGGTGAAATCGCCAATAACAACAAGCTTCACATACAGGTTTGTCCTTTTTACACACATTAATGTAAACCTTATACAAAGGGATTTACAAAGGTTGAACAACATGTAATTAAAAGTCAAGTGAATTATAATGGAAGCATGGACATAGTATTCATTATATTATAGGTTTTCATTTCTTAATGTTCTGTATTCTTTGCAGTGGTTGCCATAGGCAATAATGAAGTGAACTATTGGTGTGTTCAACTTTGATATTTGGTTGTTGGCCTTGCAACAAACCAAATATCCAAATATCTGTTTACATTATGCAGGAATGTTAAGCATGTTGTTCACTTACAATACATTTTTATTATTTTAACATTATTAAAGGTGTAATGTGTAACTTTTAGAAGGATGTCTTGATGGAAATGCAATATAATATACATAACTATATTATCAGTGGTGTATAAAGACAAAATGAACTGTACTGTTTTTATTACTTTAGAATGAGCTGTTTTTATCTACATACATAGCAGGTCCCCTTACATTGAAGTCACAATGTTTCTGCATTAGCCCAAACTGTTATATAGATGGTATGCACGTGACATCACCAGTGTTGGGGGTAACGCATTACAGGTTACGTGCATTACAAATTTTCTGAAGTAACGAGTAAAGAAACGCATTACTTTTTAAATGTACACATTAATATTTGAGTTACTTTTTTAAAAAAGTAATGCAAGTTACTTTTTTAGTTTAATTATTTTGATTAAAAAAAGCTTGACATTTTTGTGATGAAATATGCAATTTCTGAAAGCAGAGCTTTTCAGTCATAAAAAACACCTGCAAGGCCTGAAAGAGATCAAGCCTCAGCCAAGAAAAGTAACTAAAAAGTAATGTAAGTAACTAAGTAACGCAATTAGTTACTTTTTTGGGGAGTAACTTAATATTGTAATGCATTACTTTTAAAAGTAACTTTCCCCAACACTGGACATCACCTTTGGCAAAAGTGACTGCGGTTACGGCCACTGAGTGGCAAAAAGTCTGAGTGACAGCATTAGCATAGCGTGAATAAAATGGGAAAAGTAGTTGTGTGACTGTGCTTTTTCCAGACTGCAAAGAAAGAAGTAGTAAATCAGTAGCAGTAGCCATACAGTATGTCATTTATGTAAAATTTTGGGGTAAAAAATATCCTATAAAAATACACAGATAAATACTCTTATTTTGTGTAATTGCAAAGTTTTGTCAGTGAGCCTTCATTTAAAAAAGCATCCATTATGATGAGCCTTGTGTTTTACAAAAGTGGGATGGTTTAATAGTGTTAGGCAAGACAAACATATATGTCAGGAAAATCAATGTCTGGCCATAAGCCAAAGTCCACAGACTACTGGTTGTTTGGGGTCACTGTTAAGGCCATCTAAATTCAATTTAAGCTCATAATAATCAATTTTACTGCGTTTTCGCAACAGCCGCTATGATAACCAGCCATTTTGTTGAATGTTTTGCCACTCAAAAGGGTGAGTTCCGGTGTGGTCACGTGGAAAAGTGACGACGTTGCATACCATCTATTGAGCGCGTTTTGTCACTATGTTGTCTCAGAAGATGACATGTTTGTCCTGTGGCGGCTACCGTAGCTTCACAATGCGTTTTAAATAAAGGGAGGGGTGAGCTGTGGACTGAGCCATTGGTTGCAATTCACAGTCTCGCCACTAGATGCTGCTAAAAATCTACACAGTGAACCTTTAACTAAAAATCCCATTTTTGTAGATTCTTGTTGCTAATAGTTAAGAAGAGCTGTTCTGCTGTTTCCATTAGGGATGAATTTAAACATTAAATATCACACTAAATGAAACTGTGGGTGGACTGAAAATGACACCTCAACATATAGAAAATTCTTGCATTAAAAATAACACGTTTTCATAAACGTTTAGAGTCACATCAGTGAGAACAAGCAGGAGGTGGATCTTGTGAAGGAACTGTTCCCAGACTGTAAATCTTACACTGATGTTTACCTCAAGCACAACCTGCTCACAGATAAGGTGAGTGATGCTTGGCAATAGAGTTCCCTTTGAACTTTAGTTTCCTTAGGTGTGTTAATGCTGTAATACAAGACCTGATTGTACATCTGTCTAATATATGAATCTATATAAATACACTACTGTTGTTAAGTTTTTCATTTTCTAAATCCTTCAACTGGTGCATTTTATAATATAACTCTGACATTTTTAGGTTTAGAAGCCTAATTTTGGTCTTGTTTTAAAGAAGACACTTTAAAGTTTTTTACGGAAGTTTTTTAACAAAATTGTTATAGCAGTTGTTATAAAATTGTTATAATGCAATATAGTATTATTTTATACATAAAATTATCAAAAAATAAGGTTTGTGTTGGTTTGCTGTGAGGTTTGCTGCATACTCTTGTCACAAATTAATAAATTACAGTCACTGCATTATTATTACTGCTAAAAGGTTTTGAAATATGAAAACTACATTTTTAGACCTTTCCAACAATATAGTTTGTCATGACAGTGGCAGTTAACAGGTTAAGAAAAGATGACTTTATATTACTGGAAGTATAAGTGAGTGTCACACTTCCTCAGTGATGCAATACTGTAATGTCATTGTAATGAGCCTGTGCAAAGTTCAAGTAAGGGTTTTTATGACTGGTTTGCATGACTAAAATAAATAAATGTTTCTGACTTTCTAGAATGTTATACACAGTGTTCTTTATAATCACTTTTCAAATACAGTTATCTTTGTTGAATTATTTTGCCTGGAGGTATGGGATGCATTAAAAATGTTATTGTTTTAACAGATTTCAATATATAATTTTGTAATGCTGGTGTAGTAGTTTAAGTGCTGGTAAGTAAAATAAATGCAGTTCATTGTCAAAGAGTCTCATAATGTTGTTTTTTTAAAGTACTTCAAAAATGTTATTACTAGAGATTTGTTCACATTAGGTCTGTTGAGGGCCTCCCAGCCTCTAGGCATGAAAAATATCTGAAAGGAGTCATGTGCTGTATGATATGAGTTTATTACAGTGGCGAGGCTCTTCAAGGCAAGGCAATCCAAACCTTGTTTTGGGACACACAGACTACACTTTCACGAAAACATCACATTGCATTTGACTTTCATGTGCTACAAAATAATGCACTATTATGGAATAATATGAAAGTTTAATATTATTACCTCTTCAAATATTGGGTTTGCTTCTGCTTCAGTGCTTTGATGCTTTGTGAAAAACCACTTGAATTACCTTAAACACTTAAAATTTAATAAGCTTATCAAGACGGCTGATGAAAACAGCAGTGATGTTAATGATGATGATGTAGTGAGAATATTGGATGTCTTATTGCAGACTGTAATGGCCCACGGCTGTCACCTTACCGATGAAGAACTGAAGATTTTCCATGAAAAAGGAGTGGCCATCTCTCACTGTCCAAACAGTAACATTTCGTAAGCATTCCTAAATTCCCACTAACAATTTAAACATTTATTAAAATATTCAATGTTAGATTTCTGTTTGTCATCTTATTGCTTTACAGGATTTGCAGTGGGCTGCTGAATGTGCGCAACGTTCTGAACCACAAAGTGAAATTGGGTTTAGGGACAGGTGAGGATCTTGGTTCCTAAATCATTAAAAAACCCTTCTACACTGTCAGAATTTTTTTTTCCCAAAAAATGTCCTTTGCTGTCACTGGGGGTGACCATGCGTGCCGTCCTTCCCCGACGCATCCTGGCTAGGATTTCGGTGCGTCTTCCGGAAGTCGTATTTGTTGACCGCATACGCCATTCTGTTCAAAACAGAAGACATACAGTCGTAGTTTCATTCTTACCTTAAAATATAACAGTTGCTTTTCTGTAATAATAATAATAATAATAATAATCCTCTATGACGTATTTGGTCGACAAATACGACTTCCAGACGACGCACCCAAAATCCTGGCCAGGGAAGAATGGCACGTAATGTCCTTCCAGATATGTACACATTTGGTATCAATACATATATTTTAGGTACTAATATGCATTCTTTGGTACTAGTATGTACCTCTAAGGATCTAATATGAACTGCAGATGTGTACTTTTTTGTGGTTTTGTCTAAAACATCTACAGACGTAGCAGGAGGTTACTCCCCATCCATTTTAGATGCTATTCGAAGAGCTCTGGACACATCGAAAGCCTTGACCATCCAGGACCCTAAGCATCAGACTCTAACTTTTGAGGAGGTGTTTAGACTGGCTACACTTGGTGGTAGTGAGGGTAAATGACTCTCTTCTTTACATTTACATATATTTAAAAGCCTATTTATCGAAACGCTATTTGACACTAGTAAATATAAAGCTTACTGGCTGTTCTTCCCACTCCCTAAAGCCCTCTCATTGGATGATCAAATTGGGAACTTTGTGGTGGGGAAGGACTTTGATGCCCTGCGAGTGAATGTTTGCGTTCCTGGTGGACCAATCGATTTGTTTCCAGGAGAGGGCACCAAGGTTTGATCTTTTTGACTCTTGTGAAGAGATACAGTACTGAGAAATCATTGAATTCAGAAACAGACCGATAAGACTACTTATTACTAAGAAACTGATCATCAGCTAGTATGGAGCCAACTGTAAATGCAAGTCCAATAATATGCTAAAAAAAAAGTTTAACATCAGTGTATAAATGACAAAGAAAATAATACTCCAATACTTTTTTCAGGTCATTCTGGAAAAGTTTTTGAATTTAGGTAAGTTGTTGTTTAACACGTCAGGTCTGTCCTTTAACGGTTCATGTTTTTTTTTTATCTAAAACTGTTTGTTTTTTTAATAGGAGACGATCGAAATATTGCTGAAGTGTATGTGGCTGGAAAACGAGTGGTTCCTTTTTTGCATGCATAGTTATCATATTGTTACTATAAATGTAATGCCTGAAGGGGTTGTTTTTAGATTAAGCTTCTAGCAAAGGATCTAGATTTTATTGACACTTCTAGATTTATATTATTTGACTTTTTAAATTTTTATTTGTTTAACCCTTTTATTGTCATATATGTGCTTTTTGTTGATTTATGTTGATCATGGGGGAAATAGGATAATACACAGCACTTATAATTTTATTATTCAAATGTAAATCACAAAGTAATTACTTAATTATGGATAATAAATGAATAGCATTACTTTATAATGTACTATTGTTTGTGATAAAATAATAGCTGCACATGCACATTCACAAACACTCATCTAGCTGTCAAACTCACCTGTTCTTTTACTGTCTATGATGACAGCTGTTAAGATCACAGCTCTTAGTCTTTACACTCTCCTTGGGTTCACCAAATGCAAAAACAAGTCTTCCAGTTTAATAGCAGCTAGTCTAATATACTGTATGTTAGCAAACAATCTGAAATGTATTTGTGACCCTGGACCACAAAACCAGTCATAATAGCCAACAATGCATTGTATAGGTCAAAACTATATTTTTTTAATGCCAAAAATGAATTATGATATTAAGTAAAGATCATGTTCAATGAAGATATTTATATATTATCCTAACATAAATATATCAAAAATATTCATCAAAGTAATATGTGTTGCTAAGGACTTCATTTGGACAACTTTAAAGGCGATTTTCTCAATGATTTTTGCACCTTCACCAAAATAGTTGTATCTTTGCCAAATATTGTCCTATCCTAACAAACCATACAGCAATGAAAAGCTTTATTCAGCATTCAGATGATGTATAAATCTCAATAAAAAAAACACCCTTATTACTGGTTTTATGGTCCAGGGTCACATTTGAGCAGTAAAGTTGCTTCAGTTCTTGATTTGATAATAATACTTTAGAACCACATGAGGGCGCTAACACACTGTTGTTTAGTCTGCTGTACCGCACACTGCTGTTAATGATGCATTAAAGACATTACTCCTACTAATGATTTTAGTAAAACCATTAAATCTGATTTGCTGCAGTGAGTATGATCCATATCTGACTATATTTAGCTCATGTCTCGGTACAAGTCAGCATGATCTTTCTATATTTCTGCATAATTGTTTTAGGATGGGTTATGTTTTAAATCACTAATAAATACTTGTAGGTTTCATTTACGTAAAGCACTTTGGTGATTTAGAGTTTAAATCACGCTGTCTAATAATGTTTGTTAAGAAACTCATCACTGTCGACAATCTAGACTGGTCCATCTTGTGTAGGCCTATTTTGGCAAATAGTATCTGACATACTGAGCTTAATATGATACTCAAGACTCGAATCTTTTCTCATTATAGACATTGACAACAAAAGAAACAGTGATTACAGCAACAATCTCTTGCTATTTCATATAAACATACAACCAAACACTTTCTATGTGCTTTTAAACACCTTTCTATGTGTGAACCGATACTTTTTAAGAAAGTTAACACCTAAGTGACGAGACACTGCCGTTGCCTTTTGCCTAAGGATTTAAAACACAGAAAGCGAATAGCATAATGTGCAGAGAGAGAGAGGGGAGGGAGGGAGAAAGCAGACGTGAGAGAGTATAAACACATAAGTGAAAAGAGAGACACACTAGTGTGGGACAGCCAAACTCACGCTGCTGAGAAAAGACGGAGACGTAAAGAGCATGTGAAGGGGCGGAGCCTCCCACGCAGAGGCCATGAGTGCCAGAGAAATGGAGGCGGAGTTTGTGGAACTGAGCGTATCTCTATTTAGTGACGTCATGATGTCCCGCTCAGTTCCGCCCACTTCCTTTGTAATAGAAGTGCTGAATCAGTCAAAGCCAAGAAATGAGCCTGACTCTGACTAGGAGTTCTTAGTACAAACGCAATAACATTATTTGATGGTCACACAGATTAGCTTTAAAAACACAAATTAACCGAAACCGCAACGTTTTGACAATAAAATCAAATTAATTTATGCATTGCTGGACGGCAGCTGACTCTACAGTGGCCGTTTCTCAATCGAAAGGCTGCAGCCTCCGGAGGTCGCATTTGTAGGCTTCCTACGTCATAAAGACGGTCTTATTTCAAAATATTAACAAGTATAAAGTTGACTATTATTCTTGATTAATCATAAATTGTTGTTATATTCTTATGACTTGCGAATGTAATAAACTTAAATAAACCAGCCTTGATGACGTATGCAGCCTGCCTTTGCGACCTCCGGAGGCTGCAGCCTTTCTGATTGAGAAACGGCCCATATGTAACAATAAATGAAATGAGTCAGTGGGATTCCCATATGTGTCATAATCCCATGTCTCCATGTAATCTGAGTGACTCAATGAACTTCCTCTATGAGGAACATAAGTAGCTTTGAGCCATATAGACACACCCAGTCCTTAAACAAGGTTTAGGGCGGTTTTACTCTAACTGATTACAATCTGGCTACGCCTTGAGGGATATAAGTACGTAAAACACAGTAGGGAACAGCACACATTTCATCCAGTTAAAATGAGAACAAACTTGTGAGTCTGGATTGTTCTGTTAATGAAAGAAGTACTGAGAAAGGATCATGTGTGCTGTATTGTTAGGTCAGGAGGGATTGTGTGAGATCACAGCCAGAACTCACTGTCCTAGTTCATTGCATCTGTCATAATCTGGTTAAGCTTTGTGACAGACCAGTCATTCAATGATTCAGACTAATCTTAGCAACCATATCCTTTACATTCCCATTCATTTCTTACACTCCATTCAATAGAAACCTGCAGGGAGGATGTTTTTTTGTAGGTAAAACCCAGAAACAAGTTCCCTCGGTTCTCTTGAAACAGTCAATTTAAATGAATCATATAAAGCAAGAATGTAAACCACCCACAGCTCTTTAAAATAAACAGTACCACCCAAAAGTTTTAAAGTTTCACTGTTTCTATTCTTAACAGAGCAGAGAATTCATGGCATTTGCATTTTGTCATTGCCATGATCTTCATTCACATCTCATTGTTTTAAGCATTAAAACTCTTTCATTAAGCTCCTCTGTCCACTAGTTAGGTGCCATATCCTTCCACAACAAGGATAAACATACAGGTAGGAAGTACATGCAGAACATTTGTGAGACCACCAGCTGTGCTTCACCCGCACTGGTTTGTATCATGTACTTAGTTAGTGTCACATCCCTCTTCTTAACTATGCCCGAATGTACACTCAGAATTCCCTAAAGTAACCTCTTTTACCCACGGTTAGCTCCTCCCCTGACGCCTGTTTACACGTTGTAGTCATTTGCACTCAGCATGTGTCACCACTCGTCATTGTGATGTCACCCAGCTTAACGCCCAGCCCCCTTCGTACACACGTTTAGTAATAAAATGAGTTATATTTGCTGACTAGTCAGACGTCTGACCTTGATACAAAACTATTGGGCGCTGCCGAACACTGATACAAAACCCAGACATACTCTGGAAACATTAAAGTATATTCAGGCAAAGGTCTTTCAATTTAAATGAGTTTGATTGAATTTGACAGCCCTGGAATAACAACTAGGAGTGTCAAATTCACGACACCCGAGACTGTATTTTATAGCTGTGCCCCTCTTGACCAGGCCCACTGTAAGTTATGCCATACAGGAACTTTGTGCACCCCCTGATCACGAAACACGGGACAATGTTCTTAGTTGCCTTGCAACGACGACCCTGACTACAACACCTGTTTGGAGACACATGCACACGCAAGCACCCAGCTGTTACTAGGTCAGGCGGAGATTGTCAAATCTGCATTCACTAAGAATACTAAAAGCTAAAGGTTGTCAGGGTAGCTCTTACAAAGACAGGAAGTCTTTGAATGCATCAGCAGCTGGGACAGGTGTGCAAAACGTTCGACATCTGCAAAGTCACTTTGGTGCAGCATGTCAGTGTGAAGAGCCCAAGTGTTAAACATGACAGCATATGTTTGTTAGTCACACTGTATGGTATTCATGTTTTTCGTAAACTTAGCAAACTGATAGACAGCCATGTTTGTATGTTTTCTCCGTATATTTTATTTACAATACTATATTCTTTAATGCCAGGTAAAAGGATTAAATGTAATACATAAATATTAGACATAGTAGGGCGATTTTTCATACAAATTTGCATATAACTAATAGATGAAAATAAACCTCAAACAGGAACATACTCTCAACACATACATATCTTAAGAAAAACCTCACTCCCTACAGACGATAAACATTATATACAATACATACACTCAGGCTTGCACACGTTTTGCAGACATACAAAAAAAAGACAAAAAGATAAAGAATAATTTATACTCATGTCTGACATACTGTTTATACTATTGCAGTGTTTCAAATGCACTCTATATGCTTGTCTCACTTTGACAACAGGAAGAAGGGCTCGTACTCACATTTCCCTTTGCGCACACAAAAATAGACCGTGTCATCTTACAGCCAAATTAAATGGTCTACATACATCCACCCAAAAATCACAAACTCTCATATCTCTCAGTAACCATAGACATTAGCAAAACTCTGAAAAATTAAGGTTATTGGTTTGAGAATGTGGCAGCAGAACAGCTTCGGATGAAAAATGACGAATATTAACCCTCCATTTAAAAACAAAGAAAGGGTGTGACATCACAGTAGCAATAGTTCACATTTTAAACAGATGCTAAATGAACGGAAATAATGATTGAGCATCACCACCTCCCAATCTGACATTTGGGTACACCAACTGTTTTGAAAGAACATATTGTAATGACATACCAACACATGCAGCACACATCAGGTAAAAGTCGAACTTTGACACACCTCTTGAAAATTTGCAGTCATTCATGATAACAAGTTCGAGGCGGAAATTACTTTTACAACGCTTCCTCGAGAACTATACTGCCACATTTTGGCACAGAGTATCAACCACTCCCATTGTGTGAGGGTGGGAACGGGCAAAAAAACGACAACAATCAAACAAAAAAAAGTTGCTTCAGGTGACGAAAGAATATAACTAGCATAAAAACAGAGAGAGAAATCAAAAATTGGAAAGAAATTCATACCTAATACAAAACCAAAATCTGTAAGATCTTTCATGCATGAGCCTCAGGCGCTATGGTTCTCTTTTTCTCAAGGTGGTAGAAAAACACCAGTCCGTTTTTCCAAGTCATTCGTTTAATCCACCAGTGTTCCGATCACATTTCGGGAAAAAGTGGAAAAGCTTATATTCTCTGGATCTTGTCGGCCACCACTACAGGATTCTCCTTGCGTATTTTAGCAGCGGCTTCTGTCTTGTAGTCATATGTGCAGTTGTGCTTGTCCGAGTACCGGTGAATTCCACAAAAAAGATTCCCACATCGACAGTCAAATCCTGTAAAACCACACAGAAAATGAGTGCCTTTCAAACAAAAATCACAGACATACACATTATCAGAAGTGCACAACGACTCTTACCTGTTAGGCCTACTCGTTTACGGCAGGTAAAGCATCTATTTTTCTTAGGTTTGGAGGAGTCTGGGCTCTTTCCCTCATCGCTGGACTCGGCCACGAGAGCAGGGGAGTAGGACGAGGTGGGCTGTGATATAACTGAGGGATGAATAGAGATGAACATTTTAAATAAACAAAAGAGCCAGTTGTCTGTAATGTAATTTTTTGTCTGTGTTTAGTAGCGTGAGGCTGCTGAGTGGATTCTGGCAGGAGTTTGAGACTGACTGATTTTTGAGGTTTAATGCCAAATGAGTAAGGTCGCAATTTTAAAGGGCTGTTCCCAAAATGAGCTCCGCCGCAAACCCCAGAGTCTCGACTTGCGTTCTTTACACTGCATGAACTTAAAGACTACTATCGGCAAACAACACAAATTAAAACTGGAGCAGGCCCAAATACTGGTCTGTTTGTTTTTGTGTTTGGCCTGCCAATATGAGTATTCCCTATCTGAAGAACAGGCATGTAAGATCCCCTAAGGAATTAGGAAGGTCCTCATAAGTATTGAGACAATAAAGACAAAATTGCCCTGATTGCTGTGGAAATTTGTAAGATGAATAAAAAGGCAAAAGTACAGAATGTTACATTTTACAAAAACATATGTTAACAATTAATGTCTCAGAACAGTTCATCGATTAAAGGGACACTCCACTTTTTTTGAAAATATGCTGATTTTACAGCTCCCCTAGAGTTAAACATTTGATTTTTACCGTTTTGGAATCCATTAAGTTGATCTCCGGGTCTGGCTATACCTCTCCCAGCATAGTTTAGCACAATCCATTGAATCTGACTATACCATTAGCATCACGCCAAAAAAATAACCAAAGAATTTAGATATTTTTTACATTTGTAACATGGCTGCAGCCGGCATAGTGATATTACACAGCTTCTGAAAATAATCCCCTGCTATTGAAAGTAACCAAGGGGACTATTTTGGGCAGCGTGTAATATCACTAAGTTTTTACCAAACTCTTAAAAAATTATTACGCCAGAATAAGAGTATAGTTCCTACCCATATCTGCCTAGAAAATTGCAACTTTTAAATTTCTGTCGGTCTTAGTACACAATGTAACTACAGAAGAGTCAGTTAAATAGGAAAAATATCAAAACTCTTTGGGTTTTTTAGCGCAATGCTAATGGTCTACTCAGATTCAATGGACCATGCCAAGCTACGCCAAAAGTGGTAATGCCAGACCCGGAGATCAGCTGAACGGATTCCAAAATGGTAAAAATCAAAATGTTTAACTCAAGGGGAGCTGGAAAATAAGCATATTTTCAAAAAAAAGTGAAGTGTCCTTTTAACACTTCAAACAATTGTCTCAATATGCTCACATTCGAAATGTGGCATTCTGTAGTCTCATATTCACCTTTTAAAGGGGTCATGACATTAGGAATCGACTTTGCCTTGATCTATTAATATATAAAAGGTCTTGGTATCATGAATACATTGTGCAAGATTTAGAGTTTAACTTGTTCTCCTTATCAATAACGAAAGCATTTATGTAATCGTTCTGCAGAAAAAAGAAGAAAAGATGCCTAGATTTGTGAAGTACATATAGATATATTCATTTTCATATGACCTGACTGCTCCAGATCTGCAGCCTCCCCCTTTTCTGCCCCAGAGAAAGACACAGCACATCCTTCTATCGTTGGCTCCGCCTACTGGCGTTTAGTGACTGAACTTCAGTCAGGGTAGCAATTCAAAGGGATCTAAAGGGTTGTTTACAATCATTTTAAGATTGTAATAGCAGTAAGATTGTCATTTGCCGATTAATGAGTTATAATGTGTTTTAAAAATGACTGATTCCAAATTTTGCCAAATTCCATGACATTCCGTAGTGTACAGTTAATTCCATTTTTATGCTTGGATTTCGCGATGCGGAAAACACAGGGCCCTACACTTTGTTGGGGAGTTGAACTGCTGCTCTCGCTCATGTTTTCCAAATGGCATTATTTGATGTTCAGTCAGCACATCAGTGTTACAATGTCCTCTATTGGTTAAACTGCATCAAACGTAAAATGCGCATGAAGTAAACTGTAAAAAACTGTGTACTAGATGATTGTTATATTTGATAGTTCTGAATCGAAATAATCCCAGCTCTTGTGATTCGAAAACCGCACCCCTTCAAATCACGATTTCGGTTAAAAAAAAACGATTAATCGTACAGGTCTATGTTTGAGAAGCTGCATTTGTACTGAAACTACATAGCAGCCACAGCATGTCAATCATAGAAGTGGGCGGGACACCGAGCCAGGCCAAATGCTCTTAAAGGGGAAACAGGGTCGAGAAAGGTAATAAATTACTTAAATTTGTATGTTGAGTAATAGCATGAGTACACTTCAGAGAACTTAAAATACATAAAAGAAACACGTCATGACCCCTTTAATGTTAAGGCATTTCTTGACTCCAGAACAGAGCAATTTTGCCTTTACCGTCCCAACGCTTATTGAGCACACAGTATATTTAAGCACTTGGCACATAACGTAAAAAGCTTCACTTCAGTAAAATGACATTGCAAAAAAGGGAACTGAATAAATAGACCTTCATTTCAACACACACACACTTCACACTTGTTCTTTTGACATGCACATTGTATAGAAATACCTTTCAAACACATGAATGGGTGCAATGGACATTGAATAGGGTCCAAAAATTCTAATTTAGCCATCATGGCTGATCAATGTTATGCCAGCATTGTTTATATCTAGGTGAAGTATAATTTTGATTCCCTAGCTCAGTGGTTTCCAAACTTTTTCAGCGTGCGGCCCCCCTTGTGTACGGTGCATTCCTTCGCGTCCCCCCAAAGAAAATTTGTGACAAAAAACTGTTCTAAAACTCAACATTTCAATAAAAAAAAAAAAACATTAAATTATACAAAAAAGTAGTGCTGTTGGTTAGTAGCCTTATTTTTTTAGGTTTAATTACACAGAATTCATGATAAATTAATGTATTTCATAAAATGTCATAAAACGTCATAAAACTGGGCCCCCCCTGGCACCATCTCGCGGCCCCCCTGGGGGCCCTGGCCCCCAGTTTGAAAACCACTGCCCTAGCTAATATAAAAAAAAAAATGAGGAGGTCTTACAGTGCTGAAGTTTGCAAAAAGTTATCTTTGCAGACACTACATATTTTAAAAAGCTTGCATTAATTTAAAAGTCCGAATTAGGTGTCCAGGCATTGTATGTCTACTTCAAAATGTCATTTATCAAACAAAATTTTAGTTACCTGGTCCGACAGCCTCGGCCTTAGGCGACAGGACCTTTCCCTCTCTTGAAATACTCATTTCTGTCATCTGTTGCGTTACTGGTAAGGAGGTCGAAGGAATACATCTGCAAAAACAAACAGGTAGGGTTACAGCAACAAGTTGAAACTCCTAAGGTACAAACACCTGCATAAAATGCACCTATTCTTGCTTAAAGGTTACCAAACACACCCACAAAGTACTTACTCTCTCATGGCATCTGTGCTGGTTGTAGGTGAGGGGTCTGCTTTGTTTATACTGGCTTCTAGTCTCTGTATAGCTGAGGTCTCTGATGAAGGGCTGCCAGCTGGTCCAACAGAACACAAAGAAACAAATCACAAACGGTGCACATGTGCAGCAGTATACAAAAGACCTGTGAAACAAAACAGGGCTGCCTACAGAACAAGTACAGCTTAACTTCTCAGGGTAGATCTGACACCACCTAAGAAAAGATTAATTTACCTCCAAAACAATTCTGAGATCTCAGAGTAAAGTGATATTATTGTGCTATGGATGCAATGCCGTACATGCAGTAACACTGGATTGCTATTGCTGTAGCTACCTATCTATCACAGAGTCTTAGCTGCAATGAATGAGAGTCCTTATGCCAAAGTATAGTCGTGTTGTTTGTGTAGCTTGTAACCATAGAGTTCAATACAGAAGGTAAGTCAAACTTACCCAGGGGGCTCATGGGACTACGATCACTGCTCTGCTGTCTGTTCAGGTTCTCTTTATAACAAACGGAGCACATGCCATTATTCCTAGGGTTGCCATAGAAACCACAGCCTGTGGTACACAGCATAGGCACGGGGCTCTGGTTCGTCTCTTGGGCCATTGCTGATAAATCACAAAGAAAGAAAGAAAACAAGTCTTGTTAACAATGACAGCATTGACACGACACCGTAACCCCAAGCTTCTTTTTAAGTAAAGGGTTTCGAAACCTGTCCAGGGTCTTCAAATACCCATATAATTAAAATACCTCGATTTAAACTCGACCAAACACAAAGATAACCAAGCTCCTCAACCACCGTCTTCACAACAGTGTAATTACAGTGAAGTCAATGAATGAACTGACTAAATTGATATGATGTTCGGCTGGGTCTATTCATATCCACACTGTCTGACTATATTCCCCAAATAATTGGCTCTATATAAATATAGCTGCTGTATATATATTTTTTTTATTTACAAGTAGAGTTTGACTTTCAAAGTTTAATTTTAGGACATGGTTTGAGAAACTGAGGAGAACCGTCATGATCGTGTCTGATATTTCAGCTGTCACGCCAGCTGTTAGACACCACAGATCGATAATCGCTCACCGACACTGCCATTCAATGCTGGTGGTTAACAGCAATGCATTAACCAGTGTTCAACCAAGTATAACAGGCAATTTAACCGTCTACATATTAGTAGAGTCGTGTTCAGGATGTTAAGCGTGGTGGTGTTCAAAAACCTAGTAAACCAACCACCTTTATAGCATTGTAGGTAACCGTTGTGTACTTGTGGGTTAGCAGTTTAGAGAGACTGCCAAACATCACAGACAAACTAAACTGTACATAATAAACATGACCCGTCGATGAAAAACAACTAATACATAAAATATCATATTAGGTCCAAAGGCAAACGTCGCGACTCCAAAGCACAAGAGCAGCGTTGGCTTTGTTTAATCTTCCTTTGTCCGTTAGCCATAGGATTTCCTCCCCAGAAAGACAAGTCTGTCATTTGAAACAAAAAGCTAACCGAGTTAGCAAGCTGTTTGTTTGAGTCACTTGCCAGTCACGCCACGAAAAACGCAAACACTAAACGACGTTTCTTTGAATTAAAACCACCAGGGTCGAACAATAAGCCACCACCGCCACACTGACGATAATCCGTCTGGTTTGGTCAAGTAACTGGTGAAAAAAAAGAGATAAAACAAACTAAAACAAAAACCATTTGAAAAGTAAAGCGACTTTTTGATAATTTCAAACGTAAAACTGGCGATCGATTCGTCAGTGTCTTCTCGTCGTGTTTGTGGTAAGCCCAATCGAGTCACGTTCCTGGGTTTGTGATGTTCACGAAGGTGCCGCTGACAACTTGGGTCCGTATGTTTTTTTTAAGGGTCCCACCCGTCCAAAAATAAATAACTTGCTAGATATCCGGAACAGCCCTCAGGTTAATACAGATCCAAGCGATCGCATTTTACACGTCCTGGTCAATCGTTCCCTTTATCGGGGTCAATCAGTCCTCAAAACGTCAAACCTCTCGAGATTATAGCTCAAAGAACAATAAAAGAAACGTTTCAGCGCTTACCTTGGTAACGTGTTGAAAGTATTCCGTCGATTAATGTAGTTTAAGGAAGAGGAACTCTTTAAATTGGTTTGTGTCTTCCTGTCGACGCTTTGTGTCAGTGATGTAAATAAGTGAATTCCTCTCCCGTCCTTTCCCGAGCTCTTCTTCTTTCACTGTTTGTTTCCTTCTTTAGTAAAGGGGAGTGGCTAGTTTCGTCACTACAGAGTGGCAGGACTTTATTGGTCTTTCGACGCCCGGGGGCGGGGTGTTGGTCAAAAGGGGGCCACGAACCTCTTCAGGGTTTGCCACCTACACTGATGACGAAATCATGCCTTTTTGAGTCTCCAAGGCTCGTGGACACAAAGTCCTTTTTGTAAATATTGTTGTAGGTGTCAATACAACAGTGGCATTTTGACCACTCTATGCTGGCTGCTTCATACCCTGCATCTCAAAGCGCCTACTTCCTTTATAGTATGGGAAATAAATATCCAAAGTACCCAGATGGCCTGCTTCCGCTAAGATTTGTCAGGCTTCGTCTGAAAGCTCTAAAATGCTGCCTTCGGAGGCATAGATATGTATAATAAAGGCTAGATGTGTTACGGTGGAGTCTCCAACGTCATCACCTGGCGGCCATCTTACCACAGGCAGCTCGTTCACTCGTAGAATTGAGTTTAATGGTGCGTACTTTTAAATGGCCATAACATGCTCAATTTTCTACCAATTTTCAAACGGTTTGGTGTCTTACAAACGTTATTAACGTGGCTATAATTCTGGATGCTTTAACATGTTTCATGATTTTTTTTAGTATAAGTATGCAGTGTCATAATTACATCTTTGATGTTTATAACAAACCAAACCGTTTAAAAATCTGTAAAAAATTAAGCAAGTTATGGTCATTTAAAAATACCTGAACCATTACAACTCAATGCTACGAGTGAGCGAACTGCCTGTGATAAGAGATGGCCGCACAATTCTATGCATGTGTGTGTGTGTGTGTGTGTGTGTGTGTGTGTGCGGGGAATGTGATTGGTCGAGCCTGGTTGAGTTCGAAAAAATAAAATGGCCAAGAAAGCGTCTGGATCACAAAGTTTATGTAAATAAAGTTATGTTTCTACTTTTTGAACATTTGATTGCATTTCTAGCAAGAAATTAGCATTGCAGTTTCCAAATATGGGATAAGTTATCACAAAGGTGCTCTATGTTTATATTTCAAACAGATTTCCATTACGCTGCCTATGAAGGCTGTCCGAATGGGATTACCGGAGCTGCCTTTATGCCACCAAAGTCATTGCCTCATGAGGCAGCGAGGCAAGCAGCTGCCTTCAGTTTTGTATACAGCCTCAGTATGCATCGGATGGACACTTTTTTATCCAGGAGCCGCAAAATTCAAAAAGGTTAAAATTACAAAAATGCCGGAAAACTGATCTGGGCTGCTTTTTTCTTTGTGAAGTAACAGAGGCCTACTTGTGAGTGAACTGAGGTCATGGCCTTTAGCCTTCTTGAGAGCGCCCGACTCCCATCCTGGACCAATCTCCCGTCGGTTCGAGTCCCGCTCGGGGGCTGTGCAAGTAAGACCGGTTACACGTAGGTGATACAGGTATGAAGAAATGAAGGCAATACAGGTATGAAGAAATGAAGGCTATTCCTTGTGGTTAAACTTAATTGGTACTTGTTTATCCAGTGTTAGTACGTCATAACTGAACAATCATGCGGATCACATGACGATAAACATGGCGGGTGTAGTATGTTTGGAATGTATTCAAACTGCATGCACACAAACTATAATGTACTGTGTTTAAAGGGATAGTTCACTTTAAAATTAAAATCTGATATTTTGAGAAATGATGGTAAACACACAGCAGATAGTGACCATTGACTTCCATAGTAGGAAAAATATTTTGGAAGTATTGTGATAAATGAATAAGAAAATATTTTAATAAATGATGGTAAGCACACAGTTGACGGTACCCATTAAATTTCATCATATTTTTTTATTCCTACTATGGAAGTCAATGGTCACTATCTGCTGTGTGTTTACCATCATTTCTGAAAATGTCTTCTTTTGTGTTCATCAGAAAAAAGAAATTTATACAGGTTTAGAACAACATGAGAATGAATAAATGATGACAAAATTTTCATTTTAAAGTGAACTGTCCCTTTAATGGTTAAGCAGTACCAGCAGATACCAAGCTGATACCAATTTAATTGTTAAATGTTACAGTACACAATTTCAGCGTGGGTTTGACTTCGATACTGCCCATTCTGGAACTGTTGAGATATCCCAAGTTTAAAAAGATCTACTACAGAGACATCCAAACCAGAATCGTACCTTAACCATTGTGATTTCATCTGAAATCTGTTTAGACCATTGATCTTATAAGATCCTAACATGAAGTTTTTATAATATGGCCCCCTTTCATTCTGTTATGACTGCTCTCGTCTGTTTTTTACTACACACATAGCTTAGTGCCAGTCAGCTACTCTCACATGAACTTTACGAACCCATAAGCCTTGTGTAATAGTATAAGATGAAATCCTTTCAATAGTGTAACCCAACTCAGTGTATCCTGGGGGTTGCTTGGCACTCAGACTAGATGTTTGTGAGAAAAAGGGTTTGAAGTGGAGTAAAAGACAAGTTTTAAAACTGCAAATTTAAGGAAAGTAAACCTGTCTGAACAAGTATGAATTCAATTTGTCACACTTATGTATGTGCGCTTGCATGAGTTGTTGTGTGTGCAGGGGAATGGCTAAATCTGGCATGTTTTGCCTTAAAAGCATTAGTTTAAGGGCAAAACATACCACAGACGCATAGCATGTTTGCACACACAGCATGTGGTTGTTGCCTATAAGCTGAGTACACGTGAGACTTATGACTTTTAATTCTGAAATTACTCATCACTAAGTATAGATAACAATAAATCCTGTCTTGTTTGCATTCATATGTAAGAACACAAAATCTCTTAATTGACTGAAACTGTTATGCAAAAACTGTAAAGTTTTTTTGGGGGGGATTTATTTTTTATAGGGTTTATGAACCCATTTAGAAGAAGCGTATCTACCATTTTATCTGTCATAAATGAATCAGTTAGATGTTCTGCTTTACTCATCATTTCTGAGATTTTATGATAAACAGAGACTCAGTATATTGATTAAAACAGGACCTTAGTGTATAATAAATAAATGAATAAGAGCATTAATTGATTTTTCCTTCCATTTTATGCTTTGTTGTGTACTTAAGCATTTTACAAATGAAAATGAACAGGAAAGATTACAGCAGACTACTAATAGATCTCCGTGTACCGTAAACAGAGTTGTCCTTAAGTGTTTGTAGTATCCTCCTTTTCTTCAGTGTTTGTTATGTATGTTGCTAACCGTATTATAAAGTTGAGTTGTAACAGCTGCATTGGTTTGCTTGTCTTAAAGCTCTGAACCACAACACCAGATTCAGACAAACAGGCAACAAAATCCCCTCTTGTATATCCAAACATCATCATTGCAGTGAATTGAACCTTCATAGTATTATCTCTAAAGCAACGCCTACTGTACTATACACAAACACTCACAACAAAAGTTACTCATGATGAGGTGTTACCACTAAAAACATGAGTGAAACCTGTTAGACAACACAGCCATTTGTTAATCAAAGTGCTTTGCTGAACTTTGCCCTTGTGACTTGCTTTTTATTTACCCATCAGATCCTCCATTTAATTTTGACAGCCTCTTCCTGCTCTTGTTGTTGTTGTTTTTTCCAAGTATGCTTTCACTTATGTAACGCCCCTCTTTGATTTAAGATACTCACTTCTTTCTTATGGGAGTTTTACAGTAGTTCAGTTGCTAAAGAATATCCAGTATTTTACTGTATATACGCATTTGTATAAGTGTAAATTGAATGGGCATCCCAACTATGGTATCACATCAAAATGTATACAATAAATGAATTAAAAAAGGTCCAAATGGAAAAACCGAATGTGAAGACATTTAGGCCTCTGTCACATGATGAGGTAGACAAACATGAACTATTGAACACAAGTTCTCTTCAGTTACCATAGTTTGTCCAGATAAGTAAACTCAGATTTAATCACAAGCCCATAAGATCTTCCTGTCACGTGTGTTTCATCACCGCCATGAGCAAAGGATAAACATAGAAGAATGCAAAATGGCAATGAATCACAGTAAATACTTTCCAGTCAAACCGTTCACCTCTGTTTTTTCTGCATGGGCCGTACTGAGAACACAGCCTGATTGAAAACGTGAGGGTAATATGGCACCAGCCCTTCTATAAATACATCTTTCATCCGCCCAGAGTGTATTGAATGTCCTGACTATAGGATTCTTCAGCGTAATGGAATCCAGCTCACTCACGATCCTGTCATCAGCTTATACCATTACCTGAGGCTGGTTATGATGAAAGCATTAAAGATGTCTAACACTATGAATCAGAACAGTCACATACTGTACTCAGAAAGATATCTGAGATGTTTACAAATGAAGACCGCCAGCTTATACAGTGGTGGCCAAAATTATTAGAACACCTGGCAGATCTGAAAATATTGAACTTTTCATTGCCCTCTATAACGTGATTTCATATAATGATGGTTGCTCTGAGAACAACAAATATCAGATGAAGTGAGTCGTACTGTTTACATCCACTTAAACTTTAATGTTTGGTATGTCCATCTTTTGCAGCAATGTAATTCCTTAGAACTTCATCAGTAATGTTATCTCAATTCAAACCTAAGGCTAATTTACAAGTGCAGTTTATTTTCCAACTCATCCCAAATTTGCTCAATGGGACTGAGGTGTGGCCTTTAATGGGGCCAGTAAGGAAAATTATCTAAACTTATTTTAGGTCAAAATAATCTGGAATGTTTGTCCTGCTGAACAATACAAATTCTAATGGTTTACAAATAGAAGAATCAGCTGTTTACTATTAAAACCAATATAAAATCCCTTTATGTAGTTTGTTTTGGGTCTTTAGAGCTCGACCACCGAGGAGAAGGCCAGAGCCCTATTGTTTTTGCTCCGTTTATTCTTCTTCTCTGAAAAGAATTGCATTTTTGAGAGCCTAAACATGCTTGAAAGCCCATGAAACTTTACGTGGTATGTTTCGAAATTGGCCCGGGCAAAAATGGCTGATAGCGCCACTTACAAAAATTTAAGAAAGCAATCCCCACGCTACATTAAACCTACAGGAAAATTCAGTATGATCATGTGTCACCCCAAGACCTACAAAAAAGTCGCTTGTATATCCAAGCATTTTTCAGAATTAGGCGGGCGAAAATAGCTCGATAGCGCCACCTACACAAATTAAAGGAAGCAACCCCCACGCTATGTTAAACGTACCGGGACGAAATTCAGTATGATCATGTATCACCCCAAGACCTACAAAAAAGTCTCTTGGAGCCAAGCACTAAACTACAGGAAGTCAGACATTTTTATTTTTTTATGTAATTTTTGTGCAAATTTTGACATTTCCAGACTTGGTACTTTTACGAACCCTTCCTAGAGATTTAATCTGATCAACAACATATTTGATCAGTCTGATCTAACAGCCTTTGTGATGCTAAATTGCAGAAATCTTGACTTTTCCTTGGAGGGAGCGTCCGTAGTGGCCTGACAAAATTTGATGTTTCGCCTTAAACAGGAAGCTGTTGTAACTCAGGCATACCCAGGCCCGGATTAAAACAGTGCCCTAGGGTGACCACATTTGAAGTCCCCCCCCCCAAAAAAAATATTTAAAAGTCTAGTCATTCAGGGCTCCAGACTAACTTTTTTGTTATTAGGATCACTGTAGCCCCTTTTCAGAATAGGAAGTGCTGAACCAAAGAATCATACACAACCCCCTTGAAAAGTCACAGGTTTGATAATGGTGCTGACCTGCACACATCAACATGGCAATATTCAATTACAGTCATAGTGCCCCCTGCTGGCAATGTGAGCAAGCATGCTTTATATTAACTTAAACATACAGGGTCAGTTTCCCAGACAGGGTTTGGATTAATCCAGGACTAAACCATTTACATACATTACAAAAAAGATTACTGGTGTGCATTTTAAGACAAAGCAAAGACACTTATATATTTTAAGATATGTCAGTGCAAGTTGTTTTTTAATTAAGGCTGCTCAAACATGTATTTTAGTCTGGGACTATGTCCTGTCTTTAAGAGGTTGTTTCCCGGACAGGGATTAGACTAGTCCTGGATTAAAATAAGTTTAGGAGCTGTCCAAACTGAAAAAAACTTGCACTGGCATATCTTGGAATACATCAGTGCCCTCGAAGTGCACGTCGGTGATGTTTTTAGTAAGGCATGTTTGTTAAAACTAGTTATATTTCCTAATTAAATTTAGGCCTAGTCCTGGTTTAAGATAATCTCTGTCCGGGAAACCACCCCTAAGTGTTTAATCTGTGCCCTAATTAATGTTTGATAAAAGTCCAAGCTATAGACCCCTTCAAGGTTTGTAAACATTGAATGACTATCGGGTGCGCACTCAACATGGGGTCAAACTGTTTATACCATCCAGGCTTTCTAGTTTAATCTAACAGGGCTGAAAAACAATGACTTACCTCAAATGAAGTGAGCACTACAAACACAAGCCTCTTTGATTGCATTGTTCCAGTCTGCACGTTAATTGCTTGCAGCCGCAGATGTTGTATTTTTTTGTTTTTGAGATTCTGCATGAATCGCGAAAACTTAACGGAAGACCTGGTGCAATTTTCACAGCCCACGACGTAAGTAGGCATTTTAGACGATACCGAATAATACGCAACTCAATCTGCTGTAATGGCTTTTCTGACCCCGACATGTGCAGTGGGAACCGCCTGTGACGTGAACCGTGAAAGGGTTTTATTCAGTTTTAGTGATTGCGCCACCTGTTGCAAAAAGGAGGTGTGGCACATCAAAATATCATCAATATACCTACCATATTCTCATATATTCAATGCATATCCCCATATCCCCATTGTTTACTGCTTTCCTAAGGCGATTGGGTGGCGGTGGCTATGCGTGCAGCTTTTATGTTCTAGTAGGATTTCTAGGTTCTTATTTGCCAGATGAACCCATTAAAAGCAGAGACACACAGAGACCCTTATACACTTTCAAAAGAGAAAGGTACAAAAGCTATCACTAGGGCGGTACCCTTTTAAAAACTGCATCTCTGAATAGGGTACCAATCACAGCTTTTGTACCTTTTTTTCTGACAGTGTAGTTTCATTTAAAACCCATACTAATAAGGAAATCTGATATAATTTCGGTGCAGGTTTCCAGCTTAGTAATTTTACTGTTTGGCACTATTTTTATTTTACTAATATCTTGTCAAAAAACCTGTTTGGCACTATTTAAACAATTGAAATAGTATTTAAACAAAAAAATCTAATATGTTTGTTTCAGATCAGCTGTGTGCTCTAGTTTGAGAAAGTGAAGGAGGGAGGCAGGAGGCGTGCTCGGAATACAGTTACAGCCTCAATGTCAATTCTCTGAAGATGGATTTCCCAAACGATTTTGCTAAATTTAGCCTAGCAAAACAATTCAGCTCTTATGCAGTGCCAGCACCCCCTTGTGGTTTACATAAATAGACAGTCAAGCCCATGAGACCATAGACAGGCATTGAGTCATCCTCAACAGTTACTTTATGAATATAGATATTTGCAGACTGTAAAATGTCCCATTGGAACAAGACAAAGACCACAGAAATAAACCAAACATTGAAAAACTATAGTCTGACATAATGTCAATACCTCTATAGACTAGAGGTCTTCAACCTTTCTCAGGCCAAGAACACCTTGATGAATAGAGAGGAGGATCAGGGACCCCAAATACATGTATCAAATTACGATCAGATTTATATAGAGTAGTTACTTTGCTATGATGGTTACATTGCAAAAATATTAAAATAAGATTTGTTTGCTGTTATACATACTACATAACATTTAAATTTTACTGAATACATTTTAAACTTGAAACTTTATGCTTATTTTAATCAAGTTTCATTTTCATTATTAGCCTATTAATGCTTTTTATGTCTGATGCCTTCATTTTTCCAAAGAAATAATTTTAAATCAAACAATATTTTGCTCCCATTGAGCAATATTTGAAGGACCCCCCATCCAATAATACCACTATTAACTCCCAAGAGGCCCTGGAGTCTGGACCCCCTTTAAAAGACCCATGCTCTTGTTAAACTGGGGTTCCAAGGGGTCCTCAGAAAATTTCAAAAGACAAAGCAGAAACTGTCATATTTGTCATATGTGGGGGTTCTGCCATCATAAATAAGTTTGAAAACCCCTGGTCTAGAGCAGTGGTTCCCAAACTTTTTCAGCGTGCGGCCCCCCTTGTGTAAGGTACATTCCTTCACGGCCCCTCAAAGAAAATTTGTGACAAAAAACTGTTCTAAAACTCAAAATTTTAATAAAAAAACATTAAATTATACAAAAAAGTTGTGCTTTTGGTTAGTAGCCTTAATTTTGTAGATTTAATTACACAGAATTCATGATAAATTAATGTATTTCATAAAATGTCATAAAACTGGGGCCCCCCTGGCACCATCTCGCGGCCCCCCGGCCCCCAGTTTGAAAACCACTTGTCTAGACTACTTATATATTTTATTTCAACAGAGCAGCTTCAAAACTTGGTATTTAGGGACACCTGGTGGTCAGGATGAGCAACGCATTTAATAATGAAGAAGTAATCCGCTAAAACAACACAAATCCTGAAAGTAGTTGATGTTGGACCCCCACCCCGTTGTCCACAGCAATATCTGAATGCCCATCGCTCACATTTTCCACAATGAAATATTGCAGAGCTTTAATTAAACAGAAATATTTGTAATATAAACAACCAAACACTAAGACTAAGACAATAGACTGATTTTTTGTTTTTTTAGTCTATATGCTTGTTTTCTTTTAAATACTGTACTACAGTATGCATGCAGTTAAATCATACCACTTGCATATAATGTACAGTACTTGGTTCCTTTTCATAGTCTTTAAAATGTTTTTTACAGTGGTCTGTTAAAAACCTGAGTTTAATTTTCAAAAGCTACATTGAAAGTGAACATATTACACGCATCAATTTAGAAGAGAAACTGGTTAAATGTTCATTGTAAAAACACAATGGTGTTCTTAGTAACTATCAGCTACATGATGATCTTAAATTGGGATCAGAATTAATGAGTCTAACCAAATCCTGATCAGATTAAATCAATTCCTGGTCACGTCCCTGCTGAAATAAACAATAAACCATTACAGAAAATTCTAATGGTTTCCATTAAAATACCAATAGGAACCATTAGCTTTTACCATTAAAACCACTATAGTGTAGTGTGTTTTGGGCCATATTCCATTAGAACCAATACATAGAACCAATACATACCATTAGAGACCAACAAAAACCAATACACTGTAGTGTGTTTTGGGCCATATTCCATTAGAACCAATAAAATTCCCAATAAAACCATTAGAATTTTCTGTAATAGTTTTATTGTTTTTTAGCAGGGGTCATAGTGATTTATGTTATTGTTTTTTATTTAAATATGATTTAAATCAATATTTTTAATTATACATATATTATTTTAGAGATCATTTATGCACAGTTGTAAGTTGCTCATACTATAAATGTGGCAGCATATCAAGATCTTTTTATAGACCCCAATATCCTGTTTTTCTTCATTCCCATACCTCTAATATCTCTATTTTTTCTCCTCCTCATCTGTTCTGTAAAGTGCATCCCCGCAGGACACCTCAGGCTTATATGAGTAAAATCTATCATCCCATTAATTTCTCTGGAGATGTTTTCAGACTTTCTGTATTTAGCCTTTGCTGCATGGCAGCTTTGCCTGTGAATGTGATAAATATGCTGTAAAGTATCAAAATGATTTCATATAGGTATATCATTATATAAACTGTTGTCAGTTGGTGAGACGGGCTCACTAGGACCTTGACTGTATGTTATAGTTTACTCACTGGGCCTACTGAAAGAGGAGGACAAGCCAAAAAAACATTTCCCAGACCCTGTGAATTTGAATGACGGCCCTGTTTTTGTATTCATCTTATTCATTCCACAGTCAGTCATCAGACCATCATCTTTTTACTTCGGCTTGGTTTTGCTTGACCCCTTCTTTTAAAAAAAGAGTCATAATTCTGTTGAATAATTGATAGGGGTGAAATTGAGAGGCTCTAGAGTTTCGGTGAGTTATTGTTCCTGGACAAGGTCGCTGAATGGTAGTAAAAAGTGAACTCTTCATGCACGGCACTCATCACCAGCTCTGTTCAGCCAAAGCGAAGTCCACTGCTGCATCATTAACACGCACACACACACATGCATGCATAGACACACATAAGCAAGGTCAAACACAAGCTCAGAATGAAGAGCATTTAGGAGGAGGATGCCACGGCAGAAACTTATCGCCTCTGAAAGTGAAGGTAAACATGATTTTTCTTTGTGTGCCATTTAGTGTTACTTTGAAAAGCGTACCTTCTTGCAATGTCACTCACTTTTTCATAATTTGATATATTTTTATTTTAATAATATTATTAATATAGCTCCTAAATGTTTTGCAAGCAAAAGCATCTTAGCTAGACGCACACACTGTTCCATCAGACCTGCTTTAATATTTACAAATCTGATAACAATTGTATAACTCTTTATTGTTTAACAGAGGCTGAAAGAGATTTATGATTTTTCTGGGCAACTGCATTTTAATGCAAACTTAATAAAGTAACTATTCAGCTGTTACATGCCAAGTTGTCCAGGCAGAAAGCATGAACTTTGAGTGTGTGTACACTTTTGAAAATCACCTTTGCCCTATGTAAGGACAGTCTGCACTGACACTAGACTAAATGCACCATTGTGTCTATTGTACAACACACCTAAGCATGTAATGACCCGGTCAGCACTTACCGGTCTGGTTACACTAACAATACAGCAGACGCTCAACAGCTGCTGGTAACCCTTCAAGCCTGACCTTTCAGGACAGACAATCTCTTCTTGATGATATCGGGACTTATGTTTCCTTTTTGTGACTTTCACTTTGTTTTGTTTGCCCTTATAGTGAGCATTGAGGTGGATGAAGGTAGGAAGACATGCGCACACACACACATTTGGGATTGCAATGTTTGGGATTTGCTTATGTATGATAAATTGCTTGTGATGTTCCTCAAGTCGCTTTATATGTTTCTAAATGCAGACATTTGTCCAGGTGATGACAGTGAATTCAACCTTTACTATGTGGAAGTTAAAGATCATTCCGAGGAAGAAAAGGAACAGCAGATGAAGCAGGAGAGCAAACGAAGGAGAGATAGAAAGAATAAGACCCGAAGAAGAACAGAAACAGCTACAGAAAAAAGATCAGCGGCAACGAAAAGCTCACATAAAAGAACAGATAAAAAACACCAGAAAACAGCTAGAGAAAGAAAAGAGATTGACAGACATGGAAAAAGACGAAGAAAGAAGGCAGATGAAGAGCAGGTTGAAGAAGAATGTAGCAAAGAGGACAAAAATATTAAAAATGAAAGAACCAAGACATTAAATCTGGAGGATGAGAAGAAACAAGACGGGAATAAAAACAAAAATAAACATGTTAAAAAGGAGGAAGAGCAAAGAAATCATGAAAAAACGAAAAATAAAGATCGTATTGATGTGCCTTTAAAGGAAAAAAGAAAGAAGAGACATAAGCATGAGACTACGTAAGTACATCATCAAGTGTTAAACAAACATCTCAATATCTGGAGCTCTCTGTACATCTGCATTTATGTTATGTTCTGCATTTATGTTCCCCCTATAGCTCAGAGTCTGAGTCGAAATCTGAGTCAGAATCTGACTCTGATGACAAGGCAGTAGGAGTCTTGGGATCTCTGACTCCTGAGGAATTGGAAAAGTTGAAAGAAGCTGTGGACGAAAAGAAAAAGCTCATCGCCACGCTGAAAGGAAAGCCCTGGCCCATGAGAAAAAAATTAGTCACGCTCAGGTAAACCCTACTGTTGCTATTTCTGTGCAATTTCAACCTTTTTTCTTATTACCGGTCACTGTCTCAGGGAGTCACAAGAGTTTGTGGAGAAATATGAAGGTGCTCTGGGAAAGGGCAAAGGCAGAAAGCTCTATGCCTACAAGGTCATAATGATGAAGGTGTGTGATATATCATAAAATAATTGTATGTCTCCTCCTGCAGTTTCAGTATGGCCATCATTGTGCTTTATTTGCTTTGATTGCCAGAAATGGATGAAGTTTCAGCGTGACTTTGAAAATTTTAAGACGGCTTGCATACCGTGGGAGATGAAGATTAAAGAAATTGAAAGTATGACTTTTCTTTCTTTTAAAGGGACATTCCACTTTTTTTGAAAATATGCTTATTTTCCAGCTCCCCTAGAGTTAAACATTTGATTTTTACCGTTTTGAAATACATTCAGCTGATCTCCGGGTCTGGCGCTAGCATTTTTTAGCATAGCTTAGCACAATTCATTGAATCTGATTAGACCATTAGCATCGCGCTAACAAATAACCAAAGAGTTTGGATATTTTTTCTATTTAAAACTTGACTCTTCTGTAGTAACATCGTGTACTAAGACCGACAGAAAATTAAAAGTTGCGACATTCTAGGCAGATATGGCTAGAAACTATACTCTCATTCTGGCGTAATAATCAAGGACTTTGCAGCTGTAACATGGCTGCAGGAGGCAGAATGATATTACGTGGTGCCCGAAAATAGTCCCCTTAGTAACTTTCAATGGCAGGGGACTATTTTCGGGCACCACGTAATATCACTACGCCTGCTGTAGCCATGTTACATCAGCAAAGTCCTTTATTATTACGCCAGAATGAGAGTATAGTTCCTAGCCATATCTGCCTAGAAAATCGCAACTTTTAATTTTCTGTCAGTCTTAGTACACAATGTAACTACAGAAGAGTTTTAAATAGAAAAAATATCCAAACTCTTTGGTTATTTTTTAGCGCGATGCTAATGGTCTAATCAGATTCAATGAATTGTGCTAAGCTATGCTAAAAAATGCTAGCGCCAGACCCGGAAATCAGCTGAATGGATTCCAAAATGGTAAAAATCAAGTGTTTAACTCTAGGGGAGCTGGAAAATGAGTATATATTTTCAAAAAAAGTGGAGTGTCCCTTAAATGTTCTTTCTATTACTGTACTAGGTTTAACTTCCATTATATTTTCCTACAGGCCATTTTGGCTCATCAGTTGCTTCCTACTTCATATTTCTGAGGTGGATGTATGGCATCAACATGATTTTATTTGGGCTGACGTTTGGGCTGGTGATGGTACCAGAGGTGAGAAATATATTGTGTCCAAAAAATATTATTATATTAGTAATGCAACTGTACATGATATATACAGTATGTACTGTATGCTTCTATGTCACCGGGACACCATGCCTCACTAGGTAGCCTTGTTGTCTCACAAGAAGAAAGTCCCCGGTTTGAACCCCCGAGTAGGCCTTTATGTGAGGAGTTTTCATGTTCCCCCAGCGTCAGCGTGGGTTTACTCCAGTTATCTGGTTTCCTCCCAAAGGAATGAATGAGATTGGATATGAATTAGATTAATTGGAGATACCAGATTGTCCCTCCCGCAACCTGTGTATGGATTAAATGTGTGGATCAACTTGTGTATGGATTAACCAGCTCTCCCCATGAATACAGCCATAGATGCTGGAATAGCATGAAGAATAAAGAAAGAAAGACGACAAACAGTGAACCACAAGGATATTTACAGTTGTGTTCAAAATTATTCAACCCCAACTGAAATTGATTGTTTTGGCCAGTTTGACATTGATTTTGATCATTCAGTCATCCTGCTTACAATTACATCAAAGAGGCATGTGTAGGTAAGACAAATATAACATAACATTTATAATGAAATAACCACAAATGTCTTTTCTGTGCTCTCATCATTATCAGTTTTATTCAACCCCCAAGTGACATTCAATCTTAGTACTTAGTACAACATCCTTTTACAGTTAAAACAGCTTTTAAACGTGAAGCATAGCTTGACACAAGTGTCTTGCAGCGATCTACGGGTATCTTCGCCCATTCATCATGGGCAAAAGCCTCCAGTTCAGTCACATTCTTAGGCTTGCGCACTGCAACTGCTTTCTTTAAGTCCCACCAGAGGTTCTCAATCGGATTTAAGTCTGGTGACTGCGATGGCCACTTCAAAATGTTCCAGCCTTTTTTCTGCAACCATGCTCTAGTGGATTTGGAGGTATGCTTGGGATCATTGTCCTGTTGAAAGGTCCAACGTCTCCCAAGCCTCAGGTTTGTGACGGACTGCAACACATTGTCATCCAATATCTCCTGGTACTGAAGAGAATTCATGGTACCTTGCACACGCTGAAGTTTCCCTGTACCTGCAGAAGCAAAACAGCCCCAAAAGCATGATTGACCCCCCACCATGCTTCACAGTAGGCAAGGTGTTCTTTTCTTCATAGGCCTTGTTTTTCCTCCTCCAAACATAGCGTTGATCCATGGGCCCAAACAGTTCTAATTTTGTTTCATCAGCACACAGAACACTATCCCAAAACTTCTGTGGTTTGTCCACATGACTTTTGGCATACTGCAGTCGACTCTTCTTATTCTCTGGAGACAGCAAGGGGGTGCGCCTGGGAGTTCTGGCATGGAGGCCTTCAGTACGCAGGGTGCGCCGTATTGTCTGAGCAGAAACTTCAGTACCCACATCTGACAAATCTTTTCTCAGTTCCTCAGCAGTCACACGGGGACTTTTTTCCACTCTACGCTTCAGATAGTGCACAGCAGTCGCAGTTAGCATCTTTTTTCTGCCACAACCAGGAAGCGTTTCAACAGTGCCCTTTGCCTTGAATTTGCGAATGATGCTTCCTATGGTGTCTCTTGGTATGTTTAACATCTTTGCAATCTTCTTATAGCCATTGCCCTTCCCGTGAAGATTAATCACCTCTTCTCTTGTCTTCCTGGACCATTCTTTTGACTTCACCATGTTTGTAACCACACCAGTAAATGTTTAGAAGGAGTTGAGTATCACAGTCATTTTAAAGCTGCCTAATTGGTGCTTATTAGGCTTTATTGCTGTTCTCTGACATCCACAGGTGTTTTCAATACCTGATTGAAAACACTTCAATGAACCTCTGTTCTTCAGAGTGGTAGTTCTTTAAGGGGTTGAATAATTGTGTCAATGAAGAATTCACAAAAGAAACATTTACTACTATATTACAAAACCAATTGATGTCATTTTAGTTGCATATGGTTCTTTAAGAAGTCATTGTAGGATTTAATTCTGAATACAATTACAAATGTACACTAAATTCCCTAAAACCCTTAACAGCATTGGGGGGGTTGAATAATTTTGAACACAACTGTAACTTATCGTTCTTACTTTCTAGGCTTTGATGGGGAAACCATACGGCAGTTTACCCAGAAAAACGGTACCCAGACAGGAGGAGGCTAGTGCCATGAATTTTGCAGTCTTATGGGACTTTGGGGTAAATTTTTTATATATATACCAAATACAGTATCTCATCAATTTTTCATCTTACAGTAGTTTATCAACCCCTTTTATCTTTTAAGGGCTATGCTAAATACTCTGTGCTGTTCTATGGCTACTACAATAGCCAACGGGCCATTGGGTGGCTCAAGTTTCGCATGCCCCTCTCTTACTTTCTGGTGGGGGTGGGCACAGTGGCATATAGCTACATGGTTGTAATCAGGACGTAAGTAATAACCGTCTATTGTATTGTGACAATGTGTTCTTTATGTCAATTAAAACATAAATATATATATGTGTGTGTCCATAAGCACACTTGATCACAAGTCAAATCATCTCTCTCACTTTTCTCACTCATATCCAACAGTATGGCACGTAATGCCAATGAAGAAGGTGGTGGAGATGACACTAGCTTTAATTTCTGCTGGAAGACGTTTACTAGTTGGGACTACCTCATTGGAAATCCTGAGACAGCGGATAATAAGTTTGCATCCATCACCACTAGCTTTAAGGTGTGCTTTTCCTCATGCTGGTACAAAATCCATTCTGTGTCTTTACAGGGATCTTATGAAGAGAAAATGTTCTTCCATTGAGTCCGATGTACATATTGTATAACTTAAGAGTTTGTAACATCCATGGCAGTCCAAGAAAAGTACATTTACCATACTTAAAGAAATAGAAACAAAAAAATGTATATTATTATTATATATAATATAAGAAAACGTCAGGAAAAGCAATTTATAGAAAAAAAAATAAAGAACGATTGGTCCCCTTCTCACATGTCTGGCTTTATAATAAATTAATTACTTTAACAGGAGGCCATTGTGGAGGAGCAAGAGAGCAGAAAAGATGACAACATCCACCTGACAAGATTCCTTAGAGTCCTGGCCAACTTCCTGGTGCTCTGTTGTCTGGCAGGGAGTGGCTACTTGATCTACTTTGTAGTGCGCAGGTCTCAGAAGTTTGCTCTGGAGGGACTGGAGAAATATGGATGGTGGGAAAGGAATGAGGTTAGATTCATAAAACAGCAAGCACAAGTTGTTAGAAGTACAATGTTAATCTTGTTATTCAATGAAACTTTACAAAATATTACATATGACCCTGCCTGCATCTAAAGTCTTTTTTGTGACATAATGTTTTCTACATTAAATCATCCTAGATAAAAAACAGTATTCTGTGAAATGATAACCTTGATATCATTGAAATTAAAGTAAGCTCAATGACAGAAATCAAACTTTGATGCTCCAACTCATATAATTAGATCAGGAGACTTTAGACTGAATTTCACAGACAGGATCAAATATATTGCATAAAAATATTGAATACAAAACGTTGCATTCTGCGTCTGAAGAAAAGTTCAATTTAAAGGTTATAACTTTTTTTAAGTTTTACTAGCAAGAAACACTGATTAAGATTTTTTTTTGTTTCTATTTTCATTGTTCTACATATGTGTATACTATTTTTGTGTTCATAACGGCAGGTGAACATGGTCATGTCTCTGTTGGGAATGTTCTGTCCAATGCTGTTCGATGTGATCAGCACTTTAGAAAACTATCATCCACGCATCGCCCTTCAGTGGCAGCTGGGGCGCATCTTCGCCCTCTTCCTGGGGAACCTCTACACATTCATCATAGCTCTCATGGATGCTATCCAGTTAAAGGTAAAGCTGTCACTTGACTCAAGACTAGAACAATCACAATCCATTTTACAGTCTTTAGTAGTAACAATCTCTATCATTTTAGTTTTGCCTTGGGCTGTAAAATCTGTGTCGAATCAAATTCTTTTCAAGGTTATAATTCTCACTTGTCTTTATTGTATACTTTGAAGAGGGCAGAAGAGGAAATTGTAAAGAATAATATGACAATCTGGCAGGCTACCCTGTACAATGGGACTGTGCCAGATAACACCACCGCTCCTCCGATCACAGTGCACCCTGCTGATGTTCCCAGAGGGCCCTGCTGGGAGACAATGGTGGGACAGGTACTGGTTATTTCAGTTCAGTTCAATTATTTTTTGCATATAGCTCTCTGTGCACACTATGCAAATTGAGAAACAAACCACACATAGAAATCAAGTCTTTTAGGTTTAAACCAACAATACAATCTTGTAGTTTGGCTTGTTATTGTGTCTACAGGAGTTTGTTCGTCTCATTATTTCTGATACAATGACAACTTACATTACTCTGCTTATTGGCGACTTTTTCCGTGCTGTCCTTGTGCGTTTCCTAAACAATTGCTGGTGTTGGGATCTGGAGTACGGCTTTGTGAGTATCCATAATTAATGCAGAAGCCACTAGCTTGGATCTTTTCTACTGCTTAACTGAGATGTGCTTTCTTCATTAGCCATCCTATTCAGAGTTTGATGTGAGTGGAAATGTTTTGGGACTGATCTTCAATCAGGGGATGATTTGGTAAAAAGGTTTTCTAAATAATAATAATAATCTTTCAATGTAAATAGAATATCATTCATATATGTCTGTCAATGTGTGTCTGAATGTGTATCAGGATGGGGGCATTTTATGCTCCATGTCTTCCAGCGTTAAATCTACTTCGGCTTCATGTGTCCATGTACCTGCAGTGCTGGGCGGTGATGTGCTGTAATGTGCCACAGGAACGGGTCTTCAAAGCTTCAGGCTCGAATAACTTTTACATGGCCATGTTGTTGGTCATCCTTTTCCTTTCTACTCTGCCTGCTATATACACCATTGTCTCCATTCCTCCCTCCTTCGACTGCGGACCCTTCAGGTTCTTAGTTTTGCATTTTAAAAGCAAAGCTCTTACATTTGAATTGTTTTGACATTTTACTTGTTTCAAAGGAACAGTGTAAAAGGTTAAGGATGTATTTACAGCTACTGCAAATGCTTTAATGGCTTGTTCTGACCACTAGAGTGCAGCAGCATCCCAATTTACCTAGTAAAGTAGGCCTACTTTTTTATTTGAATGTGTGTAGCAACAAAGTACTTTATATACTAATTGTGTGTGACGTTGTTGCTTAGACGACATTGTAATCGTTAATAATCACATACATCAAAATACAATTTCTTGCATTTCAGGTTTTCTTCATTAGTTTTTCTCATGTAATATTTACTATATGGATTAATGTAGTGAAGGGATTAATCATTTAAAGGGATAGTTCACCCCAAAATCAAAATTCTGTCATCATTTACCACTTTTGATGGGTACTGACCACTGCAAACGGGAACATCCCACATGACCTGCAGTTTCTCCAAAACTGCAGCTCTTGTGGGGTTGCCCCCTCTGCAATGGTCAGTACCTATCAAAAGTGCTCCAAGGAAGGAAAATCAATGAACCAGCAACAAGGTCACGCGCGGCCAAGGCTTATTAATGCACGTGGGGAGCGAAGGCTGACCTGTGTGGTCCGGCTACTGTAGCTTAAATTGCTGAAAAAGTGAATGCTGGTTCTGATAGAAAGGTCTAGTGGAGTCCATGCCTCGACAGGTCAGGGATGTTTTGTGGCAAAAGGGGGACCTACACAATATTAGGCAGATGGTTATAATGTTATGGCTGATCGGTGTATAATAAAAACAAACACAATAAAATAAAGTAGGTTGAAAATGGCATTTCATAAGTAGGGGATAATGTATACACTCTAAAAAATTAGCTGTAATTTTGCAGCTAGTTGCCAGTAACTTACTGTAGAAGATAAAGTCAAAAAATGTTTCATGTTCATTTAACTTTGAACAAAATGTTGCCAGTAAATAACATAAATGTCAAATCTACAGTAAGTTACTGGCAGCTAGTTGCCAGTAATACCCATTAATACTGTAATTTCTACAGACATTTTTTACAGTGTAGGCAGCAGGTTGTTATCGCAGAAATAAGTGAGATGTTATTTCGCGATAACAACTTGCTGCCTGTACATTATCCCGCTTATTACACAGCTATTGGCCTCATAAGTAAGGTAAGGAACATTAAATATTAATTTGAAATATTTTATTTGCGCATTTTTAACGAATGCATGCAGACCTTCCAAGAGGAAACCCTGTTTACTTTCGGTTTTAAGATAAGACATTCATGTCACACAATATTTGGTTTAAAGGCAGGGTGCATTATCTCTGAAAATCAATGTTGATATTTGAAATCACCTAAACAAACACACCCCTACCCCAATAGAATCTGGACCTTCTTTTGATAGACCCGCCCCACACATACACAACCCAGGCATCGATGTCAGTTAGTAGACACGCCCCTTACTGCTGATTGGCTACTAATGTGTTTTGGTACTCTGCCCAACTTTCTTTTCCAAAAGTGTCCTTTTCAAAAATCATGCACCCCGCCTTTAATCATTTGTACATATAATGTCATAAATGTTATTAAAATACATTTTTATATTTAATTATGTATAATATTCAACATCCAAGTTACCGTTTGTTATTAGTTTCAGGCAGTTGTTATCTCAGAATAACATACCTTGTAATGTTGCGACTGGCCAATCAGAATCAAGCATTTTATAGTACCATGTTATAAAGATTTATTTCACGTTTATGGTTCACTTTTGCAATTTAAGAGTTTCTCCATAAGTGTTTACCTCAACTTTACCTGTAGTGGGAAAAACCGCATGTTTGATGTAATTCAAGAGACTCTGAAGACAGACTTCCCAGCTTGGTTTGGAAAAGTCTTCTATTATGCCTCAAACCCCGGACTGGTGTTGTCCTTCCTTCTGCTGTTAGTGTAAGTGTTTACGTCTAAAGGGCATCCGTTTCTGTATTTAAACGATGGTGTTTAATTGTAACTATCTCTATCATTGTAGTCTTGCAATTTATTATCTGCAGTCCACCTCTAAAACATACAAACGGGTAAACATGGAGCTGAAAAAGAAACTTCAAACAGTAAGTTTTGAAATGTCGATGCCTTTTGTAAATATATCCGTTTAAAATGTGGGCTTAATGCAATTAACTACAAACTCCACTAGATGGAAGCACCAATTTGCCCTTAAAGGGAAGCCTACTCCATCCATATACCCCAGCCAAATATCAAAATTAACGTTACTTACTTTAAACACCAAAAAGTGCATTCGTGCTTCACAGAGGAAATCCACGCACACAGCTTCAGTTAATAAAGGTCTTCTGCAGGTAATCAATGCGATTTTGTCGAGAAAATATCCATATTTTAAACTTTATAAACTATAATAACTTGCTTATGGTAACGCCGCCATCTTGGACTCACGCGATTCAGGAGAGAGTAGTGAGCGTTGGTTGCCATGGGTACGTTGCGCAGTGACTCACGTAATTTGCGGATGAGTAAATCATGGGGTAAATGATATTTGGCTGTTGTATCGCTTTAATTCACTGAAAAAATGATTCATTGAATTTAATAAATTTTTTTAAGGTAAGTGGTTGCAATCAATTTATTTAAGCTACATTTAAACAAAAAAGATTAGTAAAGTAAAATAAAATATAAAACTTTTGTTTAAATGTAGCTTAAATAAATTGATTGCAACCACTTACCTTTAAAAATTGATTAAATTCAATGAATAATTTTTTTCAGTGTTCCTTAATATAGATTAAAATTAGATTATTTATTTTACAGTCTAAGTGAAGGTATCAGTCTTATACACTGAAAAAAATGATTCATTCAATTTACTCTTTTTTTTTTAAGGTAAGTGGTCGTAATCAATTTATTTAAGCCACATTTAAACAAAAAAACAAAACAAAAAAACTTTTGTTTAAATGTAGCTTAAATAAATTGATTGCAACCACTTACCTTAAAAACATTGAGTAAATTGAATGATTCATTTTTTTCAGTGTATTCAAAATGACTTACAGCGCATTCAAATACATTTGATCAATACAGCATTTCCTAAAAATCAAACCCGCGACCATCATCACCTCCCCATCATCATCAGCTAATGCATTACTACCACCATGGTCTACTATTTCAGCTACATTATACACAGTTAATGTCTCTGACTGCATTCATTTTGTATTCACAGCAAAATGAGGAAAACAAGAAAAAGAACAAACTCGCAGCCCTAAAAGCAGCCCATGAACTAGAGCAGGCAAGAAATGGAGGAGGAAATCACAACAACACTGACTCTGATTTGGGTATTCATCAGTCACTAAACTTTGTGTGCTCTTATGTCATTGTATTAAAGTATTATGAGACTGTCGAAATGTCTCTACCTCCCAATTCGCAGGAATGAATGAAGAGAACGGGAGCTCAAGGAAAACAGGGCAGCACACACAGGCTATTCACCCATCAAAGGCTCAGCACCCTCAAGGTTCTGGATTTCCCATCTCTTCCACCCATTCGAACACCAGGCCCTCCGCGTCCCGCAGACATCTTCCAGGAAACCCACAGCAGCCACAGAGAAACTCACACACCAACAGAAAATAAACAACACAGATGTCCCACACAGAATAACATGTCTGTAAAATATCTAACATGCTTTAAAGGTCAATGCTGGGCCAGATGTGCATAAACATAGTGTTCACTAACAATAAATGCATCATCATGATCTTGCTAGTTTAGATTGCAAGAACCAAAACACAACACCTGCTGTCTATTCAACATGGTATACAGTATAAAGGCTACATACAGCAGCATGCACATTAATCTTTAGTTCTTGTTGATATGCCTGTGCACCATTCTGCATGTCATTTGTGTCCCAGTAAGGTTCAAGTATTCAGTGACTATGTAACTCTAGATTGATAGTACTCTTATCTCTGTAAAAGAGAAATGATGGCTCTTCTTACACACAGGCTATCTTTATTTGTGTCACTTATGTAATATTGTTATTCATATATTATTTCTCTAGACAGCTTTAGGAACATTTCTGGACTGTTGCTTGATATGCCAAATACAAATTGTAATAATTAAACATCATTATGTGTGCATTTGTTTGATAATGTTGGGAGTCAGTCGCTCTCTAGATCACCTGCACCCTTAATGCAAATCCAAAATGCATCATCAGCCCCCCTTGAAGATCATGAGATTCAATCATCTGAAGTAGATTGATGGGTTGGCTTAGCCCACCATTATCCCTCTACTCTTATTTCAATGTTGTGACCCAAAATATTTGCATGCACTGTACTGTATCTCAAATCTGCTCTAAGGGTGTCTAGTGTCCTGGTCACGGATTCTTTTCCGACAGCCGCAGATTTGGCAGCAATGATGGATCTGGCACACTTGTCCTTCTATGGCCCAACAAACACCGTTCTGTTTGGGGTTGTGTTGTTTATTGTTCATATGATCCCATGTTCATGAGGATTATAATGGTATAAAAATATAATCTTTGCTAGATCAAAGGTTTAACAATTGTAGAGTTATGATATCCTGGTATCAGTTACACAAAATCTTGACGATTATTTATTAGAGAATTGGCACATAAGTTTCATTAACATTGCAAATGGCCATACATAATTCAAGTGCAATCTTCATTAAGTATTAATAGGAGTCATTTGAGATTTTGTTTATTTGTTTGTTTAGGGAGTCATTGTTAATTGGAGCTACCGCTCTTTTTGAATGTACTTTTCTGGAAGATTCACATTTTGCTGAAAGAATAATAGCATTGAGTTCAGTACAATATCCTATTGATTAATAACATCATACTGTATGTTAAATACTGATATTTATGTTCTTCCGTGCTTAATAATTGTAGAAAACAGGGATCAGGGACCAACCTGACTTTTTTTACCTGTTATAAGCTTGGGAAAGCAAGGACATTTACTAAAATATGTCTAAATGTGTTCATCTAAAAGATGATGGACGTGTATCTCGGATTGCTTGAGGGTGAATAAACCATGAGGTGTCTTTGGCAAGATATCGTTTTAATAAACAAAACGTTTTGATAAGAAACACTAAAGGGTTCACAACATGTCTGCTACCACAGAGAAAGCTGTTTGATATAGTGGACATCTGATCTGTGTGAATGTAATTCTGTTAGCGGATGTTATAGTAGTAGACCTCTTGTACATAATTAACTCAAATCAATGAATAGCTTTCGGATGCTGTGTCTGAACATGCAGGTTTGTTTTCTGGGATGTTCCTGAACCTTCAGTCAACATCATGCCTTATCGTTTACACACAAACAGATAACAGGATCTTCATTTAATACATCTTTGCAATTTAAGAATAGACACATGTAATTTCATAGTTCAGCATCACTGTGTGATCAAGTCAAAGAAAAGGAAAAAGTATATTTAAAGTGAGTTATTGAATATATTCACTTCTTGGTTCTAATTGGTCAATAGCTGTGTTTTATTTACAATAAATCAGTTATGACCACTGCACCAAACGATTCTGTGGATCACTGCGCAGCAACCACCTTTAGCAATGTAAACATGTGAAACACTGTTGACAGTCGGTAAGGGACTATTTTTCCAGCGGAAGGAAGCATTTTAGTGATAGATTTAATTTTATAAAAGTTACGTTGATACATATTTTTTTCTTTAATATTTGTGGTAACCGTTTTATAAAAGTAATAAGGTGCTCAAGGCTACCGCTGTATTGTAAACTCCCTTTGCGTCATGCCTAACAATGACCTTTAACCATGACTTATTCCACTATTACACAGCCTCTTGTACCTTATTGCTTACTTAAAGGAAAACACCACCGTTTTTCAATATTTTACTATGTTCTTACATTAACTTGGACAAATTAATACATACCTATCTTTATTCAATGCGTGCATTTCATCTTTGCAGAGCGCCGTGAATGTGTTAGCATTTAGCCTAGCCCCATTCATTCCTTAGGATCCAAACAAGGATGAATTTAGAAGCCACCAAATACTTCCATGTTTTCCCTATTTAAAGACTGTTACATGAGTAGTTACACAAGTAAGTATGGTGGCATAAAATAAAACATGCCGATTTTTTTGGATAAAAAATGAGAACTAAATTGTATGGTGGAGAAACTGTCATCCAACCTCATAAGTTGTTTCTGCAAGCACCTTATTACGACGTAAAGTGACCTATTAAGGCATTAGTGTCCTCTAGCGGCAGTAGCTTATCAATACAACCTTTTGTTACGTTTTAAGTTTTTTGCCTTATACATCAGATAAGACATTTAATTTTATGAATTTATAAAATTAGAAACGGTTTCATAAACATTTATTGTTTTAAAGCAACACTATGTAGTTTTTTTACCTTTAAATAATGTCTCTAAAATTATTTCAAAGATAGAACAACTTTTAACTGGACAAATTGTACTGTTGCTGCAACCTGAGCAGCCTCCTAGCTGCTACAAGCACACTTTGAAAGTGGCGGTGGAGGGTAGGAAACACAGCCCCGCCCCTCCCCCTGCCTGCAGAAGAGTTTCTGATACCAGGCACTGTTGTGCTTTTCAACCACATGGGGGAGCTGTAAGTCATTTTTACATGGAAACTACATAGTGTTGCTTTAAAGATATTTTGGAGCATCAAACCCACCCTCACCCTAAAACCCAACCACTTCTCAACCATATAAAACACAACACGTCAGGTATTTATTGCATAAAACACTAAAGTATTACAAACCATTTGCGTTGCAAACCTTGCGAACTGAGGCCATACGATTAATTTAAATGAAGAACTCTGAGATTAAAACGCACAGTCAGATCTCATTCAAACATAAACCAGCATGACGTAGTCTGTCACAAGAGCCAATAGCGCTTCACATTTTTAGCTGACGTAATGATGCGATTGGTCACGAGACAAATGAAAGCCAATGCCTTTTCACAATCATAGATGACGTAGCAATGCGCCAGTTTTTGAATCAGTTTACGACCGGATCTGATATTTATAGCGGATTGTCATCACTTTTGCATCTTTTCTTCAAATAAATCGATCATTTGACCTTGTTACACTTGGTATATTTTAAGTACATTTTTGAAAAGTTGTGACTGTTTTGTATGCTGTGTTTATATCATATAATAATTAAATGGGTATTTGCCCTAAATGCCTGAATAGTGTAATGTGTAATAAAATACAATAAATCCTGGCAAATAAATGTCATCATAGCAAAATTATACCCCAAAATATAATTTTATACCCTAATATATTAAGTTTTACCTGCTGCCGGTAGAGGTGCTAATTTAGATAATGCATCCATTTATCGTATTTGGTGATGTTGGAGTTTATGTTGATGGCGGAAGAGCACTTAGTTTGCAGCACTTCAACCTCTGGTGCATCGTTACTCCTCCTCTCACTCAGTTTGAGTTCACAGGAGTGATGTCGACCCTTTTTTGACACAGTGCTGTGTTGAAAATAACCCAGGTTTTTTTAGAGTGTATTTATTAAATTTTTTTAGCAATAATTATTTGACAATTGATGCAGATGTCATTTATGCAATATTGGATTTGTGGAATAAGTGAGAGTTGTGGCATCCATCTGTTAAAATGGTGAACTGATCCAAAATAATAGGCCTATACAATATTTTATAACACAAAGACAATATGCAAAGAAATCTGCTGCTAAATACATTAATATTTAAAGATCAACAATTATTGTTGTCTGTTATTTTAATCTTTAATATGCCCCAATTACAGCTTTGTTTACAGCTCACAAGATGTATTTAGATCTTGACTACCAGTGTAGTCAAGGAGACATTTGATGCCTTTTAGGAATGGAGCACCTGTTCACTGTCAGGTGTGTCATCAGCTGTAGATGCTTCCGAAGGTTCATGAGAATAACAGGACAACTTAAACCAACAAAATGCCACGCAAAGGAAATGATATTGCGATAACTTTGGAAGATGGTAAGTGGATCTAAACTTAATATAAGAATCAATGTAATGCATTTCCATTCAGTTTGTTGTTAGGATTATTTAGTTGACCAGTGCCAGTTTTCGTGTCCATCAGCCTTCATGTTGAGCAGGATTTTTTTAGCTGTGTCATGACTTAATGTAGTTTATGGTTTTAACAATACTGTGAATCTATGGTCTGATATGTTACCCTGTTTTTAAGTCAGTTTGATGGTTGAACCTTTGTCAACAATATATTTTATTTATTATTTATATGTATATATTTTTAATGAAGAATTGTGCAAAATGGCTTATGTAGCAAAAAATACACCTAGATTTTTCAAGAAAATGTAAATTATGAAAAGACAGATTGAATTGAGTTGATTTGAGATGAATTTCATTATTAATACAACATATGTGTTTGTCTTATAGTTGGGATGGACATTGATGCAGACTTTGATAGTGACGGTAAGTCTTGATTAAGAAAAAACATAACAATTTTTAAAAATTTTATTAATTCATGTCAAGTAGTTCAAAACAATCCTTAAAATTATTTTGTATTTACATTTACACATTTGGAGACATTTTTATCCAAAGCGATATGTATGTATTTGTGTGTCCTGGGGTTAAACCATGTGCTTTCCCTTGCTATTTCAATGCTGAGCCCCTATTCTGCCAATATATACTTACTGTAATATAACACAAGTTTTGCCACCTTTCCAGTGGATACAAATAGAAGAGCAAGAGGCAGAAACAAACCAAAGCCCGCAGCCCGGGGAAAGAAAGCCAAGCCACCGGAAAGCGAGGACGAAAGCGAGGAGGAAGAAGAAGCTCCACGGAAAAGGAAAAGCAGAAAGAAGAAGGAAGAGAGTGAGGAAGACAGCGAGGAAGAGCCGAAGGCAAGAAGGAAGAGAGGAGCGGGTGCAAAGAAGAAAGCTGCCAAGAAAGATGACTCTGAGGAAGAGAGCGAGGAGGAGAAAGGAAACAAAAGAAAAGGAAGGAAAAAAGGAGCAAGTAAAAAAGAAAAGGAGGAGGAGAATATCAAAGAGAAGAAAGGAAATGGAAAACAGGCAGGCAAAGGGGGGAAAGATAAACATGAGGACACGAATAAGAAAAAACACAAAGGCAAACTCAGCAGGTGCAGTATTTAATAGCTCAGTTATTCAATGCTACACACACATTGTGTAGTTCAGACTCAATCACAGTATCTCCAGTCTTAATTTTAAACAGACATTCAATACTAATAAAATACTTTTAAATGTTTTGAATTATTTATATTACAATTTATAAAATGATCTCAGGAAGTTTTTATTATTTTTTTGTCGCTTTGTGAATATTGTTATACGTTATGTTGCCACTGGACATTTTTATTTCGTTTTTTATACGTTGCCTTCCAACTGACGATCTGGAAGTGCTTTTCACAGTCCTCCTGCACAATACAAATCACTGAATAGACTTTTAAACTGGACTGATCCCTCTGGTTCTCTGATGACTTTGTTCCACAGTGGTTCTTCCTCGGACAAAAATTCAGAAGAAGATGAGTCTCTGTCTGAAGGAGAGATGGAACGACTGAAAGAGGAGGTGGAGGAGAAGAAAAAACAGATAGCAACGCTTCGAAACAAGCCATGGCGGATGAAGAGGAGACTCAAGTGTCTCAAGTAAAATGGATTTCTCTTCACTTGCTTACTTTGATGCTATTGGATCTTGTGCTGGTAACCACAACCTCAACTGAAGTTCATCTATTTAGCATGAGTTTCATGTTTGTTTACTTACTCCATTAAAGCCTATGAGTTGCCGTGCTGCTACTGCTAGTTTTTAAAAGTGCTCTTACTAACTCTGTATTGCTGCCCAATGTTATACTTTGTAAGAAATTCATTTTTAAAAAAATTTGAGAAAGCATGTGCTTGATTTAGGGGACATATCATGAAAATCTGACATTTTCCATGTTTAGGTGCTATAATTGAGAAAATGTGAAAAAGATTAACCCATAACTTAGTAAACCATTCTCTGCAAGCATGTAAAAATAGGTCATTAAAATCTGGCTCGCCTTGTGATGTCAGAAGAGGACAATACCTCCCCTTCATCTGCACTATCCAACCACAGCAATGCAATTTAGTGCAGAGATCAGCTCATTTGCATTTAAAAGGACACAACCAAAAATGGCACATTTTTGCTCACACATACAAAGGGGCAATTTTAACATGCTATAATAAATTATCTATGTGGTATTTTGAGCTAGAACTTTACAATTTGGGAAATGATCATGATTTATTATTTAAAAGCATTACAATTCATGATAAGCTGGTTTCTTTTAGCAGGGGTGCCATTTTCGTCACAAAAACAGTAAACTCACCATTATCTAAAATGCACTTGACTGTACTCTGAGATAAAACACTTGACATCGAGTCCATGCCAGTACATTCATTACCCGCCGGCCTCCACTTGAACCTGTGCCTCAGATAGCCTGCTGGACTTGACCAGTCTCTGTAACAAGTACTGTAAGAGTTTGGACATGTGCCCTTAAAGGTTAATAGAAACAGACATGCTGCCCAAGAAAGCGTCAGTAGTCTGGTAACAGAGAGTTGGAGGGAATGAAACTGTGCCACAGACAAAGAGGACACTTGACTGGCAAAGCTTTAAGGAAAACGTTACATGGGTAACTTCTGGCAGGAGAGTTTAAGCTTGATTCATGCATGTATGGCTTTTGATATGAGAATGGAAAAAGGTGCAATGCTAATATTACCGCTTCAATCATCTATTGTTATTTCAATCATCTATTGTTATAAATTTATGGGAAAGTTTATGTCTAGTTTAATTGTTGGTCAGAGTTTTTTTCATCCTGGCATGCAATTTCGAAGATATCAGTCTTCCTTTATTTAAGTAGATAGATCTTGTGTACCTGAAATATCTGCCCAGAGGCATTGCAAAAATGGATGTGCGATGCTTTTCCTTATTTGGACAATGGGTATCTCTTTATTTTGATGGTACCCTTGTTGACTATAAGGTTGCACATAAACTCTGAAATTTCTCATTTATTTTCCACCCAGCGTTGGGTCAAAAAAGTGTATTAGTAAACTAGTCTGCCTCAAAGGACAACACCACTGTTTCTCAATATTTGACTATGTTCTCACCTCAACTTAGACAAATAATACATATCTTTTTTCAATGCGCGCACTTTTAATCTTTGTACAGCGCCTTGTAAATGTGTTATCAATTATCCTAGCCCCATTCATTCCTAAAAACATAATAAAATATAAAAAAACTGTGGTGTTTTTCTTTAAATCTGCTTTAGATGGCAAAACATAATCCCCCCTAACATCATGTAAAACATTACGTAATGTAGTGTTTGCTCTGTCATAGGTCTCAATCTGTTGAATTAATTCATCCATCTTGTGTCTTTCTGCCCTACAATTCACATTCATTATGCATTGATGAATTAATTAATGAATCGGCTGTTGTTTCAGGTTACAATGTGTGAAGGTTGTAAGTGAAAGATGATATTTTCCTTGTAGTGACTGCACCTTACTGCACAATGCTGAGCAGCCATACTGTGCAGCGTGCGTAATGCATACATAGTTGGCCGGAAACTCAAAGGGTTGGTTATTTACTGCGCAGAACACATGTATAATGGAAACCTATTGAACTCTGTAATGAAAACTGTAAGGAAATAGAAAGCAGAGTCACTCTATATGTTGTTAATACTGATCTCTATTTGTATTATCTTTCAGAGAAGCTCAAGGGTTTGTGGAAAAGTTTGAAGGGGCGTTGGGTAAAGGAAAAGGAAGGCGACTCTATGCATTCAAAGTTATGATGACCAAGGTGCAGCTCCCTATGTATCCTGTACTGATAAACTACACTACAACTCATTTCTCTATTAATTTCCTAATTTATTTCTTGTTTCTTAGAAAATAATCAAGTTCAACAGAGACTTTGAAAACTTCAAGACGGCCTGCATTCCCTGGGAAAGTCGGATTAAAGAAGTGGAAAGTTTGTTCATTTCTGCCTTATTGAAATTAGTTATTTATAATTGTAGGCCAGTAAAATTTGCTTCCCATTTTGCAGTCCTCTCATGAGTTTAATTTTCACAGGTCACTTTGGGTCATCCGTTGCCTCCTATTTCATTTTCCTTCGATGGATGTACGGACTAAACCTTATTCTCTTTGGCTTTGTGTTTGGGCTTGTTGTTATTCCGGAGGTGAGATGTGATGCTAATATCTCATAATGTATGTTTATAACCCTAAATTAGCACTTTTATTCATTGAATATACACTGATTTCAATCAAAGACACAAACCGAAATGTACTGTATAAATGTACATATTTGCATTTGATGGTTTTATGCAAAGCGTCTTATAGTGCATTTAAATTATACACTTGCAGTATTTATCAGTATGATAAATCCGAGTTGATTAAACAAAAAATTTTAAGGCAGCAAAGTATTTTTTCCAGTGTGGCCTATGTGTGCCTTTTTCTCTCTCTGAAGGTTCTGATGGGAATGCCTTACGGCTCTATACCCCGAAAAACAGTCCCCAGAGAGGAGCAGGACACTGCCATGGACTCCTCTGTCCTATTTGAGTTTGGAGTAAGGATTTTTATCATCATTTATGGTAACACTTTACAATAAGGTTGTATTAGTTAACATTGGTTAATGAATTAGCTAACACCAACTATGAACATACTTTTACAGTATTTATTCATCTTAGTTCATGTTAATTTCTAACATTAACAAAGATTAAAGGGACACTCCACTTAAAAAATAGGCTAATTTTCCAGCTCCCCTAGAGTTAAACATTTGATTTTTACCGTTTTGGAATCCGTTCAGCTGATCTCCAGGTCTGGCGGTACCATTTTTAGCATAGCTTAGCATAATCCATTGAATCTGATTAGACCATTAGCATGATTTTATGCAGCGCCTGAAAATAGTCCCCTGCTATTGAAAGTAACCAAGGGGACTATTTTCGGGCAGTGCAAAATATCACTACGCCTGCTGCAGCCATGTTACAGCAGCAAAGTCCTTGATTATTACGCCAGTATGAAAGTATAGTTCCTAGCCATATCTTTATATATAGGTATATATATATATATATATATATATATATATATATATATATATATATATATATATATATATATATATATATATATATATATATATATATATATATATATATATATATATATATATATATATATATATATGTGCCAGTTTTAGCCTAAAAACAGGGAGGAGAGAGGGGTATGGGATCGGAAAATGACCACGAGCTGGGAATCGAACCTGGGGCACCAAAAGTGCAAAAGTACCACATGTCGGAGCGCTGCCCACTACACCATCGGCTCCGCCCTAGCCATATCTGCCTAGAAAATCGCAACTTTTACATTTCTGTCAGCTTTGGCACACGATGTAACTACAGAAGAGTCAAGTTTTAAATAGGAAAAATATTGTAACTCTTTGGGGTTTTTTTAAGCGCAATGCTAATGGTCTAATCAGATTTAATGGATTGTGCTAAGCTATGCTAAAAGTGCTAGCGCCAGACCCGGAGATCGGCTGAATGGATTTCAAAATGGTAAAAATCAAATGTTTAAATCTAGGGGAGCAGGAAAATGAGCATATTTTCAAAAAAAGTGGAGTGTCCCTAATGCTGAATTATTGATAGTTCATGTTAGCTAATTTATTGCTAACAACTTTGATCTTATGGTTTATTTTTGGTATTGGATTTTATGATGATGATCTGTGAGATTCCTATTAATTCATGCTAATGCACTTTTAACATTTTTACAGGGTTATTGCAAGTACTCCATTATGTTTTATGGATACTACAACAATCAACGTACCATTGGATTCCTGCAGTTCCGACAACCCTTGTCATATCTCTTGGTTGGTGTGGGAATATTTGGCTATAGTCTGATGGTGGTTATCAGAACGTAAGTCAAATAACTATATGGCTGTTTTTTTCATTGTCTTACAATGTAGTGATAATGTAACTCTAGGTTGATGTTTACTCTGTGACAAGGTTTTTTAGTGATTTTAGTGTGAATTTCATTTTCCTAACAAGTCGTCTGCTTTCTTCTTTTAGAATGGCAAGAAATGCCAATGAAGGAGGAGATGGAGCAGAGGAAGGCTCCTTTACCTTTTGCTGGAAGTTGTTTACTAGCTGGGATTACCTTATAGGAAACCCAGAGACAGCTGACAACAAGTTTGCATCCACCACCACAAGCTTCAAGGTCAATGACATGTTAGCATAATCATGCATTTGAGTGGTGTACTATGGTATACATTGGCTGTTTTCTGATCTACACAGCCTGGATTATGTTGTTTATGATGCTGTACACTGTCAGAAAATAATGACCCCTTAGCTGTCACTGGGGGAGTACCCTTTTATAAAGTACACCTATGCACCTGTTATTACCGTCTGAATATAAAATATGCATTTTAAATACTTAAAATTAAGCAATGTAAAAACATCATTCTAGTAAAGTTCTCTGGAGATGATGTTGCTTTATTCCCTTAGGAGTCTATAGTGGATGAGCAGGAAAACCTAAAAGATGAAAACATTCACCTGCGCAGGTTTTTGCGTGTTCTTGCTAACGTTCTCATCATTTGCTGCTTGGGTGGGAGTGGCTATCTCATCTATGCTGTGGTCAAAAGATCTCAAGATTTTGCCAAAAAAGACAGGAATGAACTGACATGGCTTCAAAAAAATGAAGTACTCATTTTACTTTTTACTATAATGTGATTTGACACAGAATTTTAAGTGTATTTAAGTTTTTTAATTGAATCAGTAAGAGCCATACAATAAGGATGATGATGTCCTTAAAATGGTTAAATTGGTTGAAATTGTCCGATTAAATCCTGATTCTCTGCTTTCTCACTTGGTCAGGTTGAAATTGTGATGTCACTGCTGGGTTTGGTATGTCCACCTCTCTTTGAGGCTATTGCAGAGCTGGAAGACTATCACCCTCGAATCGCACTCAAGTGGCAGCTGGGCAGGATCTTTGCTCTCTTTCTGGGCAACCTCTACACTTTTCTGTTCGCACTGTTTGATGAAGTCAATGCCAAGGTATGAATGAATACTAACAACATAATTAAGAGGAAAAGACTTTTGATAACACTTTAGGATAAGGTTATATTTGTTAACATTAGCTAATAATGCATTAGCTAAAATTAACAATGAACAATACTTATACAGCAATTAGTTCATGTTAATATCCACATTTACAAATACATTTTTAAAATTAAAAGTTGTAAATAACATGAGCAATTAAAGGTGCAGTGTGTAAATTCTAAGAGGATTTCTTGACATAAATGCAATATAACATGCATAACTATATTATACTGTAAGTGGTGTATAATGACCTTTCAATTAAAGGGGATATTTCACAACTTTTTAAATATATTAAATACATCTTTGGTGTCCCCAGAGTACGTATGTGAAGTTTTAGCTCAAAATACCATAGATAGATAATTTATTATAAAATGTAAAAAATAGCCACTTTGTAGGTCTGAGCAAAAATGTGCCGTTTTGGGGTGTGTCCTTTTAAATGCAAATGAGCTGATCTCTGCACTAAATGGCAGTGCTGTGGTTGGATAGTGCAGATTAAGGGGCGGTATAATCCCCTTCTGACATCACAACAAGAGCCATATTTCAATTCCCTATTTTTTCCACATGCTTGCAGAGAATGGTTTACCAAAACTACGATACTGGGTCATTCTTTTTCACATTTTCTAGGTTGAAAGAAGCACTGGAGACCCAATTGTTGCACTAAAACATGGAAAAAGTCAGATTTTCATGATATGTCCCCTTTAACTGTTATGTTTTGATTACCTTCTAAGGACCCGTTTTATATACATACACCTTGGGTCCCCTTACATGGAAGTCGTCATTTTGTCCCGCCATTCTACAGAAGGCCTTAACGGACCAACTTTTTTTACTAAGTTGTCTCCGATGGTGACATGTTTGTCCTGTGGTGGCTTCCATAGCTTCTCTATGCGTTTCAAAAACGAGCGGTGAGCTGTTCACAACCTCACCGCTAGATGCCGTTAAAATGTACACACTGCATCTTTTAGGAGTGCAGATGCAAAAGCTGCTAAACACCACCTCTGTCAAAAATTAGATAAAGGTAATGACCAAATGCTTATAGCACGTATTATAAGTTCGTCAAATACATTTGCTTTAAATCCACTTAATCCGGACCTCAGGCCATTCAGAAATACTGCTTTGTTGGCAGAATCAGCTAAATGCTACCTTGATGTTCCAACAAAGTCATCTAAGGGGCTGTTTACACTTAAGATTAAGATCTTAAGGTATTAAGATGTGTTTTTGTCGATCGGATCAGAAGTTGACGAGAGAGATACATCACGTTTACACTTGGTATTGAAATCCATCTCTTTTGTCCACTTTCGACCTCTTCTGTCTTAAATACATTGGGGGGGGTCTTTGAGAATGTGGGCGAGTCTCTTAGCTGTTATTTGAACGCGAGCGGGATTAATAATGAGTTTATATGGACTCGAACTAATATTATGTCAGAGTCCACTGCTTGTGTTGTAAGTAAACATGCTGCACAGTGGTTTGTACGTGTATATGTTAGAACTTTCTCTGATATTTCAGCGCAATTGATGAAATAAGATTGCGCAACTTTCACTTGCCTGCAAAATGAAACTACGCAGAGATCAGCCGCTTTAGTTTTATCAATGAAAGGCTAAAAATAACGCTGTACGTGTTCAAGCCAGAAGTCAGAAAAGACGTAAAACATTGTGTTTAGTACCTCAGATTAGATAAATAGCCGGAGAGAAGGCGGTCCGTGTGGCTGTTCGAACACATTTAACAACATGTGGTTTTACACTACAAAAGCAATCCAATCGAAAAGGTTTTCGACTACCTCTGAATGTGGTTGAATGTGGTCTAAAGTGGACAAGCTCAAAACATTTTGAACACCGTTTACACTTGGCATTAATGTCGTCCACTTGTGATCCGATCGACAAAAACGCATGTTAATACAAAGTGTAAACAGCCTCTAAGTGTACGAAAGATAAACCAACCTGATCTCACGAATTTCCGTGGCATAGTCACGGAATTTTGTGCTCATTTTTCTGTGGCATTCTCACGGATCTCCGCATTTTTCCGTGGCCCTGCTACGGACTGTCTTTTTCCGTGGCATTCTCACGGATTGGTTACTCAACTGTTTTGTCCTATTTTCTTACCATTTTCGCTTCGGTTTAGGGTTAGATTTACATGAAATGACATCCCTACCCAAACCCAACTCTAACCCCAACGCCAGGCAACAATTGTGTAAAGTTTAGAAAATATAAAAGAATAAATCAGAAAAAATAGTATAAACCAATATTTAAAGTGACATACTAACGCAAACACCAAATCTAACCCTAAACCGAAGCGAAAATGGTTTGAAAATAGGAAAAAGCAGTTGAGTAACCAATCCGTGAGAATGCCACGGAAAAAGACAGTCCGTAGCAGGGCAACGGAAAAATGCGGAGATCCGTGAGAATGCCACGGAAAAATTAGCAAAAAATTTTGTTACTATCCCACGGAACTTTGTGAGATCATGTTGCAACAACTGGATGCGCGATGTTGCGCTAAATGACTGTGGATCCCATTCAAACTTGTGCCTCTTGTGAGTACTTGGACCTGAATACAATTTTTTGAATTCAAAATATTTTGGGAGAAATTAAATGCATTAATAAGCTAATAATAAAATGTAATTAAAGGGTCGCTAACCTAGATTTTTCAGCAATATAAAAATATAAAAAGTCTCTGGTATCCTGTAAAGTTTCAGCTCAAAATACACCACAGATCTTTTATTACACCATGTTGAACATGGCCATTTTTGGCTGCAATGAAAAACGCATTGTTTTTGTGCGTGTCTCTTTAAATGCAAAGAAAGCTTCTGTTCCCCTCCCCATATGCAAAGTAGGGGGTGAAGCGCTTACACACGTGCTTTGGACTACATCAAAACAAGTGTCTCTGGGAGAAGGTTGAACTACGCACTCATAAGGAGTTTATGAACGTTTTGTAAAATGTTAGCGAAGTTTTCTACAAATGCCATTTTGCTCATCCTTCTAGTTCTCCTTTTTCAATTGTGTTCATGAACTTAAAGCAACACCAAAGAGTTTTTTTTACCTTAAAATAACGTTTCCAACAAAGTTTCAGTCGCTTATCCACTCGAAACAGGGTGAACGGCACTTTCACATTCGCTTTGCAGACCTCTATCGGCCAAAACCGCACTAAAGAAGTTTCCAACCGTCGGATCGCGGTCCTGTAGTTAGAGTGAAAACTACAAAAACTTGCTTTACGGCAGACCTACAAGCCAATCAGAGCCAGCTATGCTGCAGTATTTTCGACATAGACAATTACGCTTCTAACCTGTAGGTGGAGCAAAGAGCAAAAACTCTTTAGTGTTGCTTTAAGAATGTAAAAGGGAATGTAACCTTACACATAAAACACAATAAACACGTTTTGTATAAATCCTTCAATGCACTTTGTTTCTTTGCTATGTTTGCAGCTTGAAAATGAGAAACAGATAAAAAATGAAACCATTTGGGCTCTTAAAGAATACTATGCCAACTACACCTTGCTGCACAACGTTACAGAAAACATTCCTCCTCCAAACATATCACCTGCTGATGTCGTCAGAGGGCCGTGCTGGGAGACAGAAGTCGGCATTGTACGTACACTCACTACCACTTTCATTTCAGTAACAAATGTCAATGACCGGCAAAGCTTTTTAACACGTTTTAATTCTTTCATAGGAGATTGTGAAGCTCACTGTATCAGATATTCAGGTGACGTACCTGACCATTCTTATAGGGGACTTTTTACGGGCCGTTATTGTGCGATTTCTCAACTATTGCTGGTGCTGGGATCTGGAAGCTGGCTTTGTAAGTTCATTCTCACACTCTGCTTCTTCTTGTGTTACATTAGAGAACAGGGTGAAAATGATGTAATCCAAAACACACCACAGGATGACCTTTGCTGATTATACATATTCGTTTTGCAATGCTACAATGTATACACCACAATGTAAGAACAGGGAATATAGTAGGAGCCTAAAACAAGATGTCAATTAACTGTACGATTGCTATATTTGATTCATAAACAAGTGTTTGTCCTAAGAAATGTCTTGCTGTGCCCTACCGACCTCATTTTCCCGTCACTTGATATAGGTAACATACTACTTACTCATCCAAGGTCAACTGAACATAGTGAGAGGTGGCAGGACAGGTGATAGGGCTGCCTTACAAACAGAGTCACAGAGAGACACACTACACTATTCAGGGCACTTAATTACAGAGAAAGAGAGACAGTGAGAGGTATCTTTTACTATGACATATCTTACATATATTTACCTGTACGCGTATGTGTGTTTGTTTCTGCAGCCATCTTATGCAGAGTTTGACATCAGTGGTAATGTGCTTGGGCTCATCTTCAACCAGGGAATGATCTGGTAAGATCATAACAATGAGAAGAAAAACATCTCAGTCATTAGCTGCTTTACCAACATTGAGTCAGTATCTTTTTTAATGCATAAAACAATTTTATCCAAAGCAACTTTCAAGGTATACATTTAAGTAATTTTTTTAACCCCTGGGTGTCAAACCCATTAACTTTGTGCTGCAAACATAATTCTCTATTTACTGAGTTAAAGGATTATTTGGTGATAATAGCTTGGTGGAGTGCATGAGTTAATAAAATGAAGTCAAAATATATTAAATTGACAGATAAACTTAGCCGAAGAAAGGCTGTTTGAGTTATTTTGATAAATGATGGTAAGCACACAGTAGACTGTGCCTATTGACTTCTATAGCAGTGGCGGCCGGTGACTTATTTTTTCAAGGGCGCACGATGTGAAGTTCGTCACAACATGTATGTAGCCAATCATGTGTGTGGTTCATAATTTAAAAATATTTGTTCTGTGCATCAAGCGATCCTATGTGCATCATGTGTCTTGTCAAAATAAGTGCCTGCTGCAGCGCGTCTAAAGGGTTTATGATAAAAGAGACGCTCGCGTTTGCCAGATATTCACATAATCTCATGCGTAATCAGAGTTTACTGTTAAGGGAGTGTCTTGCGTGTATTTTATGAACATGATTGTCTCTTTTATCATAAATGGTTTTAATTTGCGCCCCTCAGAAGTGCAGTCACGAGCCGCCACTGTTCTAAAGTAGGAATAACAAATACTATGGAAGTCAATGGGTACAGTGTCCTTCCTTACATTCATTTATCAAAATATCTTCTTTGGTGTTCAACAGAATAAAGAAACTCATACAGGTTTAAAACAGCTTGAGGATGAGTAAATAATAACAGATTTTTTATTTTTGGATGAATATTTGAGTCCAGATTTTATACATAACCATGCCAAAAATGGCTTTCAGTCCAAAGTTGGAAAATTTTTATTAGTACAGTCACTTATGCACACTAATATATTGTATGTGTGTTTTAGGATGGGTGCTTTTTACGCCCCTGGGCTGGTGGGCATAAACGTGTTACGTCTGCTGAGCTCCATGTACTTCCAGTGCTGGGCAGTGATGGCCTGTAACGTTCCCCATGAAAGAGTGTTCAAAGCCTCACGCTCAAATAACTTCTACATGGGACTGCTGCTTCTCGTCCTCTTCCTCAGTCTCATGCCTGTGGTTTATTCCATTATGACCCTGCCTCCGTCCTTTGACTGTGGACCATTCAGGTAACACGAAACACGCAAAAGGTACAGATGGGATAAACTTTTAAATTCAGACCAGTGTTAAGTCACGCCCTGCGTCTCTTCACAGTGGAAAAGATAAGATGTATGATGTGGTCATGGAAACTATAGAGAAGGATTTGCCTGCGTTTATGGCAGACATCTTCAGCTATGCATCCAATCCAGGTCTCATCATACCTGCAGTCTTGCTTATGGTGTGAGTACTCACAAATCTGTGAAAGTCATTTTTTGTGACATACTGTTTTATATGTAAAAGAGTTCTACATTGTGTAAAGTACATTAATTCTGTGAAAATATAATTTTGATATCTTTAATAATGATTGCTTAAAGGTAGGGTAACAGATTTGATCCTGAAACATTTTTAGTTATTATGGTTAAAAGTCTCTTCACATCCTGATAGCAATCATTATGTTAAGTTGTTTAAATGTATTTGTAGAAATGTATGTCATCTGTGAAAGGCGTAGGACCAAAAAATGTTCAACCAATCATAGATTTCGGTCCGAACGGACGTCTCCTTTTATGTCCCTCATATGTAAGCGTAACTTGAATGCCCAACGCGCAGACACCATACGTCATCGGCGCGTTCACGTGCGCTCACCTCCTGTCTGTAAACAGCGAGAACAGCAAACTTTTCTGCTGAATTGACAACCTGTACAGGAGTCACAAAACTAAAGGCATCTTTTATAACAACAACAGCAAAAACTGCCTGGATCAGCAAGAGCAAAAACCCAAATGAACATCGGTTAAATTTCGCTTTACCACGAGATGCGAACGGCTGCAGGAGGCACAGAGTCTGAAAGGGTCGCTGCACAGTTTATTTTGGTAAGGTAGGTACGCGATATGTTTGTATTGAGATGGATTCAGATATTCTACTTTGATGAAACATTGTGTTGCTTATGAAATTTGTGTTCGTTTGCGGATTAGCGTAACAGTTAGGCTACTACGTCTACACAACCGAACGTGTGCTTAAACTAATTCTGATGTAAACCAGTTGTTTATGTTGGTTATTTTGGAAGTGTTATTCAATTTGTACTGCAAAGTTTTCTCACTGGTAAATGAGACATGAGATGTGACCGTCTGATCTGTGCGTGTTCATGTGTTTTGAAAGAGGCGTGACTTTGGATGGCGATTTGACTCGAGGGTGGCATCGGGATTTCATTGCTAGGCGCCTACCGTTAGCATTTTTCAAAATGTGTTACCCTACCTTTAAGATCAGGTCAAAGACTGAAATCAAACTTTGATGCTCCTAATCTCGTAATTTGATTATGAAACTGGATTTCACATATAGGCAAGGTACAGTTCGTATGATAATATATAAGATTCACTTTCAAAAAATATCAAGTATCTGTGTGCTTTTTTGTTTTTTGACAGGTTGGCTATTTATTACCTGAATGCTGTGTCTAAAGCATATCAGAATGCTAACATGGACTTAAAGAGAAAAATGCAAATGGTTGGTAAACCTTCAAAATTTACGATAAAGTGGTTTAATAAGAAGAATATTAGCAATTTTTCTGCTTTATCATTTAGCAAAGAGATGAGGAGAAGAACAGAAGGAACAACAAGGACAGCACTAATCAGGTGATGAAGGACGTGGAGGATCTTCTGCCAAACAAGTCCCTGATTCCCCCTCCATCTCCTGAGGAGACTGGTCAGTGTGGGCTACTTGTATGACCAGTGGCGGCTCGTGACTGCTCATCCGAGGGTCGCTAATTCAAAATAAGTGTTCAGAGTGTCATGTGTATTGTTTGCATTTTCAAAATATGTGTTTGTTGCGTCATGTTAACCATGTGAATTACGTGTTTTGTCAAAATAAGTGCCTGCTGCACACGCACCAAAACCGCTTATTATAAAAGAGACGGTCACGTTCACAAAATACACGCAAGACACTCCCTTAACAGTAACTTTTATTACGCATGAGATTATGCGAGTATCTGGCAAACGCGAGCATCTCTTTTATCATAAACCCTTTAGACACATCTGTAGCAGGCTTATTTTGACAAGACACGTGATGCACACAAGATCTCTCGATGCGCAGAACACGTATTTTGAAATTACGAACCACACACATGACGGGCTACATACATGTTGTGATGAACTCCGCATCGATCGCCCTTGAAAAAAGTCACAAGTCACGGGCTGCCACTGTGTATGACCATACCTTTACCAAGCCTGTTAGAGCTATAATTTGACTAATTTTAATTTACAGTAATAAAGGAAAGATTTGTGATTATATTATTTAAAATGTTTTGTTTGCTTATGAATGGTATGTTGTCAATTGCCCCATATGCTGTAATGGTTTGCTAAAGAAGAAAGACAGAACAAAACTGTTTTTTTGACAGAGTTTGTATGTTTATTTGATTGTAACGAAATTTCAGAAGACTTGAGTCAATTATTTGCCTGAAAAAGGAAAGAAATAGAAACAAACAGTTAATGTTATGCCTTTCTCTAGTATTTTGTCTACTTAAAGTATATGATTAATGTAACAGCTTTCTCTACTGGTGAATCTACCACACCAAAATCTGTATTATAGTATTTGGCACTGAAGTGTAGATTTCTAGAACTCTCTTCATTTACAAAGACATTTCTCATAGTGTGACCATTCATATTGCAGGAAAACCAGCTGACCCACCCACTAAGTCACCAAAGGTGACAGGCAAACCAGGTTCTGCTGCCAGTGGGAAAGGTGTCCATGTTCAGAAGGAAGTGTCTTTGGCTGCAGCAAATCCCCGGGCTCCAGTGACTCGTCCGCCAGGTCCCAGGGCACCCGGGCCTCTCCCTGGTAATGTTCGTGGACCTCCGCCAGGTCAAGTGGCGGGACGAGGGAGAGGCAGACCACCACCACGAAGATAAAGCATAGAATATGGACACACGTATGATCACATTCATCCACATTTATCAGTCAGTCCGCTTTTTTTGTAACAATTTGCTACAGTACTACAGTCAGGAGACAGTGTAGTTGTAAATATTCTCATGTAAATTTGTATGTTCTTTAAATAATTGTAATAAAAAGTTTATTGCTGTACATCTTTGGTCTTCATTCACTTTGTACACCCATCCTGCATCCCAATTTGCATACTATCTGTCCTATATAGAGTTATGTATTAAAATTAGCGTGTCCTTAATCATGATATGTTAAAATGAATATGCTTAAAGTACCCAAATGATTTACTATTTCCAGTGAAAACTCGAAGTAAAAACCTATGCAAACTTTAACGCATTGGTCACCAACCCCGTTCCTGGAGATCTACTTTCCAGCAGAGTTCACCTCCAACTCCAGTTAAACACATCTGAACCTACTAATCAAGCTTTTCATGGCTACATAAAAATTACGACTTTGTCAAGTCTGCGTCAACGGGACTTTGTCAAGTCTGCGTCAACGGGACTTTATTAAGTCTGCGTCAACGTGACTTTGTCAAGTCTGCGTCGACACGTCAACTGGACTTTGTCAAGTCTGTGCGACACGTCAACGGGACTTTGTCAAGTCTGCGTCGACACGTCAACGGGACTTTGTCAAGTCTGCATCGACACGATTTTGTCAAGTCTGCGTCAACGGGACTTTGTCAAGTCTGCGTCAACGGGACTTTGTCAAGTCTCCGTCAACGTGACTTTGTCAAGTCTGCGTCAACGTGACTTTGTCAAGTCTGCGTCAACGTGACTTTGTCAAGTCTGCGTCGACACATTAACGGGACTTTGTCAAGTCTGCGTCGACACGTCAACGGGACTTTGTCAAGTCTGCGTCAGCGTGACTTTGTCAAGTCTGCCTCAACTGGACTTTGTCAAGTCTGCGTCAACGGGACTTTGTCAAGTCTGCGTCGACACGTCAACGTGACTTTGTCAAGTCTGCGTCGACACGTCAACGTGACTTTGTCAAGCCTGCGTCGACACGTCAACGGGACTTTGTCAAGTCTGCTTTGACGCGTCAACGGGACTTTGTCAAGTCTGCGTCAGCGTGATTTTGTCAAGTCTGCCTCAACGTACTTTGTCAAGTCTGTGTCGACACGTCAACGAGACTTTGTCAAGTCTGCGTCAACACGTCAACGTGACTTTGTCAAGTCTACGTTGACACGACATTTTCAAGTCTGCGTCAAGCTTTTCATGGCTACATAAAAATTAAAGGCATGTGTTGGATCTAAAGTATGCAGGAGGGTAGATCTCCAGAAACAAGGTTGGTGACCACTGAGAAATTTACCCACAACTGATAATCAGGGGATGAGCTGTAGTGACAGAATAATGTAATAAATAGAGCTGGGCAAAGATTAATCTAGATTAATCGCATACAAATGTTTTGTATCAAAAGCATTTTTGTCTGCGTCGACACAACTTTGTCAAGTATGCGTCGACACGTCAACACGTCTTTGTCAAGTCTGCGTTGACACAACTTTGTCAAGTCTGCGGCGACATGTCAACATGACTTGGTCAAGTCTGCGTTGACACAACTTTGTAAAGTCTACGTCAACGGGACTTTGTCAAGTCTGCGTTGACATGTCATGGGACTTTGTCAAGTCTGCGTCGGCACATCAACGGGACTTTGTCAAGTCTGAGTCGACACGTCAAGGGGACTTTGTCAAGTTTGCATCGACACGTCAGCGGGACTTTGTCCAGTCAGCGTCGACACGACTTTGTCAATCTGTGTCGACACGTCAACGTGACTTTGTCAAGTCTGCATTGACACGTCAACTTGACTTTGTCAAGTCTGCATTGACACGTCAACGTGACTTTGTCAAGTCTGCATTGACACGTCAATGTGACTTACTTTGTCAAGTCTGCGTCAATGTGACGTTGTCAAGCCTGCGTCGACACGTCAAAGTGACATTGTCAAGTCTGCGTTGACACGACTTTGTCAAGTCTGCATTGACACGTCAACGTGACATTGTCAAGTCTGCATCAACACATCAACGGGACTTTGTCAAGTCTGCGTCGACACGTCAACGGGACTTTGTCAAGTCTGCGTCGACACGTCAACGGGACTTTGTCAAGTCTGCGTCGACACATAAACGGGACTTTGTCAAGTCAGCGTCGACACGACTTTGTCAAGTCAACGTTGACATGACTTTGTCAAGTCAACCTGACTTTGTCAAGTCAACCTGACTTTGTCAAGTCTCCGTCAACGTGACTTTGTCAAGTCTGTGTCGACATGTCAACGAGACTTTGTCAAGTCTGCGTCGACACGTCAACGTGACTTTGTCAAGTTTGCGTCGACACGTCAACGGGACTTTGTTAAGTCTGCGTCGACACGTCAACGGGACTTTGTCAAGTCAAGTTAACCTGACTTTGTCAAGTCTGCATCGACACGTCAACGGGACATTGTCATGTCTGCGACGTCTCGTCAACGTGACTTTGTCAAGTCTGCGTCGACACGTCAACGGGACTTTGTCAAGTCTGCGTCGACACGTCAACGGGACTTTGTCAAGTCTGCGTCGACACGTCAACGGGACTTTGTCAAGTCTGCGTCGACACGTCAACGGGACTTTGTCAAGTCTGCGTCGACACGTCAACGGGACTTTGTCAAGTCTGCGTCGACACGTCAACGGGACTTTGTCAAGTCTGCGTCGACACGTCAACGGGACTTTGTCAAGTCTGCGTTGACACAACTTTGTAAAGTCTACGTCAACGGGACTTTGTCAAGTCTGCGTTGACATGTCATGGGACTTTGTCAAGTCTGCGTCGACACGTCAAGGGGACTTTGTCAAGTTTGCATCGACACGTCAGCGGGACTTTGTCCAGTCAGCGTCGACACGACTTTGTCAATCTGTGTCGACACGTCAATGTGACTTTGTCAAGTCTGCATTGACACGTCAACGTGACTTTGTCAAGTCTGCATTGACACGTCAACGTGACTTTGTCAAGTCTGCATTGACACGTCAATGTGACTTACTTTGTCAAGTCTGCGTCAATGTGACGTTGTCAAGCCTGCGTCGACTCGTCAAAGTGACATTGTCAAGTCTGCGTTGACACGACTTTGTCAAGTCTGCATTGACACGTCAACGTGACATTGTCAAGTCTGCATCAACACATCAACGGGACTTTGTCAAGTCTGCGTCGACACGTCAACGGGACTTTGTCAAGTCTGCGTCGACACGTCAACGGGACTTTGTCAAGTTTGCGTCAACACGTCAACGGGACTTTGTCAAGTCAGCGTCGACACGACTTTGTCAAGTCAACGTTGACATGACTTTGTCAAGTCAACCTGACTTTGTCAAGTCAACCTGACTTTGTCAAGTCTCCGTCAACGTGACTTTGTCAAGTCTGTGTCGACATGTCAACGAGACTTTGTCAAGTCTGCGTCGACACGTCAACGTGACTTTGTCAAGTTTGCGTCGACACGTCAACGGGACTTTGTCAAGTCTGCGTCGACACGTCAACGGGACTTTGTCAAGTCAAGTTAACCTGACTTTGTCAAGTCTCCGTCAACGTGACTTTGTCAAGTCTGTGTCGACACGTCAACGTGACTTTGTCAAGTCTGCATCGACACGTCAACGGGACATTGTCATGTCTGCGACGTCTCGTCAACGTGACTTTGTCAAGTCTGCGTCGACACGTCAACGGGACTTTGTCAAGTCTGCGTCGACACGTCAACGGGACTTTGTCAAGTCTGCGTCGACACGTCAACGGGACTTTGTCAAGTCTGCGTCGACACGTCAACGGGACTTTGTCAAGTCTGCGTCGACACGTCAACGGGACTTTGTCAAGTCTGCGTCGACACGTCAACGGGACTTTGTCAAGTCTGCGTCGACACGTCAACGGGACTTTGTCAAGTCTGCATCGACACGTCAACGGGACTTTGTCAAGTCTGCGTCGACACGTCAACGGGACTTTGTCAAGTCTGCGTCGACACGTCAACGGGACTTTGTCAAGTCTGCGTCGACACGACTTTGTCAAGTCTGCGTCAACGGGACTTTGTCAAGTCTGCGTCAACGGGACTTTGTCAAGTCTCCGTCAACGGGACTTTGTCAAGTCTCCGTCAACGTGACTTTGTCAAGTCTGCGTCAACGTGACTTTGTCAAGTCTGCGTCAACGTGACTTTGTCAAGTCTACGTCAACGTGACTTTGTCAAGTCTGCGTCAACGTGACTTTGTCAAGTCTGCGTCGACACGTCAACGGGACTTTGTCAAGTCTGCGTCGACACGTCAACGGGACTTTGTCAAGTCTGATTCGACACGTCAGCGTGACTTTGTCAAGTCTGCGTCAGCGTGACTTTGTCAAGTCTGCCTCAACGGGACTTTGTCAAGTCTGCGTCAACGTGACTTTGTCAAGTCTGCGTCGACACGTCAACGTGACTTTGTCAAGTCTGCGTCGACACGTCAACGGGACTTTGTCAAGTCTGCTTCGACACGTCAACGGGACTTTGTCAAGTCTGCGTCAGCGGGACTTTGTCAAGTCTGCCTCAACGTACTTTGTCAAGTCTGTGTCGACACGTCAACGAGACTTTGTCAAGTCTGCGTCAACACGTCAACGTGACTTTGTCAAGTCTACTTTGACACGACATTGTCAAGTCTGCGTCAAGCTTTTCATGGCTACATAAAAATTAAAGGCATGTGTTGGATCTAAAGTATGCAGGAGGGTAGATCTCCAGAAACAAGGTTGGTGACCACTGAGAAATTTACCCACAACTGATAATCAGGGGATGAGCTGTAGTGACAGAATAATGTAATAAATAAAGCTGGGCAAAGATTAATCTAGATTAATCGCATACAAATTTTTTGTATCAAAAGCATTTTTGTCTGCGTCGACACAACTTTGTCAAGAATGCGTCGACACGTCAACACGTCTTTGTCAAGTCTGCGTTGACACAACTTTATCAAGTCTGCAGCGACATGTCAACATGACTTGGTCAAGTCTGCGTTGACACCACTTTGTAAAGTCTACGTCAACGAGACTTTGTCAAGTCTGCGTTGACATGTCATGGGACTTTGTCAAGTCTGCGTCGACACATCAACGGGACTTTGTCAAGTCTGAGTCGACACGTCAAGGGGACTTTGTCAAGTTTGCATCGACACGTCAGCGGGACTTTGTCAAGTCAGCGTCGACACGACTTTGTAAATCTGTGTCGACACGTCAACGTGACTTTGTCAAGTCTGCATTGACACGTCAACGTGACTTTGTCAAGTCTGCATTGACACGTCAATGTGACTTACTTTGTCAAGTCTGCGTCAATGTGACTTTGTCAAGCCTGCGTCGACACGTCAAAGTGACATTGTCAAGTCTGCGTTGACACGACTTTGTCAAGTCTGCATTGACACGTCAACGTGACCATGTCAAGTCTGCGTCGACACGTCAACGTGACTTTGTCAAGTTTGCGTCGACACGTCAACACGACTTTGTCAAGTCAGCGTTGACATGACTTGTCAAGTCAACCTGACTTTGTCAAGTCAACCTGACTTTGTCAAGTCTCCGTCAACGTGACTTTGTCAAGTCTGTGTCGACATGTCAACGAGACTTTGTCAAGTCAGCGTCGACACGTCAACGTGACTTTGTCAAGTCTGCTTCGACACGTCAACGGTACTTTGTCAAGTCTGCGTCGACACGTCAACGGGACTTTGTCAAGTCTGCGTCGACACGTCAACGTGACTTTGTCAAGTCTGCGTCGACACGTCAACGTGACTTTGTCAAGTCTGCGTCGACACGTCAACGGGACTTTGTCAAGTCTGCGTCAGCGTGACTTTGTCAAGTCTGCCTCAACGTACTTTGTCAAGTCTGTGTCGACACGTCAACGAGACTTTGTCAAGTCTGCGTCGACACGTCAACGAGACTTTGTCAAGTCTGCGTCGACACGTCAACGAGACTTTGTCAAGTCTGCATCGACACGTCAACGAGACTTTGTCAAGTCTGGGTCGACACGTCAACGAGACTTTGTCAAATCTGCGTCGACACGTCAACGTGACTTTGTCAAGTCTGCGTCGACACGTCAACGGGACTTTGTCAAGTCTGCGTCGACACGTCAACGGGACTTTGTCAAGTCTGCGTCGACACGTCAACGGGACTTTGTCAAGTCTGCGTCGACACGTCAACGTGACTTTGTCAAGTCTGCGTCGACACGTCAACGTGACTTTGTCAAGTCTGCGTCGACACGTCAACGGGACTTTGTCAAGTCTGCGTCAGCGTGACTTTGTCAAGTCTGCCTCAACGTACTTTGTCAAGTCTGTGTCGACACGTCAACGAGACTTTGTCAAGTCTGCGTCGACACGTCAACGAGACTTTGTCAAGTCTGCGTCGACACGTCAACGAGACTTTGTCAAGTCTGCATCAACACGTCAACGTGACTTTGTCAAGTCTACGTTGACACGACATTGTCAAGTCTGCGTCAACACGTCAACGTGACTTTGTCAAGTCTACGTTGACACGACATTGTCAAGTCTGCGTCGACACGTCAACGGGACTTTGTCAAGTCTGCGTCAACACGTCAACGGGACTTTGTCAAGTCTGCGTCAGCGTGACTTTGTCAAGTCTGCCTCAACGTGAATTTGTCAAGTCTGCGTCAACGTGACTTTGTCAAGTCTGTGTCGACACGTCAACAGGACTTTGTCAAGTCTGCGTCGACACGTCAACGTGACTTTGTCAAGTCTACGTCGACACAACTTTGTCAAGTCTGCGTCGACACGTCAACGGGACTTTGTCAAGTCTGCGTCTACACATCAACGGGACTTTGTCAAGTCTGAGTCGACACGTCAAGGGGACTTTGTCAAGTTTGCATCGACACGTCAGCGGGACTTTGTCAAGTCAGCGTCGACACGACTTTGTCAAGTCTGTGTGGACACGTCAACGTGACTTTGTCAAGTCTGCATTGACACGTAAACGTGACTTTGTCAAGTCTGCGTCAACACGTCAATGTGACTTTGTCAAGTCTGCGTCAACACGTCAATGTGACTTTGTCAAGTCTGCGTCAATGTGACTTTGTCAAGTCTGCATCGACACGTCAACGTGACATTGTCAAGTCTGCGTCAACACATCAACGGGACTTTGTCAAGTCTGCATCGACACGTCAACGGGACTTTGTCAAGTTTGCGTCGACACGTCAACGGGACTTTGTCAAGTCAGCGTCGACACGACTTTGTCAAGTCAGCGTTGACATGACTTTGTCAAGTCAACCTGACTTTGTCAAGTCAACCTGACTTTGTCAAGTCTCCGTCAATGTGACTTTGTCAAGTCTGTGTCGACATGTCAACGAGACTTTGTCAAGTCTGCGTCGACACGTCAACGTGACTTTGTCAAGTCTGCTTAAGATTGTACTTGACAGTACTTAACAAAGTACGTTGAGGCAGACTTGACAAAGTCACGCTGACGCAGACTTGACAAAGTCCCGTTGACATGTCGACGCAGACTTGACAAAGTCACGTCGACACGTCAACGGGACTTTGTCAAGTCTGCGTCGACACGTCAACGGGACTTTGTCAAGTCTGCGTCGACACGTCAACGTGACTTTGTCAAGTCTGCGTCGACACGTCAACGGGACTTTGTCAAGTCTGCGTCGACACGTCAACGGGACTTTGTCAAGTCTGCGTCGACACGTCAACGGGACTTTGTCAAGTCTGCGTCAGCGTGACTTTGTCAAGTCTGCCTCAACGTACTTTGTCAAGTCTGTGTCGACACGTCAACGGGACTTTGTCAAGTCTGCCTCGACACGCCAACAGGACTTTGTCAAGTCTGCGTCGACACGCCAACGGGACTTTTTCAAGTCTGCGTCGACACGGCTTTGTCAAGTCTCCGTCGACACGTCAACGGGTCTTTGTCAAGCCTGCGTCGACACGTCAACGGGACTTTGTCAAGTCTACGTCGACACGACTTTGTCAAGTCTGCGTCGACACGTCAACGGGACTTTGTCAAGTCTTCCTCGACACGCCAACGGGACTTTGTCAAGTCTGCGTCGACACGCCAACGGGACTTTGTCAAGTCTGCGTCGACACGTCAACGGGACTTTGTCAAGTCTGCGTCGACACGTCAACGGGACTTTGTCAAGTCTGTGTCGACACGTCAACGGGACTTTGTCAATTTTGCATCGAGACGTCAACGGGACTTTGTCAAGTCTGCGTCGACCATGCAACCGGACTTTGTCAAGTCTGCGTCGACCATGCAACCGGACTTTGTCAAGTCTGCGTCGACACGACTTTGTCAAGTCTACTTTGACACGTCAACGGGACTTTGTCAAGTCTGCGTCGACACGTCAACGGGACATTGTCAAGTCTGCGTCGTCACGTCAACGGGACTTTGTCAAGTCTGCGTCGACACGGCTTTGTCAAGTCTGTGTCGACACGTCAACGGAACTTTGTCAAGTCTGCGTCGACACGTCAACGGGACCTTGTCAAGTCTGCGTCGACACGTCAACGGGACTTTGTCAAGTCTGCGTCGACACGTCAACGGGACCTTGTCAAGTCTGCGTCGACACGTCAACGGGACCTTGTCAAGTCTGCGTCGACACGTCAACGGGACATTGTCAAGTCTGCGTCGTCACGTCAACGGGACTTTGTCAAGTCTGCGTCGACACGGCTTTGTCAAGTCTGTGTCGACACGTCAACGGAACTTTGTCAAGTCTGCGTCGACACGTCAACGGGACCTTGTCAAGTCTGCGTCGACACGTCAACGGGACTTTGTCAAGTCTGCGTCAACACGTCAACGGGACTTTGTCAAGTCTGCGTCAGCGTGACTTTGTCATGTCTGCCTCAACAGGACTTTGTCAAGTCTGCATCGACACGTCAACGGAACTTTGTCAAGTCTGCGTCGACACGTCAACGGGACTTTGTCAAGTCTGCGTCGACACGTCAACAGGACTTTGTCAAGTCTGTGTCGACACGTCAACGGGACTTTGTCAAGTCTGTGTCAGCGTGACTTTGTCAAGTCTACCTCAACGTGACTTTGTCAAGTCTGCGTCAACTTGACTTTGTCAAGTCTGTGTCGACACGCCAACGGGACTTTGTCAAGTCTGCATCGACACGTCAACGGGACATTGTCAAGTCTGCGTCGACACATAAACGGGACTTTGTCAAGTCTGCGTCAGCGTGACTTTGTCAAGTCTGCCTCAACGTGACTTTGTCAAGTCTGCGTCAACGTGACTTTGTCAAGTCTGTGTCGACACGCCAACGGGACTTTGTCAAGTCTGCATCGACACGTCAACAGGACTTTGTTAAATCTGCGTCGACACGTCAACGGGACTTTGTCAAGTCTGCGTCGACACGTCAACAGGACTTTGTCAAGTCTGCGTCGACATGTCAACGGGACTTTGTCAAGTCTGCGTCAAAGTGACTTTGTCAAGTCTATGTCGACACGTCAACGTGACTTTGTCAAGTCCACGTCGACACGACTTTGTCAAGTCTGCGTCGACACGTCAACGGGACTTTGTCAAGTCTGCGTCGACACGCCAACGGGACTTTGTCAAGTCTGCGTCGACACGTCAACGGGACTTTGTCAAGTCTGCGTCGACACGTCAACGGGACTTTGTCAAGTCTGTGTCGACACGTCAACGGGACTTTGTCAATTTTGCATCGAGACGTCAACGGGACTTTGTCAAGTCTGCGTCGACCATGCAACCGGACTTTGTCAAGTCTGCGTCGACCATGCAACCGGACTTTGTCAAGTCTGCGTCGACACGACTTTGTCAAGTCTACGTTGACACGTCAACGGGACTTTGTCAAGTCTGCGTCGACACGTCAACGGGACATTGTCAAGTCTGCGTCGTCACGTCAACGGGACTTTGTCAAGTCTGCGTCGACACGGCTTTGTCAAGTCTGTGTCGACACGTCAACGGAACTTTGTCAAGTCTGCGTCGACACGTCAACGGGACCTTGTCAAGTCTGCGTCGACACGTCAACGGGACTTTGTCAAGTCTGCGTCGACACGTCAACGGGACCTTGTCAAGTCTGCGTCGACACGTCAACGGGACCTTGTCAAGTCTGCGTCGACACGTCAACGGGACTTTGTCAAGTCTGCGTCGACACGGCTTTGTCAAGTCTGCGTCGACACGGCTTTGTCAAGTCTGTGTCGACACGTCAACGGAACTTTGTCAAGTCTGCGTCGACACGTCAACGGGACCTTGTCAAGTCTGCGTCGACACGTCAACGGGACTTTGTCAAGTCTGCGTCAACACGTCAACGGGACTTTGTCAAGTCTGCGTCAGCGTGACTTTGTCATGTCTGCCTCAACAGGACTTTGTCAAGTCTGCATCGACACGTCAACGGAACTTTGTCAAGTCTGCGTCGACACGTCAACGGGACTTTGTCAAGTCTGCGTCGACACGTCAACGGGACTTTGTCAAGTCTGTGTCGACACGTCAACGGGACTTTGTCAAGTCTGTGTCAGCGTGACTTTGTCAAGTCTACCTCAACGTGACTTTGTCAAGTCTGCGTCAACGTGACTTTGTCAAGTCTGTGTCGACACGCCAACGGGACTTTGTCAAGTCTGCATCGACACGTCAACGGGACATTGTCAAGTCTGCGTCGACACATAAACGGGACTTTGTCAAGTCTGCGTCAGTGGGACTTTGTCAAGTCTGCGTCAGCGTGACTTTGTCAAGTCTGCCTCAACGTGACTTTGTCAAGTCTGCGTCAACGTGACTTTGTCAAGTCTGTGTCGACACGCCAACGGGACTTTGTCAAGTCTGCATCGACACGTCAACGGGACTTTGTTAAATCTGCGTCGACACGTCAACGGGACTTTGTCAAGTCTGCGTCGACACGTCAACGGGACTTTGTCAAGTCTGCGTCGACATGTCAACGGGACTTTGTCAAGTCTGCGTCAAAGTGACTTTGTCAAGTCTATGTCGACACGTCAACGTGACTTTGTCAAGTCCACGTCGACACGACTTTGTCAAGTCTGCGTCGACACGTCAACGGGACTTTGTCAAGTCTGCGTCGACACGTCAACGGGACTTTGTCAAGTCTGCGTCAACGTGACTTTGTCAAGTCTCCGTCGACAGGTCAACGGGACTTTGTCAAGCCTGCGTCAACTGGACACGTCAACGGGACTTTGTCAAGTCATCATCAACACGTCAACGGGACTTTGTCAAGTCTGCGTCGACACGTCAACGGGACTTTGTCAAGCCTGCGTCGACACGTCAACGGGACTTTGTCAAGCCTGCGTCAATTGGACACGTCAACGGGACTTTGTCAAGTCATGGTCGACACGTCAACGTGACTTTGTCAAGTCTGCGTCGACACGAATTTGTCAAGTCTGCGTCGACACGTCAACGGGACTTTGTCAAGTCTGTGTCGACACGTCAACGGGACTTTGTCAAGTCTGCGTCGTCATGTCAACTGGACTTTGTCAAGTCTGTGTCGACACATGACAACGTGACTTTGTCAAGTCTGCGTCAATGGGACTTTGTCAAGTCTGCGTCAACGGGACTTTGTCAAGTCTGCGTCAACGGGACTTTGTCAAGTCTGTGTCAACGTGACTTTGTCAAGTCTCCGTCGACACGTCAACGGGACTTTGTCAAGCCTGCGTCAACTGGACACGTCAACGTGACTTTGTCAAGTCATCGTCGACACGTCAACGTGACTTTGTCAAGTCTGCGTCGACACGATTTTGTCAAGTCTGCGTCAACACGTCAACGGGACTTTGTCAAGTCTGCGTTGTCATGTCAACTGGACTTTGTCAAGTCTGCGTCGACACATGACAACGTGACTTTGTCAAGTCTGCGTCGACACGTCAACGGGACTTTGTCAAGTCTGCGTCGACACGTCAACGCGACTTTGTCAAGTCTGCGTCGACACGTCAACGGGACTTTGTCAAGTCTGCGTCGACACGTCAACGGGACTTTGTCAAGTCTGCGTTGACACGTCAACGGGACTTTGTCAAGCCTGCGTCGACACGTCAACGGGACTTTGTCAAGCCTGCGTCAACTGGACACGTCAACGGGACTTTGTCAAGTCATCGTCGACACGTCAACGTAACTTTGTCAAGTCTGCGTCGACACGTCAACTGGACTTCATCAAGCCTGCGTCGACACGTCAACGGGACTTTGTCAAGTTTGCGTCGACACGTCAACGGGACTTTGTCAAGCCTGCGTCGACACGTCAACTGGACTTCATCAAGCCTGCGTCGACACGTCAACTGGACTTCATCAAGCCTGCGTCGACACGTCAACGGGACTTTGTCAAGTTTGCGTCGACACGTCAACGGGACTTTGTCAAGCCTGCGTCAACTGGACACGTCAACTGGACTTTGTCAAGCCTGCGTCGACACGTCAACTGGACTTTGTCAAGCCTGCGTCGACACGTCAACTGGACTTCATCAAGCCTGCGTCGACACGTCAACGGGACTTTGTCAAGTCTGCGTCGACACATCAACGTGACTTTGTCAAGCCTGCGTCGACACGTCAACGTGACTTTGTCAAGTCTGCGTTGACATGACTTTGTCAAGTCTGCGTTGACACGACTTTGTCAAGTCTGCGTCGACACGTCAAAGCGACTTTGTCAAGTCTGCGTTGACACGATTTTGTCAAGTATGAGTCTACATGTCAACGCAACTTTGTCAAGTCTGCATCGACATGTCAACGTGATCTTGTCAAGTCTGTGTGATGGTAGCAACACATAACAAACTACAAACAGTCTTTTAATGATACATTTCGTTCTCTTTTTTCGCCTGCCACCACCCCCCCTTCGGAGGACAACTTTATTTTTAATACAGCAAATTAGCTACACAATATGTTACAATACAGACAATAGATTTATATACAGTGCAGTATTTGTCCTACCGTAACCATTCACCCAGTTTAGTGAAACCCTGGGTACATAAGGAGAGAGGGGATTATAGCACCACATAGTATACATAGTGTAACATAACATATAAGACACGACAACGTGACAGACAGATAACAGAAGGACAAGACAGTTGACAGACACAAGAACGTATTATTAATGATTGAGTAGAATGATCTTGAGCGAATTCTATTTGTTGATCTGAGATTCACATTGGTTAGTCACTGTTAAGGTGTTTGAGCAGAAATGGGTTTGGAGACATGTTATGCATGGGTATGGATAGTGTCTGCCTATGTGTATGTGTGAATTGATAGCTGCAAGGGCAAAGGGAAAAGGCAAAGAAAAAAATAAACTTACATATCAGAAGAGGGAGGTATGTGACTGGTTGTGTACACGGCTTGTAGTTATGTTTTTGTGTTATTAAGAAATGTTAAAAATGGGGACCAGGTGTCTTCGAAGGCTGATATCTGCTTCCTTTTGTGTGCATTGTGTTTCTCCATTGAAATGTGTTCTGAAATTAAATGTATCCAATGATTAATATGGCAAGATTTCTTTGATTTCCAGTTTTGGAGAACTACTTTCTTAGCAACAGCTAGAGAGACGAGCAACGGATTCATATATTTTTGCGGGATATTGATTTTGGAAAAGTCACCAATGAGTGTTAAGAATGATGGGATTCTTTGACTCAGGACAGTGGACAGTGTCTCAATGACTGTAACACAAAACGAACTGGTTGGCACTGCCACATGGCGTGCAAATAGTCATCTATGCTACCTAAATTGCATTGTAAACAAATATCGGTGTTGTTTAGGCCCATTTAGAACATTTTACTTTGGGTAATGTCAGTTCTGTGAATGACTTTATATTGAATAAGCTGCAGGTTTGTGTTATCGCTCATGAAAAATGTGTTCCTACAGATTTGTTCCCAGTACTCAGAGTTGATGGAAATCATTGTATGTAGCTGGGAGGTTAATTTTTTAGGTTTAAAAAGTTCCTTTTTGTATTGTATCCATGTGGAAGGTTTAGTCTGTATCATGAATTCTGGGTTGTGCCAGAGTGGGGTAAACTTTGTTCTCTTAATGCAGATTCATCCATTATTGTCTAATTCGAGATACAGGGTATTAATTGCAATGGCAGTACATATATTTTGGCACTGTGATTCTGCTGATTAAATTAAATGCAAGTAATGAATGTATAAATAACTTGTATTAATAAAATGTATATTAATACATGCAGGGATTATTAATAATTGGAAGTAATGAAGATGGCATCTCCCATGTTCATATTAAAAACAAAAAGAAAACAACACTGAGCCAGTGGTATATAATAATTTACAATAAATTAAATAAAGAAGTGGCTTATAAGTTCCTTTTAAATATTGTTCTTTGTATATTTATAAATCAAACATGGCACAGGATATATACAGTACATAGTCAACTGTACATTATAAAGATGCACACTAACTATTTCAAAGTGTGATGCATGTTAAAGCTTTAAAAGTTGTTGGAAGCGGTGTACAATTTTTTAACAAGGCACATGCAAGCAGCTGATCATGCTATTCATCCTATAGTAGTGGATTTTATTTGTTAAAAATATTGTTGATGTAAAAATTATCACCTACACAAATTGGTGTGATATAACCTTATTTAAAAGGTATGTAAATAAATGCTTTTTTACTATTATTTAGTCAATTTATTTGACTAGTTTTAAGAAAAATCACAGCTCTTTGCCTTTAACTTAATGTAGCCTTTAAATAAGGTTGTAATAGAGCATTTCATTCTAAGGGCAAATCCTAGGGTTGTAAATGGACATGTAAAAACGTTTTTGGGTAATTTTTGTACCTAATAAAGACACAAAACCTTCTATGTAGAAACCATACTTATCTATTTCAAAGCATTCTTTGGCACCTTAAGCTTTACTGGGGGCCGTCCACAGACATTTTAAGTGGCAGTAAACCAAACCAAAAAAGGGCACTAGAAGGGGGTGGCCTACTATTAACATGGTTTTAATAAAATGTGTTTATAATGTGTTATAGATGACTAGCCATAACTAAGTGATTATAATGTTATTAAGATAAATATATCCTACTTAAAAAGAAGAATTAAAGTGTGACATTAAACTGCTTAATATTCAACACGATTTATCTGCTGGCTTGCTGGAGCTTTGAATCCATGTTTGCAATTTTGAAGCAGCCTCCATAAAGTTACCCCTTTGTCTACTTTTTTTGCGAAGGGCTTGTTTGTTTGTTTGTCCAAACATTGTGCCAACAACAGCAAATTTGGTGTTATTTATATTATATATTTATATGATGAGGTACATTCATTTATTAATTAATTACACAAGCAATTTTTTGCTTGCTAAATTGTTAGCACCTTTACAAGACCGAGAGCAAATCACTACAAAAATAAACTACCAAATTACTAATTCAGCGGATCAACAACTGAGGTAATGTAATAAATCTAATTTAACTTACCTGTTAATCTCCAGATTGTGAAAGAAATGCTGTGCGGTCGGGAAAACACGAAGTGGATTATCAGAATCAGTAGATCTGGTATCAGAACACTTTGAGTAAGATCGGCGGTTGAGCTACCTGACTGTTCTTCTCCTTACCATAAAATAACCCATCACATTGTAAACTGCACTTTATGTCATGAGAGCGCGGACGATCTATGTGACGTTTTTTATTCTAAAATCCATTATGACGTGTCACATTCTAAACTCCATTGTGTCATCCCGTGTTGGAATTATGCCAACGATTATGGGGGATCCCCTAGATAAAATCCCCCCTCCCCCACCGGCCAAGCTGATCCTGGATCAACATGTTTTGTTGGTCCTGCATGTTATTATAAAAAAGAAACCCCAAATTATCCTTAACTTAACCCTAACCATTTGTTACCCCTTAGATTAGTGTGAATAATAGTTTAAGAAGAATTTTTAAAAGCCCCTAACCCAATCCTAAATCTTATAAACTGACAATTCCTCCAGAAAACAGTGTTAGGTGCAGTTGAGAGTTTACATTTATTTCAGACAGAAATATTTTGGATTAGCTAATGGCGCAATTGGGACAAAATAATGGACAGTATCGCTTTGTGGCAGTGCAGCATAAGAAATTTAAATACATTTAGTATTTCAATCATTTGAATATTTATTTATTACATATTTTTTATATTAGCTTGGCTTGGTTTACGTATGTTAACATTTTAAATAATACTAAAACATATCAACAAGTAAAATAAAATATAATCAACAAGTTAAACAAAAAAGTTTTGAGTAGACTACAACAAAAAGTAGCCATCCAGATTGTTGTGGTAGTCCTTGTTAAAAAAAAAGGTTAGAGACCCCTGCTGTAGCATAAATGTACATTTGTAAACGAGCCCTAGCTGGCAGCAAAATATAATAATAATAATAATAATAATAATAATAATAATAGCCTAATAAATAAAAATGATCCAGTTAATGCAGGTCGTTTGTTGTTTATTTTGGGTCTTTTAGTTATACTATATTTATAAGGGTATTTTTAGTTATCCTGATCTCTCTCATATTAGAAATTATCTTCTTGTGATGTACGTGTTGTTTTTTTAAGCCAATCCTTTACTTTTATTTAGGTTATTATTTGTTTTTACGAATAGTTAACTAAATTTAGTTTTAAGAATACTACCATATTGTGGAAGTATTTATTTATATTTTCTGTTCATTAATATTTGGTTGTTCATCATTAGTCTTTATTCATGATTGTCAATGGATTACAACAACGGATGTGATCGCCACGCCCCTCTCACGCTCACTGCTCTGAGAGCGCGTGTCAGTCTGGTTCATGCAGTCATGGAGATGCGGGTTTAGCACGAGTCCTGACGCAACGCAGCGATTTGTGTGCTTTTGAAACTTATTGCCAAGTCTTTGATAACAAACAAGTAATCGAGTAAGAGTACGTACTAAGGTATGTAAATAGTTTTGTTTTTCTATCTTGCTGGATTCTTTTTGTGCTTGTTGTTCTGTTATTTATCTGTTTGTTTGGCTGCATCTTATTTAAACCATTTTTAAAACCTATATTTAATATAGTCAGATATTTTTCATGCTTCTTCATGCTTTATAATGCACATTGTCTGAATAAAGCTCATATAATAGCCTATATTTTGCAGCACGTGCCATGTTTCTTGAGGAGATCCTCAGTACATGTGGAGTGACTGTATTCCTTTGTGTCTTCACTCTGCTCCTGCTGGCACTTCACGGTCAGCGAAAAAGACCAGGCTGCACCTTGCCTCCAGGTCCCAGACCATGGCCGCTGGTGGGCAACCTTCTCCAAACGGGGGAACAGATCCATTTGTCCCTAACTGACCTGAGAGCTCAGTATGGAGATGTCTTCCAGATGAAGATGGGATCCCTCGTGGTGGTGGTTTTAAGCGGTTATTCTACAATCAAAGAGGCTTTGGTAAGGCAAGGAGAGGCGTTTGCCGGACGTCCTGATCTTTTTACCTTTTCTGCAGTTGCTAATGGCACTAGTATGACGTTTAGCGAGAAGTATGGTGAAACTTGGGTGCTTCACAAAAAGATCTGCAAAAACGCCTTGAGGACCTTCTCCCAAGCTGAACCGCGAGACTCAAATGCCTCTTGCCTCTTAGAGGAACGTATCGGTGTAGAAGCAGTGGAGATGGTGGAGGCTCTGAAGGAGCAAGGAGCTGAGGCGGGAGATGTGGGGTTTGATCCATCCATACTGCTAGTGACATCGGTTGCCAACGTGGTTTGCGCTCTGTGTTTTGGAAAGCGATACGCCTATAACGACAAAGAGTTCCTCACCATTGTCCGTATTAATAACGAAGTTCTGCGCATCTTCGCTGCAGGGAATCTTGCAGACTTTTTCCCCATCTTCCGTTACCTGCCCAGTCCGTCATTGAGAAAAATGGTCCAATACATAAACAGGATGAATGACTTCATGGAACGCAACATCAAGGAACATCTCAATACCTTTGATAGGGTAAAAACAAGAATCTACAATAAACCTAATATATTGTTCTCTTAATGCTTTATATTCAAATTAACTACTGAACTTAAATAGAAGTCAAAATTATCTTGCAGTGGCGGCCGGTGACTTTTTTTTTCGAGGGCACATGATGCGAAGTTCGTCACAACATGTACTGTAGCCCGTCATGTGTGTAGTTCGTAATTTCAAAATATGTGTTCGCCGCGTCGAGTGAACCTGTGTGCATCACATTTCTTGTCAAAATAACCCTTCTAAAGGGTTTATGATCAAAGAGATGCTCGCGTTTGCCAGATACTCGCATAATCTCATGCGTAATCAGAGTTTACTGTTAAGGAAGTGTCTTGGGTGTATTTTGTGAACGCGAGCGTCTGTTTTCATAAATGGTTTGGATGCGTGTGCAGCAGGCACTTATTTTGACAAAACACGTACGCACATGGTTCGCATGACGCAACAAACACATATTTTGAAAACGCGAGCAACACATATGACACATTTTGAATTTGCACCCATTGGAAGAACAGTCACAAGCCACCACTATTAGGTCCTATGATAAAAAAGGTTGCACTCCAGCTTCATTCTCAGCATCTGTTTTCACTTTATCAGAAGAACGTAAGGGTATCGTTTGAAGTCAATATGTCTTCCATGTAAAATCCATTGCAAATAAATAATTATTCGGAAAAATATACAAGCTCCTTAGAAAAGGGAGCTTTTGCAAGATATATAAACTCAGATTTCCAAGTTATGTCTATTGAATGTACTTTTTGAAAGTATATTTTAATAATATGCCCTTGTTGTCAAAGTTCTTGTTCATTTTCCATACATTTTCCTCTGTGGCTATAGAACAGTTTCCAAACTGAGCTCTATGCGACTTCAGTTCTTTCTTCAGAGCGCTTGTAAATTGAGCATTTTGTTTATACACACTAAAATGTTCGCATGCACAACTGAATTCAGTATAAACAATTTTGAGAAAGGAGCACATGCCAGGAACAAGATGAACATGAATGTGATATAAAAGTGAGTGTAGGCTTCAAAAGGCATCAAAGTTTATTTACACGATGAAAGTGAGTGTATTAACTTGTGATTTTGTGCAGAACTGTATCCGGGATATCACAGATGCTTTAATAGCCATGTGTGAGGACAGACAGGAGGACGGAGAAGCAGCCACGCTAAGCAACTCACAGATTGTGAGCAGTGTTATTGACATCTTTGGAGCCGGTACGAAACCTAAAAATCAAAAGCGTGCATGAGAGAATGTAAACAATGTGTTCTGGATGTAGAATCTGTTTATAATCTAAATTAGAAACAATATTTGAAGCGATGTAGAAGCATTATGATTATTTGCAGTTAGTTAACAATTCATAAACTCAAGCATTTATTCATACAACTGTGCCAACATTATTTTACATATTTCATTGCGGTTTGCCAGACATAAACGCATGCCTTCCAGGGCTACAGTTCTTCTCTATGGGATGCTATTACTCTAATAGCTTCGGTTGTTAAAGACATGCATTTACATCCAAAACCAGATGTTTTTTCTGGCTCTGTGCTTTTGTCACAGGGGACAACTGCAGACTAATCTACCAGAATCCGAGTTCTTAGAATTTGCCTTAGATGTATGTTTTTCATCTGGGCTTGGCTCGCGCTGATCATTTCTGTTTCTGCGTCTTGCTAGTTCTGGTTCATTAAAGAGTGTTTAGCAGACCCCCTGTGAGGAGCCCAACTGCTCTTTTTTGTTTTAGTAGTAAGCTGAGAATGTTTGGGGGTTTTCTTCTTGCAACACAGACTTGCTAGTAGTCGACTTGGTTGCCCACTTTCTATCAATGTGATATTTTAACCATGTACTGTACAATAAAGCAGAGTATTTTGTTTATTTTTTTGTAAATAGTATTTATAAAACGCAAATGTATATCCTTATTATCTAAATTGCGTAAGGAATAATTGAAGACGGGCTGGACCGGAAGTCAATTATTTCACTTATAGACAAGTTTCCTGGGTGAGGTGGGCGGGCCGCCGTTGGCCTTTCGCTCAGCCAAGCACTTCCGGTTAGCGAGTTTGTTTTCGCCACGAGTTGTTGCAACCGCGAACAGCACAATATGTCCTGGAGCCGTGTCTGCGTGTAACACCATCCATAGTTTACTTTTTTCTGCACGCTAACCAAAGACAGTAAAAGGCGCTAATCGGAAGTGCTTGGTAGACACAACCGGAAGTCGTTGGCAGAGTGAAAGGATAATGGCGGCCGGCCTTTTTTACCCGGGACACTTGTCTATACCACAGTTACAACAAACATAGCTGCGGTGGTTATTTTAAGACATTTGACAGGTTAGTTTAACCTGATAAGGAACACTGTGCCATACATGGTACACCCCCTCCCTTGCACGTGAGGCTGCATTACGTCATTGTAACTTTGAAGCATTAAATCTTCAAAATATACGGTCATGCAGCACATCGTTGGAAAGCTTAGACATTAGTAATTCAATTAAGCTCACACACAAAGCATAATATGATTTTTAGCAGTCATAAAACTGTAATCTAGTTGTTAGTTACCTGAACCGGGCGGCGCCGATTTAGGATATTTACTTACCTTCAAAATCTTCCCTTTATCCGCTTAGGTAAAATTGTGCAAAACAAATTGTTAATAAATCCCCAAAAGTCCAAGGAAATGGAATATCCAAGCCTTTTAATCCAAAACGATTTCATCTCACAAGCTTGACGTTTCTGACCGAATTACGATATAAATAGTGTATACAATTAGTTCACTAACGGACATTCGTTCGAATCTCACTTTTCATTCACGATTTATAATGAATATTCGGATGTCACGTTTATTGTGCAACGTCTGAGGATCAAATACGCCCCCTTGTGGAATTTCAGCCGTTCCATAAGGGGCTACATTACATAATCAACACTTGTGGAACATTTCTCAACCAATCAGAATAAAGCATTTAACAGGCCTGTGGTATAATGTAAAGTATTAAAGGGATAATTCACCCAAAAATCATTTACTCACTCTTAGTTGTCCCAAATCTGTATTGATTTATTGCTTCTGCTTAACAAAAAGGAAATATATTTTTAATCAAGCAGAAAGCAAAAGCACCATTGACTTCAATAGTAGTAAAAATACTTTGAAACTCAATGGTGCTCCAAAACGGTTTGCTTACAAACAATGCTCAAAATATCTTCCTTTGTGTTCAGCAGAACAAAGAATTTTGTACATGTTTCGATGATTATATGATGACAAAACTATTCATTCAAGATTTTGATTATAACCAATGCCATTTTTTTCTTATAGGTTTTGACACTATCATCACAGGTTTACAATGGAGCCTTTTGTATCTAATCAAGTTTCCAGAGATTCAGGCTAAGATCGTCCAGGAGATAGGTAACTATTCGAAGGAGCCAATTAAAACAATTTACTGTTTATTCAAAGCAAAAACGTTTTCCATTATGCATTTGCCTTTCTTCGGCCATCCTGCTGCATCCTCGGGAAATTGGATCCCCATTAATCGTGGTTTGTGGTTTGTTATGGGACACACACAGGAAACCAAAAACAATATAAAATCAGATCCATGATTTGGAAAGCTGCGCTTAGGGGATGTCCAAGAGGTATTAACAAAGGAACAAAACCTTCTCCTCATGTGGCCTCGTTTATTTTGGTCTTCTGTAATCTGTACATGTAGGAATTTTCCACAAACAGTAACTTATTTAGTTTAAATATTTTCTATTCAAAAGTGCATATGATTATAAAATTGTGTATCTGAATATAATTAAATATGAATTGACAAAATTATGCATAATATTTGCTTTTTCTCTTCACATATAAATACAAATTAGGTACATAGTATTCAACTAAAGCAAGTTTGTTAGCTGCTATTCATCACAGTGTTAGTACTGTAGCTTATTTGTTGCATGTGTTTTCCAGATAACCAGGTTGGAATGGACAGGCTTCCACAGTTTAAAGACAAGCCAAACATGCCATACACTGAAGCCTTTATATGTGAGGTGTTTCGTCATGCATCCTACGTACCCTTCACCATTCCTCACTGGTGAGCCTGTATTGCTAAACTTTTTCTGTTTAGTATCACTTAAAGTCATCATATAAGACTAATATGATGTATTACTCATTAATATACCCATTTTATGTAGCACAACTGAAAATGTTACACTCAATGGATACTTCATTCCCAAAGACACATGTGTGTTTATCAACCAGTATCAAGTCAACCATGACATGTAAGTATTAGCAGATTCCTCACTGGTTTTGTTTATGTTCTTTATTTTCTTATCTATATCGCTCTTATTATATAAACAATTATGTATACAGTAATTATGTTTGTATACTGTATATTATATTTATATATCATGCACATCTGACTAACCAACTTACTATATTTTCTAAAAGGGAGATTTGGGGTGATCCAGAGTCCTTCCGACCAGAACGCTTCCTTACCCAGTCTGGTAATGTAAATAAAATGCTTACAGAGAAGGTGATGATATTCGGTTTGGGAATACGCCGCTGCCTCGGTGACAGTTTTGCCCGTCTGGAAATGTTTATGTTCTTAACCACTTTGCTCCACCATCTAAACATAGAGAATATTCCCGGGCAGAAGCTTGATCTGAGCTCCACATTTGGTCTCTCCATGAAGCCCAGACCCTTCCGAATAAAAATCGTATCTCGTTACTAAATTAATACATAGATTATTTGTCAATGTCATTATATGGACACCAAATGTACAGAATCACTTCTGTGACAGCTAAGCTTTAGAGATCTTGCTGCTGTACAAATATATCTTTATTCATTATGCATTCTGCTCACATGTTTACTGTTGCACATACAGTATATTTTTCATATTCATGCCATGTTTATGCTAATGCATGAGGGGTATGTAACTGGTTACTGTGTGTACTTTTAAAGGGACACTCCACTTTTTTGAAGGTATGCTTGTTTTCCAGCTCCCCTGGAGTTAAACAGTTGAGTTTTGCCGTTTTGGAGTCCATTCGGCTGATTTCCGGGTTTGGCGCTGCCACTTTTGGCATGGCTTGGCACAGTCCATTGAATCCGATTGGACTGTTGTGTTTAAAAAGTACATATATATATATATATATATATATATATATATATATATATATATATATATATATATATATATATATATATATATATATATATATATATATATATATATATATATATATATATATATATATATATATATATATATATATATATATATATATAGGCCGATAAATATTCATGTTATTTTCACAATGAAAAACTCCCAGACCGCGGACATCTTGTCTTTGCGCTAGACTAGCATACTCTTCTTAAGCCCGCAACACGTGTCATCTTCGTGCTATGTCACAGAAAGCACCAATCAAAACTCCACATGGCCAGCAATGAGCAAGTGAAGTGGTTCAACAAACCAAAATAATCCATCATTTATCGGCTTTCATTTATCGGCCTAATTTTGCTATCAGACCGATAACCGATAATATTAAAAATAAGCAGTTATCGGCCGATAACGATATGTTGGCCGATATATCGTGCATCCCTACTTCAGTATGTAAAATTGTGTACTAAGACAGACGGAAAATTGCCGTAACATGGCTGCAGGAGGCGCAATGATATCCCCTGCTATTAAAAGTTACTAAGGGGACTATTTTCGGCTGCTGCATAATATCATTGCGCCTCCTGCAGCCAGGGCCGGAGTGGGGCCACTTTTCAGCCCGGGAGTTTCAGGCCCAAGACCGGCCCACTTTTTCCATAGTGTTATTCAGCTCTTTTTTCAAATTGGATAAATAAAGCAACAGTTCAGCTCTTACTATAGATTTTATTAATATCATGGTCCAACAAATAAGGTAAAAGTTAAATAATATTTCACGTAAGATGAGAAGTTAACAAAAATATTCCTCTACACTCTAAAAAAGGCTGGGTTATTTTTTACCCATAATGGGTAAATATTGGACAGAACAAATGCTGGGTTAAAAATAACCCAATGTTGGGTTGTTGTTATGCAACCATGGATTATAATAACCGAACAGTTGGGTTAAAACAACCCAGCATTGGGTCAATTTTAACCCAGCAGCGTGTTCTGTCCAATATTTACCCATTATCCTATGGGTAAAAAATAACCCAGCCCTTTTTAGAGTCTAGTATTCCACAAGGAAAGGTTGATAAATTATTAGCATTGCTAATGCTATGAGGCTTATGATTAATCAGGTGCAAATAGAAATATAAAACCCAGTCCTAATTAAAAAAGAAAACAGTTTGACAAAAAATATTTAATCCAATATTGGGTAAATATATAGCATAAAAAGTGATTTATAAGCTTTTTTTTCGGCTGGTCATTTTTGACTGGGAACACAAAAGGTGTTATAGGGTTCTGAACACAACTTGAGGGTTAAATAACTTTAATTCATATTGTTTACTCATTGCCTCCTCGTTTTCAGCGGGGAACTGGCTTCTGCTGCTCAGAAGCTGCTTGCATAATATTTGCAAAGTCTAAAAATGTTGGCTTGTAAATAGTTTGAAAACGGTATTAGCCGAATAATTACGTTGCTAATGCTAACCATTACTAGGCGTATTTCTCTTTAAGTTACCTGTTGTCACTTTTGTTGGTCCTCTTGAAAATAAATCTGTAAGTTTGGCACATTTGGCAGCATCCTCCTCAAATGGCTTTTATCTTCAACCTGTTTTTTACGCCCTCCTCCTCTCAGACGCGTATTGTTACGGTAGGGCCGGCCCAGCCTACCGGAGAAAAGTTTTGGAAGACGTGCTATGGACCGAACCAACTCTATGGGAGGGGAGGGGAAAACTCCTTCACATGGTACAACCCATGCAGAGGCTGCGCGCTGCAGTGTCAATGCGAAACGTGTGAAGTGTCATTTAAGAGAAGATAGACTCACTAACGTGACAAATGTAAAAAAAAAAAAAAAAAACTCGACCGGCCCCAAAGTGAAGCGGCCCACCGGGAATTCTCCCGGTTCTCCCGATTACCCACTCCGGGCCTGCCTGCAGCCATGTTACAGCAGCAAAGTCCTTGATTACGCCGGAATGAGAGTATAGTTCCTAGCCATATCTGCCTTGAAAATCGCAACTTTTAATTTTCCGTCGGTCTTGGTGCACGATGTGGCTGCGGAGGTGTCAGGTTTGAAATAGAAAAAAATTCTGGTTATTTTTGAGCGCGATGCTAATAGTCTGGTCGGGTTCAATGGATTGTGCTAAGCTATGTTGGGAGTGGTTGCGCCGGACCCGGAGATCGGCTGAATGGATTCCAAAGTGGTGAAGATCAAATGTTTAACTCTAGGGAAGAGTGTCCCTTTAACACAGATTATTGAAATATACATTCTAAAAATGCTATTTGTTATTTTCAACCAAGCGTTGGGGGTGGGTTGTTTCAACACAAAAATGCAGGGTTATTTTAGGCCATTGTTGGGTCAAATGTAAAAATTTTCTGGGTTAATTTAACTCAGCGGCTGGGTTCATTCCTTTTTTGACACAACGCTGGGTTAAAAATAACCCAGCATTTTTTTAATGCAGAGGAAAGTGTGGATTTTATAGCAAATTAAGCTTTGAAAAGTGAAGTCAGTTAAAAAGCTGCTTTTGTTAGAATAAAGAGTGCCTTTTAAAACTTTTAGTGCCTTTTAGAATGAAAGAATGTATGTTACACAAGAATGTAATTAATGGTATTGAGATTTTGCAGTAATAAACAAATATTATGGAACAAATTAGTTGTAATATAGTATAATGATATAATATAATGTATAATCCTCAGGTTTTTTTCTTTTATCATATAATTTGTCAGGTCTGTATTGCTAAATTGTGTTAATCGTTGTCTTCCTCATTATTGTAATCAAATAACTATTATATATTAATACAAAATAAAGTACATTACAATAAATTACTTACTGCTTAAGATCTGTTTAGCTCTCAGATTATTGCTTGTTGCTAAATACCATATGCTGCATGCTGTATACAGTAGTTATTGTAGTTTTTAATACAGTTTATATATACACACACACACACACACACACACACAATATTACAGTTTTTACTTATTCATTATCTAAAATCTTAATCAAAATTATGAAATTAATGTATCAATCGATTATACCTCAGAGGTAAATATTGGTACCAAAGGTATACATGTCTGTACCTAAATAGGACCTTTTAAAAGGGTACCGCCCCAGTGACAACTTGGGACCATTTTTGACCATTCTTTCTGACAGTGTACAAGTACAATTGGCACCATGGTGCCTTCACAGAGCTGCATGATACACCCTTTACCTTGACATGCACCTTTAGATAGATAAGGGATCAAAAGGATGTGCATGCTTGGTACAATCTCATCCTTACATACACACACACACACACACACACACACACACACACACACACACACACAAAACATTTTATAGAAACAACTAACAGATTACAGATGATAAAGGCCATTGCAGAGACTGCAGTCCTTAAAAATTTCACATTCTGTTTGTACTGACACTTTGATGATTGAAGGATTACTTGTTTATGGTTTTGTTTATGGATATAGGCTCATGTCCAGGGTTTAGTTTCAGGAAAGCGAAAACGGGCATATTTGAAAACAAAGCCATATGTGATTGAAGCTTATACATCTTCTTCCACAGGTTGGCCTGACTTCAGTTTTAAAATCACCTTAAAAGAGGAAAAAGAGGCACATGATGATGATTGGGGTTGATGCTTATAGCGAACAAGCTGAAAAAGTGTGTTATTTTGTCAAACTAATGTATGTGTCGGTACTTACTTCTTTCAGCTGGGCGATTTCCTTGCTGTCGACATTTTTCTGTGCAGTATTGGTAATGCTTTTCACTCGAGTTGCATAGCTGTAATAAGACATCAATATTACAATGCTTTATTTCAAGGTCATTTCGAAAAGTTATAGGTGACCCTTTCCGTAATATATTTGCATCTTACATGAGCGAGGTGAGAGTCTCCTCCAGGTTGCAGTCAGATGGGGAAATGTTAAGGATCATGAGGGTCTTGGCGTTGCCTCCCAACGAGTCTTGCATGAGTTGGGTCAGCTTGTTGTTACGGTATGGAACGTGAGGCTGCTCCATGGATAAAGCCGAAATGACATCTCCTAGAGCACTCAGAGATTTGTTAATAGAGTTTGCCTCCTAAGAGGAAATGAACATAAAATGAGAGATGCATTGTTGTCAGAATACGTACTTTACACGACATATTATGTAGATTTTAAGGCTGAAACATTGGATAAGTATGAGCTGCATAAAACCTTTAGCTGGTCGTCTTTGGCTCCTGTTTTTGCTGCTCGTTCACTTCCTGCGAGGTCCACGAGACTGAGCTTCCCGTAGCTCACGCTCCCATTTGTCAGATTACTGCTCTTGATCATAATCCCAATGATCAGGTGAGAACGTGAACTCTCAACATTCATCTCTAACATAATACATAAGAAAAATAAATACATTTAAATCACCTGTAGAGCAACAATTACTTATATAAAAGTGTTAATTCAGTGATGGATGCATGGGTCCAAATGTTTGGATAGATGGATGGATGTTTGAATTACTTAAGTTGGATGGATGGATGAATGTTTAGATGGATGACTGGAGTAATGTTTTAATAGATGGACAAACAGATTTGCATGTTTTCGGCCTGTGGGAGGAAACCGGAGTACCCGGAGTAAACCCACGCTGACACAGGGAGAACATGCAAACTCCATACAGAAGCCACCTGCCCTAACCGGGGCTATCAGATCATCATGTTCTGCATGATTGTAAAGCAAATAAATCCAAACCATTTAACTGCACTCCTTTGAAGTTGTATTGAGCACATACTTGTTGCTGCGATGTGACGGTTTGCGCAGCCCTGCTCGAATAATGCGAAGAGTTCACCGGCACTGGCTGCCTCCTTTGTCTCTGCTCCCTGGGCAAACACAAGACCCTTTCTGTCCCTCTTAATTTCAATTTTCTTGCTGAATGCCTCGGTCGGGCTTACGAAGAGATCCTGTAGACGATCATTGTACAGCTCCAACATATAGGCTGAAACCTGAGGATGTACAATAGAGAAGGCTGTAAATTCTACCATGCATGTAACCTAATGAATATAACTTTACCTTAAACTCAAATTTGGACTCATTTTCCTGGATGATCTCAAAGATCTTGGTGAAGGTCCTGGGAATGATGCCTGGGTTTCTTCGATCTTTGTCTCCAACCATCGTGAAGGTTTTTCCTGAACCCGTATGGCCATACGCAAAGATGCATACGTTGAAGCCATCGATTGCACACTGGATTAGCCTGGGAAAAGTTAGCAATTGATCAGAAAAAGTGATATAAAATCAACATACTTTATGTACAGTAGTATTAGGTTTTGCATTCGTGAGGGTCCGCTTACAGAAAGAACTGGAAGGGTGGCAGAGAGATGGATTTTTGAAGCTCCACGTACATTTTATGCTTAGGTCGCGCATGCGCCTAAAGGAAAGTGTAGTATGTAGCCCCAAGAGACGCGTTGTCCCACAAGACCCACAAGGTATGTCAGGAGCAGTGGCGGCTTGTGACTGCTCATCCTAGGGGCGCTAATTCAAAATAAGTGTTTGGAGTGTCATGTGTGTTGCTTGCGTTTTTAAAATATGTTTTTGTTGCGTCATGTGAACCATGTGCATCACGTGTTTTGTCAAAATAAGTGCCTGCTGCAAACGCGTCAAGAGCGTTTGTGATAAAAGAGACGCTCACGTTCCCAAAATACATGCAAGACACTCCCTTAACATTAAACTATGATTACACATGAGATCATGCGAGTATCTGGCAAATGCGAGCGTCTCTTTTATCATGAACCCTAGACGTGTCTGCAGCGGGCACTTATTTTGACAAAACACGTGATGCACACAGGATCTCTCGAAGCGCAGAACACATATTTGAAAAAAAAGGAACCACACACATGACGGGCTACATACATGTTGTGACAAACTTCGCATCGAGCGCCCTCAAAAAAAGAAGTCACTGGCCGCCACTGGTCAGGAGTCAGGAAGTAAAGCAAACATTGGATTGGGATGTTCCTTGATGCCTTCCAGCCTTGGAATGCTGCCTCCGAATGCAGAATGTTAGAGATTTCTGACGCAGCCTACACTTTGCCAGGCATAACATGTTCGGATAAGCGTACAAAACAGACTATACTTCGTGCTTTAGCTGCATTCCTGTGGTTCAATGAGTAGAGAATTGCTTTAGCAATGCAAAGTTCATGGGAAGCTGATAAAAGAATTGCATACTTAATGCATTTGAAGTCAGTTTGCATAAAAGCGTCTGCCAAATGCATAAATGTAAATGAACAGCACACTAACCCACTGGACTCCAGAAAGATCTCCTCTTGCATACACTCCGAGTTAAAGATCTTGTCAAACTGAAACTCACGAGGTCCTCGAGGTGTCTCCAGGATCACAGAGTACTCATCGAGACACGAGACTATGACTTGACTTCTTTTCGACTGCTCTGTGCGAGTCAGTGGCCTTATTCGACAAAACACTCGGATCTTACCTGTACAAGGCCAAAAATAAAGCCAGAGACAACAGTTTTAGGTGTCAAATAATTATTGCAAAAGTGTCCTACAACTTTATACACTGATAATTATTAAGATACATGTATTAAAAAGATTCCTTATTTAAGCTTTGTAAAGGCATTGAAACCTCTTACATAACAACAGAAAATGCCCTGGCTCTTGTTCCTTTGGCATTATGTGTATTACTGTTGGATTTGAATACAATTGATTAAAAAGAATGTCTGGGAAACCAGTCAATAGTCCTGGAGCTATTTGGCCTGAAGCCTTAGATTAAATTGTAAATAGCCATAAATGGACACTTTTAGTTCATGTTGTGTCTGGCAACAGTTTCAATAAAAACACATTTTTATGTCCTCCGTGAAGATATATGAGGGTGATGTTTCATGCCTTTCATGTCTTCCACCATGTTGTAGTATTTCTTTCTCATGGTTCTTTCAGCTTTGTAGTTCTCAACAATCTTTTTGTTTTCTTATTTGATATTCTTCAACTAAAAAAACAGAAATATGAGTTCATTTGAGTCATGAATGGTAGACAGATATAATTCAATCCCTCTGGCATTTTACAGAGAAGATCAAAGGTGGCATATTAAAAAGTTAAGTGTATAGACCGTTTCATCGGACGCACGTGCGGTAACGGTTTGACTAGTTGCTGAAACTGAACTCGTTAACAAATGCCTCATCGAAAAAAACAAATGTTTTGGTTTCCTATGTAACCTACGTGTTGTTTATTTTGCTTGTTATATAAATAAACTACTTTAAACGGGTTTTGTTGTTATTTCGTCTTAGCGGAGTTTACCGGAAGTTACGTGTTTTCCACGAAAGCCGCTTGTTTATGTTGTTACTGCTGAAACCGTCTATAATATTCAATGTGCAAATATATAGAATAGATTTAAAGGGATAGTTCACTTTAAAATTAAATACAAATGCTGTCATCGTTTACTCATCCTCATGTTGTTCTAAACCTCTATGAATTTCTTTTTCCAAAGAACACCAAAGAAGGTTGACGTACCCACTGAATTCCATCATATTTGTTTTTTCTACTATGGAAGATAATGGTTACATTACCGTAATTTATCCAAATATCTTTGTTTTCATCAGGATAAAATTATTAAAGGGATTGTTCACATTAAAATGAAAATTCTGTCATCATTTTCTCATTCTCATGTTGTTCTAAACCTGTATACATTTCTTTTTTCTGATGAACACAAAAAATATATTTTGAGAAATGATGGTAAACACACAGCGGATGGTGATCATGGACTTCCATAGTAGGAATAAAAAAATATGATGGAATTTAATGGGTACCCCGTCAACTGTGTGCTTACCATCATTTATCAAAATATTTTCTTCATCATTTACCAAAATACTTCCAAAATATGTTTTCCTACTATGGAAGTCAATGGTCACTATCTGCTGTGTGTTTACCTTCATTTCTCAAAATATCTTTCTTGGTGTTCATCAGAAAAAGGAAATTCATGCATGTTTAGAACAACATGAGGATGAGAAAATTATGACAGAATTGTAATTTCAAAATATGATCAAATGCACTGTTCTTAAGTGTATGGCATTGAAAGCGAGGCCCAAAGAGATAAAAAAAAAATTTTTTTTTGTTGAGTCACCTCAGTCTGCAGTAACAGTAGCTGCTGGCCCACACTCTTTTCACTCTCAGCGTTTATTAATCCAGTCTTGTGAAAATTCTCCTCAAATTTCTAGAAAGTGTTCAAACATAAGTATACAGTGAGACTGAATGGAGAAAAAAATTAGCATGCATGTGTGATTTTAGGACGTACTTTGACTCTTTCATCCAGCTCTCCTGTCCTTGCCTCATTCGTGTCAGACTCTAAAACAAAATAAACTCACTATCTATGCTGTACATTTATATGAAGAGTATTAATCTTTACACATTTACCAATGAGAGTAGGTGAAGCCCCAGCTCTGATGCACTCCAGAGCCACTTGTATGACCTCATGATGTAGTAAACTCATCTGTGCTCCATCATCCACCTGTGTCTCCTCCACTCTGAGTGAACATGTGTTATTTGGTTAGCAGATGTTCATGAGTTTAAGAGTATTATAAGTTATATTCAGGAATCATGCGGTGATCCCACTTTTCCTGCTGTATGTTCTCCTGTTCCTCATGACTCTGGTTGGATTCTTTTATGGTCTGTAGTAGACTTTCCTTTACATCTGCCAGTGTTTTTTGATTGTTCTCTGCCATCAGGTCAAACTGCTGCTTAGCCTCCACCAGCTCAACATAAACATGATGAGCCTGAAATACAGAGCACAACTACCTATTATAAAGCTTTTAATAACTCAGTATGCTCAGTATTTGAAACAATATTTAAAACATCAGCCTTTTTATCCTGCTCTGTCAGGAAAAGGTACAAATGATGCCGCTGGGGTGGTACCCTTTTAAAAAGTAGATCTGTGTATCTAATGCATGCATAATATGAATACGTCAGAGGTACATAAAGTATCTCTATGTAACATGTAATAGTACATATTAGGACCTTTTTAAGGGAACAGCTTTTGTACTAATTTTGGGTCTCTGAAATTACTCAAGTGAAGTTACATCAATTCATCATTTTTATTAGTAACATTGCGGCATGCCGTGAGAAAGCCTCTGACCTTTTGAATCTTTATTACATGTTTTGTATTTATATGGTCCTAATGTAACATTGTTTTGAGTCATAATGTGAAAAATGCAATAAATTAATTTTTATTAATGACATTTTTTATGAATGTAATTAATTAGCACCTGTTTAATAACAGCACTAAGGAGGCGAGCATATGCTGACTGTTCAACAGAATTTATCACACCCTCTTCTCCTTCCAGGAGTATTGAGATCTCCTTCTCCCTCTTTAAAAGGTTATCCTTCAGAACCTCAAGAAGAGCCTGTGCTCCCTCTAGTGGCACATCTGGGTCACTGCAGCACTGATAGCACAAATCATAATAGGAAATGTCAAACTCTTTATAAATTTAAATTAAAAATAATACTTTTTGTTTACTTTAATTCACCAATCAATAAATACAACATACAGTTGTTGACATTCAGATTCTTTGATTCCTTTCTTATAGACACTGACAACAGACTGAATGTCTTTAAAGGGCCAGTTCACTCAAGATGAAAATGCTGTCATCATTTATTCACTCTCATGTTGTAACAAGCTTGCATTAATTTCTTTGTTCTGATAAACTCAATAAAATATATTTTGGGGAATGTTTATAACCAAACCAATTAGAGGCCCCATTGACTTCCATAGTATAATTTTTCCTACTATAAGAAGTCAATATGGGGCCTCTGATCGGCTTGTTTATAAAAACTCATCAAATATCTTCCTGCGTGTCATTAGAGCAAAGGAATTTATACAGGTTTGTAACATAGACTGTAAAAACTATGGACGTCGTAGTGTCCGTGACGTTACCTATAGGTTTGAAACCCAAAGTAAGCAGAGCCTGCCGTCACTATTTTAGCAGCGCGCCTCTCCTGGATAACCGAAAATCGGCAAAGAAGCAAGACTTGGGTGAACCATAGACTGTAAAAAAACATGAACATAGTGTCCGTGCCGTCACCCATTGGTTTGTGAAGAACTTTTTTGAAGCTTAAAGTAGGCAGTGCCTGCTGTCGCCATCTTGGCGGCACGTCAACCCGCATCACTCGCGGATAACCGAAATGGGTAAAGAGTTGGGACATGGGTGAAGCTGAGGTGGCTGGTTGGTGAAACCTAGCTTGATTCTAATGACAGCAGTTGCAGTTCACCCCTCACTCAAATGGCCACGCCCTTAATTATACAGAACTTTAGGGCTTAATATCATTTAATAGGATGAGTTACAAAAAATTCACCCCCCCCCCCCATAGTTCTCAGAAAGGGCAAAATTAGCTATAGACCAAAAACACTTTTGGTACCAGGCTTTAAACATATTTATTTTTGCTGTAAAGTTGGGCATGTTAACTTTGGGTCTATGGGAATTGACACCCTTTTGGAGTCAGTCTCTAGCGGCCAGTCGATGAATTGCAGTTTAGGTCACTTCCGTGTTGGCTTCACGACAAAGACTGGAAGGTTCCCCCTTGGTTTGTAACAACATGAGAGTGAGTAAATGATGACATCATTTAAATTTTTTGGTGAACTGTCCCTTTAAGAACAGATCTGAAGGCTCTTCATGACTAGAATGTGACATCACTGAAAATCAGAATTTTCTACCATTTCATCAGCTGAACTTTCTTTCTTCTCCTGAGAGGCTTGCAGCATCTCCTGGACCTTCCCCATCTCTGCCCTGGCCAAATGCAGCTCTTGCAGTGCTGTCACAGAGCCAGAGATCCAACAGCTTTCAAATGACCTTTACATATCTTTATTTGTACCACTTAAAGGCGGGGTGCATGATTTGGAACACTTTGGAAAAAGAAAGTCGGGCCGAGTACCAAAACACACTTGTAGCCCCTAAGCAGTAAGGGGCGTGTCTACATAGGAACATCATTGCCTAGGTTGCGTATGTGTGGGGCGGGTCGATCAAAAGTAGGTCCAGATTCTATTAAGGTAGGGCGTGTTTGTTTAGGTGATTTCAAATATTGTCTTTCAGAGATCATGGACCCCGCCTTTAAACAGAACAGTGCACACATTTTGAGAAGCCTGATTGAAACACATGCTATGAGTAAATGCCACTTTTCGTGATTATATTTCTTGGTTGTAACTTGTAATGACTTCGGATTAAAGCCTTTGCTAAAGTAATTGTGTTTATTACCCAGAAGAGGTGCTGCTCAGCCACCCACATTGAAAAATCATTGCTAGAAGCAAAGAAAGCATGCACTGATAGTATATATAGCCTACTGGATATATGTGTCACCATGCCTGTGAAAACCCAGCTAAAGTCATCTGTTTTCCTAATGTTTCCTACATAATCTGTAAAGAACATTATGTGCAAATATAACCTCAATATCTTTAATATTGACTAAGTAAACTCATTGAGTGTTAAATATTGAAATTAAAGTGAATTCAATAACTAAAATCAAACTTCGAAGCACCAAATCTAAATTAGATTATGAGACTTTAGCCTGATTTTATAGGCAGGGACATTTATAGGCCTATTGCACTCTTACTTGATGCCTGATGGTTATGAAGGAGATCCAATCTGGAGGAAAACAATTCCATCATCTTGTTCTGCAAAGGTTTTCATTGTTGCCATTAGTCCACTAATTCTCGTAAAGCATTTGTCTCAAATGTCATAGTCTAAGGATATAATACTGTGTATTAGTGGTGTAACGATAAAACACAGTATAATACCTGGGTGATTCTCACGAAAACTTGGTTGTAAAAATGTCAAGCATGAAAATGTAAAAATTGCTTAAATTTACTTTTGTTTCCACCAGACATTAGAAACAAAGTCTGAAGTATATGGGAACATTAATTTAAAAACTTTTACTTATCATTTAACACTTTTTGTAACATAATTTCAAAAATAAGTCCTAAAAAATCTCATTACCGCAACAGTCAGAAAACATCAACAATGTTAGAAAAGCTCATATATTTTCACATTTTTAAAAATTGATTATTAATAGTCATGCACAGTAAATTGAAATTCTGAAATAATATTTATTTTAAATTTAACGTTTTTTTATTTTGTTTTATTTAGCTCATATACCGCAACACCATCCACAATTTACAACTATTTTTTTTATATATTTCGAAGAAACCTGACACATTTTCAAAATGACATGACAAACCTGAAAGAACATAATTTGGAGATTCTGCACATGCATTTAAAATCAAAGTATTATGCTTCTATTAATGAAATTAACATTTAATAAGCATCTGTTGCGGTAATGATACATAGGTTTCGGAAATGAGGTTAATTATTTCGGTAATGAGAATACGTATACTAGCCTGAGATTTTGTTAAAAACAAATTTTAAAGTTAAAAGTCTGATAATATTTACAGCATCATGCGTTCAAGTTCAAAACTGTTTTATTGTTTAGTCTTTGAAAAAAATATTAAAGAAAAAACATGAGAACAGGAAGGCTTATATTAATATTCCTTTGTGTCATATTTAAGTCCCCATTTATGCATTTAACATACTGAAATAAGATGGTCTTGATGACATATGCTGCCTACAAATGCGAGCTCTGAAGGCTGCAGCCATCGGATTGAGAAATGGCCAGCTAATGTCAGCTGGATATCACAAAACATTTGTGTAAATAAGATGAAAAATATTTCCTTGCTGGATATGATTTGGTCTTCTGACCTCTTACCATTCTGTATCTGTTGTGATGAGAGAGAGAGAGAGAGAGAGAGAGAGAGGCTGTATCCGAAAGTTTAGACAGCTGACTTGTTCCCTCGCTGCCTTATGAGACAATGACTTTGGCTGCATAATGGCAGCTCCGAGAAATGCTTTAGGACAGACTTCATAGGCAGCAAAATTGAATTCAGGTTGAAATGTAAGCAGCCCTCTCTGTATTCCGGGATTTCGCAAATCTGCTTGTGGTGCGGAGGTCTGATCGACCCACCCAATTCACACGAGCTCTGTGTGCTCTGCTTGGGGCTTCTCCACCCAAAGGCGGCAATTGTTGGCTCAGGGTGTCCCTTATTGTGAGGATCTCCTGATGAAGGTGCTCAGGACCCGGCTCAACATCGCCCTTGGAGGTTTCTTACTGCAGTGTCCCACTGCCGGCAAAGAGCCGCTGGTGGTCGTCCTCCCCTCGCTCAACCGGTTCAGTTTGTCACCGAGAGCCTGTGTCCTGAACCGGGAGCCGCCAGGTCTGTTTCCTTTGGGTTTCCGGCGGGGAAAGATGAGATGTCTCTGACAGCGTTGGATGGAGACTGGGACCAGCCTCCACATGGTGCATCAGACACACAGCCATCCTTCTACAAGGAACTGGTGCGCATTCTCTTCAAAGCCGTGCAGGACTTGGAGATTGAGTGGAGCACCCCACAAGAACCCCAGAGAAGCAAGCTTGACTTTTGTTTTCTTCACTCAGGCCGCCCCGCTGATGCTCGGAGGAAAGTCACCAAAGCGTGGGCTACCCCTCCCCCCATTTTTTTTCTTAGGTAGGCTACCTGTGTACCGTAAAACTTCAAATAATAGCCGAGTCCCAAATAGACGCCTGTCTCTTTTAGACGCCTGCCGTGACAACAGGTTTGGGTAAATAAACGCCTGTCTCAAATAAAGGCCTGGTCTGTTTTTTAGTTTCGGGTTGTATTTAATCTTCTAAAACCCGTCAGATAGTCTGATTAAGACAGTTCTATGGTGCAGATTGAACACGCTAAAGTTTTTTTTGCTTACCGGTAGATGTCACGTGACAGACGGAGTCGTTCCGTTACTCATCACTATGACAACACAAAAAGCTTCGTCGCCAGGATTGAAGTGATGATGACAGTAGCGAAGTGGCAATCGAGAGAGTCGGGACTTTTCCCGTGGGCCGGTAGTGTTTTGAGGCCGCTGATAATAGCCGGGCTTTCAGTCTTTTGTCATGCATGCACTCCCGCCACACATTGTATTTCTCGCGCGGAAACACTATTTATCATATTTAATATGCTGCAGCGCCCAAAATGGATCTGGCCGCACTGCTCTCTCTCTCTCTATCAAGTCCGTCTTCCCTAGAGTTCTAGTCGAGCGAGCCAATACAAAAAAGAGAAAGAGGCTACACAATAGCCAATCAGAAAATAGCACTGTTGTATCTGGGTAAGATTTCACGCAACAACCAATAAAAAAACATATCCTTGTTTGCTTTATTTATACTGCCAATAATTTAAGACTGTTGTTATTACACGAACTAATTTGTTAAACACATTCAAATTAAAAATAAAACGTAATATGTGGTAACCTCCTGCTGTCATTCTGGAACAATTAAATTAAAAGCCTGTCTCTTTTAGACGCCTGGTGTGATGATAGGTTTGGGAAAATAAAAGCCCGGGCTATTATTTGAAGTTTTACGGTATTCCCCCCATCAAGGACGCTGTGGCTGCTCACCTCTGCCCCTTGTCCACTTCCTTGGATGGTGTGGCGTAGCTTTGAGGGTAGTGAAGCCTCATGACAGCACACCTGTCCGAAAAAGCATACCCGCGCCGAGAGAGGCTCTGTCTGCATTGCACACTATGGCGGTCCTACAGATCTTTTAGGCACAGTAGCTTAAGGCTCTAGCTTAAGGCTCTGGATGAGGGCAGCACGGATCTAAATACCTTCAGGGATCTGAGAATGGTTACGGATTTCACGCTAAGGGCCACGAAGACCACTCATGGTGGCCATGCACAGTCACGCCTGTTTCTCCATCCGACCTGTTTGGTGACACGGTGGGCACAATCACGGAGCATTTCTCGGAAGCGGTGAAGAGCTCTAAGGCTATGAGCCACTTCCTACCTCACCACCCTGTGTCTCATGGACCAGAACCGGTGGTGCATCACAAGAGTCCCTGGCACAAATCCTCCAGTATATGATGCAAGAAACTGGGTCCTGGGGGACTGCCGTCCAGAACGAAGCTGCTCAAAAACAGAGCATTTTTCTCCTCAGTTGGTTTTGTGTTGCTCGCCCCAGGGCCCGTCCTCACATAAGCGTCTACAACCCGCCCCCCCCACTCTCGAACACGACCCACATGCTGCGAAGACAGCAGAGGCGGAAAGGGTTAACGCACAGTCCTAATGAATTGCGCAGCAACCCGCTTTCTGTCACAGCGCCAGGCGCTTTTAGGCCATCCTCTCTGGTGTCTGTGACTCACGCACTGCGCAGAAAGGAGGTGCCGCCTTTAGTCTCCCTTTGTCCCTCGCCCCCAGGCAGCAATCTGACGCTGCAGACAGCGCGCGTTGTGCGGTCGCAGGTAGCTGAGATGCTGGCACGCATGGGATCCAACTTTGTGGATCTTGTGATCCAACTGATGTTGCAGCGCCTAGATGTGTGGCGTGCCATCGCTAGGTTGTTTTTGATACCTGAAAGTGGAAAGAAAGCATAACATTAAATTAGCATGTCTCACAACATGGGAGAAAAAAATGAATGTACACATCATCATATAGTATAGACTTGTTGCGTTGTGTTGTGTGTTTGTCGTGTACATTTCCTAACACTGTAGTGTGTTTTTTGCTAATTACACCTGCTAGTAATATCTCCAAACCTAACCTCTCTCTCTCCTTCCTTCTGTACTCCTCTAGCCATTCTGGGTTGCTGTTAAGTTTCTCCCTGAACTTTGTCAACCTGGCCTTTGCTAAAGCTTTTTTCTCACTTGCTGACTGTCTACAATGAAGCATCATAAAGCAAAATATCAACAGTTATTACATTTTAAATTTATATTAAATTCATAAAAGATATTTAAATGTAATAAACAATATGCCTAAATTCTCATTTCCGAAACAGAAGTTCTCTTTACCGCAACTGCTATTAAATGGTTGCGGTATATGAGAATGGGGTTGCGGAGGATGAGGTACCCCAGTATGTTTTGCTAAAAATAGAGAAGCCACGTAGGCTTTGCTCATTTTTTATTCAGTGTATATAATTAGACTTTAATAAAGAACATTTTCATAAAAAATTGTAAATCAAACAATTTTCGAAATGTAGAAAACTACCTGTTTCGGTAATGATAATCAAAATGTCGTGTAAGCATTCTGACAAGAGAATATTTCAAATTTAGCTGGAAAGATATAAAGAGATGATCTTACCAGGTAGCCATCTTGAAGTAACTGGTCCATCTGCTTGGTCACTCAAAATCAAACTTTATTAAAATTCTGTATGTGTGGTTAAACGGTCCTTAAAAAAGTGTTGCGGAGGATGAGAACATCAGGCATGGACACATCAATTTCCTAATTTTTCTTCATTATTATTATACATGAATATTCAGTAAATTATTTTTCTGTCATCTAAAGTAGTCTAGCAAAACATCCATTTATTTTTTTTCTAAATATTTTTGTGTTAATATGTTTAAATTACAGCATAACGCATGTTCAAACACAGCCGGACGCATTGCGGTAATGAGAATTTCAGCAGAAAATGAGATAAAATTGACAAATTATAAATTCTTATGTTGAAATCACACATTGTGCAAGGTAGAACACAGTATTGTGTTAATTCTGATGCTTTTTAATATTACTATATTACACATTTTATAGCTAAAATCATTAGTGCCGTGGTGTTTCAATGGTTTCGTGAGAATCACCCACCTGTCCGATATCGGTTCTGAACCGTAAGGACGATAGTATACACAATCATTTTATGTACTACGACTATTTAGAAGTCCTCAATCTGAAATCACTGATAGTCGTTTATAACATGCATTTAAAAAAAAACAACACTCATCAAATATAATCATAATAAATATTCTTTTTTTATCATGAAAATATCTGTAAATGTTTAAAGTTCAGCGATATGCTCTGCCTGTGTAATGGTACTTCGTCTGCGGCGCATGTTGAGTTTCTGCATTAGAGCGCCATCTGGCGTTTGGATGTAGCGACATTTCACCATATTCATTGAAAAGCATAGCAAGCAGAATCGCACGATGTTTCGTTACACCCCTACTGTATAAACAATACTACAGTAAATCTGTCAATACAGTAATGTCACACCTTCTCTTTGTCCCATGCTGCTAAATTGTCTTGGTTCCTCTGCTGAAGTACTGTGTGCTGCTCCTGAAGTGTTTCATTCTGACTCTCCAAAGTCTGATCAGAGGACAGTAAACACGTCACACAGAGAAAAAGCAGAAGACATAAATGGTATAATTACTAAAATAAAGGGGCGTGAATTGGGGATTAAATGTGCTATGTTTATGACAAGGAAAAAGCAGAACAAATTTGATGATGCTTGTGACTCACCCTGACCTTCTCTTCCCAATAGGCATTTTTTCTGGCCACCTTTTCCTGGTAAATATCCAAGATTCTCTTAAGATTGTTAAGCTTATTTTGGTAATACGTCCTAATTTTAAGTGTTGTTCTTTCCTATACAAAACAAACAAGGAAATATTATAACCACATTTTTCGTATTTCTATCTATCTTTTTGATCATCTTTGTCACCTGATTTTCTCGTGATGCCATAAGAAAGTTCTCCTCCAGTTCCTTAATCATATCCTGATGTCTGCTCTTCATTGCCATCATATCATCTGTCATCTGTTGATATGATTTGCAGGAAAATTAACAAATGTGTAGAATACATAGACAGAAAACATGGCTGCAAATGTATAGACCTTATAAATGGATTGGACTCTACTGGGTTTTTTCAACCTTGCACTGGGTCAAAAGGGCACAAACCCAACCCATTGGGTTGTATTTTAACCTATGCTGGATTGTTTCAACCCAAAATTCTAGGTTGTTTTAAAGGTGCAGTGTGTAATTTTTAAAAGGATCTCTTGACAGAAATCTAAATAATATACAAAACTATATTATCAGGGGTGTATAAAGACCTTTTTATAATAAACCGTTATGTTTTTATTACCTTAGAATGAGATGTTCTTATCTACATACACCGAGGGTCCCCTTACGTGGAAGTCGCCATTTTGTGCCACCATGTTTCTACAGAAGCCCTTAATGGACAAACTTTTTTACTAAGTTGTCTCCATTGATGACATGTTTTTCCGGTGGTGGCTACCATAGTTTCTCTATGCGTTTCAAAAGTGAGGGGTGAGCAGTGGACTGAACAGTTGCTTGCAATTCACAACCTCACCACTAGACGCCGCTAAAATTTACACACTGCACCTTTAACCCACTGTTGGGTGAAATACTTTATAAACATTTCTTTTTGGGGTTAATTTAACCCAATGGGTAATTTTTGACCCAACACTGGGCTGAAAATAACCCAGTATTTTATAGAGCGTAGTACAATGAAATGTTAGCACCTTATATAGAAAAAGTGAAATAGTCTTTGAGACTGCTGGATCCTTATAATAAAAGCAATATCAACAAAATGTACAATATGTTAAGCAAATTTAATATTAAGGAACCATGCTGGGAAGGCCATTTCTCCCCTGACATGTCACAGCTACACCCCATAAACTTTTGGTTAAAATGAAAGCTAATAATAATGATTTATAATTTTATATTGTGTATTTATCACAATACACAAACTAAAAAATACATAGTGGCAAAGACAATCTAGGCTCATACTTAGTCCATTATTGTGTTTATAGGATCATTGTTCCATTTTATACTACAGCTTGTGGATTTTAAATGAGCACATAACAACTAATAGATGTGTACCTGTCATGTTAAGTAAATGGGTGTGCACTAGAACCTGTTGAGATTTGTCCTTATGAGATCATAATAAGTAATGAGTTCTCAGTTTAAGAGGTGAATGTAAGGGTTTGATAACAAACAAATCTCTAGTCTAGTCTTAAATAGGCTTTTCTCCCAGAACAAAGTTACATGTGACATCAGTTGGAACATCCCATCCTCACCCTATTCCCTAAGGGCAACAAAGGGCGTGACAGACACATGACTAGTAGTGCAGGAAGTACAACTCTGTGCCTAATAAAATCATTGTTTTCTTTGGCTACATGTCTGATAGATAAAAAAACTACCACATTACCATGGTACAGTACTACCATGTGTTTTGGCCAATGATCCCATGACAAAACCATGTACACACATAATGTACCATTCTGCCATGTGTATTTTTAAAAATACTAAAGTAATAACACATGAATTTAAGTTATATGGTATTTCCATCTATTGTATACCTGCATACACTATACTTTTTAAGGGTATTATTCACATACTTGGCTTATGCATAGCTTGGCAGAGTCATATGGAATAAACATCTTGACATCCATTGGAGTCTTATCTTCACAATCTCTTACTCCTGCTCACAAGAGAAACATTGAATTTTAAAAATAAAGTGTAAAACCTTTAAAAATGGAATTTTTCTCTTTAATTTTTCTCTTTTCTCACCTTTGTGGGTGGTTTTTGGATTTTGATGTAGGCCTGTGCCCATCCAGCGTTTGAAGGGGTTCCATCTGAATTTACCTATCCTCAGCCACGTGACCTCACGTTTAGCTGGCCCTTTAAATATTAACATGCTGTTACAGTAACACTTCTTTCATCAGGGCAGTCTGAAGCTTATTTTATAAACTATAAAGCAGAGATAAGAATTGTTCTTTTATGAATTATAGATTGCTTGTTTAATTGTATTAATGTATTTTAAACTTTGGGTTATGTATGTTAAATATAACGTGCAAATGGTTCTGGTACAGGTTATATCCCTATAGTGGGAATGCATCATAAAAAGAAATGATGAATTTCTTTAAACTATTTAGAATTGGGAGTAATTGAGACTTTAGCCATACTGTATCTGTGTGTTATTGGCCTTGCTTTTGGTCTAAGTTTAGGAATTATAGACAGTTCAGGACATCATCTCATTATATGTTTCAATGTATATCTGCTGTGTGTTCATAAAATTTCTCTTTCATATTAGATAAACAATTATGTAAAGTCATAGGAGTCAACAACATTCAAGTCAATACGTTTATTAAATCATTACTTTATAAAATGTTCCTGTGTCCTTTATGTATTTTTAATAGTTTCACAATATTAAGAAGTCATAGACAAAATAAAACATGTAATAAAACATTGATCTTTATTTTTTATTCCTTTTTTATTCCCATTAACATATTTAGAGTATTTACTTAACAATTAAACCAACAAAGTTAACAATTTTCACTAAATAACGAAATAATGACATTATTTTAAATAATTTCTGTTGTGCACAATAATATATGAAAATATTTAGACCTTGGGTTTATCGTTAAGTTTGTTTAACCTATTTCACTTATTTTTCTTTCAATTATTGTTTCTGTCTCTTCCTGTGACACTTTCAGAAGTGGGATAAACATCACGTTGCAACGTTCCAGACTTTCTTTCTTTAAAAAAAGGGAAAAAATGTATGTAAAAAACACCAATGCTGTTAAAGGTTGCAGGAACGCACAAAAAAATGTTAGAGTTAGTTTAGGTAGTGTTAGGATTATATTTTAAGATTAATTAAATTTAAATGTTAGATAAACTTGCACAATGTTTGAGGTTTACACTATGTTTAGGTTATAAGGAAGTGACAGGATTTTACACTCACCTCTATTTTTATCCTGATCTAAGAGTGTGTTACGGATGTTACATGGCCTACGACGTCGGACCTCTTCTTTCAGGTCTGGCACACTGCCTGGCAGTTCCTCTGATTTTGAAACAGTGGCATGGGAAAGCACCACCCGAGTGGTGCCCACTTCATCATCCTGAGATGAAAGGTTAGTGGTCTCCCAGGCACCTACAGTATAGAGATAACGAAAGAAAATACCAAACCTCCGATGCAGTAACACTCAATACCAGTTTTATACCAAGCACGTTTCATTAACAAGAAAAAGCAAAGCATATTTCCTAATAAACACAAATATATAGTTAAATCATTGCCATTAAACACAGTCCAAGAAAAAAATGCATATATGACTATATATGACTAAAGTGATGTATCAACAGATGAGCTGTATGGGCTTGTGTTGTGTGATATTTACGTGGCCTTGCTGCCGGGGCAACGGTATGGTTACGTAATTTCCTGCCCATGAAGTTCAAAGACATGGTCACATTTTCTGTACCAGAATCGGCATACATGATGCCAAAGTGATAGTATCTCTGTTTTTGTTTGACAACGGAAACAAAACATGTCACAATGATATCTGAAACACTGTTAAATGTGTAAGTCATGCTCTGTAGTAACTGTATTCACATGATACTAGCAGGATTCCTCCACAGTGTCAACTCCCATGTAACCACACAAGGAACATTACAATACATTACAATATGAATATAAAAAACATTTAAAACCAGCAATTTACCATCTATATATTTTAGACAAAACTCCATTTAAAGTACACAGTTAACTTTCAAAGTATACAGTCGGATTACGGATTACCCCACATTAGATATTTTTCTTAAACGGTTTTGCTTTAGGAAATAGATTTAAGGAAATTAATAATGATCTGCAATTTAAAAAAATTACCTTAATTCCAAGATGACACTAGACTGCAGGTTGCTCCAAGTATATCTGGCTGAAAACCATGGTAGAGGAAAGGTAAAACTGGAAGGATGCTTGTTTTTGTAAGGAACAGAACTCTCAACACTTGTTAAATATTAACCTATGTGGATGAGGTTTCATTGGGGATTAGTTTACCTGATTGTCCAACAGAGCTGCAGACTTTCATCAGGTTTCGAATATGTGCGGGTAGAGATTGTAACTAGATCCACAGTGGTCTGTTTCTCTACTAATGCTGTATTGTGGTCATCTGACAGGTTTGTGAATTACTGTCTTTAAAGACAGGATTGTCTTTATTTTTTAAAGAACCATAACATATCAAATGTTCATCAAAACCTGCTTGATATTTCCTCACCCACCTGTGCTTAGTTCTTATTCAAGGATGTCGTACTCTTAGTTTATTTTCAACTTTTTAATTTAGTGCAATATATAAATAAATTATATACACTTTAATGTTTGTCCTAGTGTTATCTTATAGCCCACTTTGTCCTGTGTTGTCAGCAACACTATGGTCCTGGAGGAAAAAATGTACATATGCTCAACAGTAGCTATGCCTGAAATGACAATAAAGTTACTTTGACTTTCCTCGAGCCAGCTAGGCCTATAAAGGCACAGAATGGGCAATAGTATTAGTTCTGTAAACCTCTATAAAACTATTTGAGATGTAGGCTAGTATTGTGTACTTGAAAGTATTCATGCTAAACTGGTTTGGTTTGGTGTATGCTGTTCTTCTTTTGGATTCCTGTCTGTTATTAGGAGACCACAAATGCCATCCTCGAATCAAGCTTACATTTATTTATTTATTATTTGGGTAGAGAGCCGCTTGCTGTAAATCCTCCAAAACTCTTACTCTCCAAAAATTTACTTTTGAAACGTTTTTATCGTTTAAACACTTATAAAATTCCCTTTGCTGCATTGTGTTTGTGGTGCTGGTGGTTAAAACGAGACAACAGAACGTAATGGGCGGAGTCTGTATGAAGCCCCGCCCATTTGCGTTTGTGGCGTTGGAGTTGGTGGAGCCGTGGAGCCAAATCTACTGGGCGGAGTCTGTAGAAAGCGTTTCAATGTGCAGCGCTCCGAATCCCATACACCAGGCGTGACAGTGGCAAACAGATTTAAAGATAACAACGTTTCTTTAGTTCAAAACGTTGCGGTATGTTTGGGGATAAAACGTTTTCATTTAGTATGTGGTTTAAAGATGTCAAATAATTTACAGCCTACTTTTTAGACACAGGACTAGGTTATTGCGCAGTTGGAGGAACTGCGCGTGAATGATCCAACAAGTAGCCTAATATGCTGTGTTTAGACAATCCAAAAAGGGTTAACATCATACATTTTATATAATATTATAGGTGACGGTGTAAAACCAGTTAGGTCAGACATTGGGTTTACAAGGTGTAGTGAGTATATAAAAAAGATAATGTAAAAGAAGATGCGTTAGGTCAGTCATTACGTGCCAACAACGCATCTAAAACAAAACATCAGGAAAGTGTAGACAGTTAATCTTTTGTCGTAAGATGAGCGTTAATTGTCTCGTTGCCATCACTTAAGTCGAGCTTTAGTTTGTTGTACAGAGGAATGCTGGAGAACCAGAAACGCGTCTTTGTATTGTCCTCCTTTAATTTTCAGTGTTTATTCTGTTAAGCGACTAAATATTTTTGCATAAATAGGCTACTGAAGTGCGACTTAACAAATCAATTTCTGCGCAAAACAATGTTGGCGAATAAAGTCGTAAATAAACACATTTGGTTTAACCGTATGCATGCGTTCATCCGTGCTTGACCACTTTAGGAAGCAGGAAAGTACTTGCCAAGTTAACACCCTGTTGCAGCGCAACAGTTAAATGATGTTGCTAGGTGTGGTTCATGGTATAAATACAGCTCAAGCTTTCCTCCTTCTCGCTTGCTGTGTCTTCTGTCTTGGTAAGTAGGAACTGAGATTTTTAACTTTCTTGCATTTTACTTCTGCGTTTTACCAACCCAGTATTTTCATCTATATTTATATATTATGTTGCATATTTGATGCATATAACATACAGTTTCAAAGTTATACAACTATTTTAGAAGCTATAGAAACTTTGCACAACTAACTAACGACTGACTAACTTTGACATTCTTAGAAATAAACATGGTCAACTTCAGTTTTTACTGTGTATGTGTCAATGTTAAAATAGCAAGGATGGTTTGTTACTATATTTGTGAATAATGCACTTGTTAGAGTAATAATTATTGCTAGAAACTTTATAAAAGACAGATGATAATTGCTCAAACCTTTCAGTCTGGAGTATGTTTTGTGTTCTGTGTGTTAATATGTATTTCTGTATCACCATGCAGGTTGAGTGTTTCAGGTTAAATTCCAGGTGCCAACATGTCATTCATCAATGCATTTCTCGAGCAGCTCTCCTATCAGGGCATGCAAGATTTGCAAGACATCACAGTAAGTTTGCTTTATTGTTTTTCAGCTTTCTGGAAAATTTTGAACAGCGCAACACTATGAGTCAGAGACAGGAATGTTCCACTCCCCGTTCTGGCCACATTTTGCCTGTTAAAGAAAACGTGCTTAAATACTTCGCACTTTCCTCCTTAAAACTGTGTCTTTATGTTATTGAACAAACGTTTTGGTATCTTACATTGGTTTGCTTAAAGTTGTTCTGTAATGAAGTTTTTATATACTTGTACTGAGCATAATCAGTGCCTTTCATGTGTTTAGGAGGGACAGGGGACTGTCAAGCCCTATCCTCAGTTTAATCCAGCTTCAGATGTAGCCGTCTTGGACAAAGCAATCAAGGCAAAAGGTTGTATTAATATAAAAATATATTGTTTACAATTAATCACTTAATTTAAATGTTTAATGACCTTTGAAAGCTATTTGATATGAAGGAATAAGTCTTGAGGGGTGGTTTCCTGGACAGGGGTTAGTCATAGACTAAAATAAATGTAAGAGCTGTCCAAACTGAAACAACTTGCACTAACATATTTTAAAATATGTCAGTGCCCTTTTTTGCCTCAAAATACACACAAGTGATGTTTTTAGTAAGGCATGTTTGTTAAAACTAGTTATATGTTTCAATTAAACTTGCTTAAGCCAATCCCTGTCTGGGAAACCACCCTTGAATGTTTTATATTATGCTTACATTACATTATTTTTATAGTATTTTATTTTATTACAAACTAAGAATTTTATTTACAAAAATTGTGATTTGAACCAAATAATTAGGAAAAATCAGCAAAATAATAGGCAAGAGTAAATGACAAATATTGTTTAAAAAAACATCCCAAAATCAGACCTTAAGAAGCTGGTTGATAAAATGCTAATCATTTTTGCAAATTTTAGGGCAAATGATGGCTACCTTATGATCACATTTAGTATGTACACTCCTGTTTTTGCATCTGTTAAGCTCTTTTGTCAGTAATATGTTATTCTGTTTTCACAGGTGTGGATGAGGCCACAATAATTGAAACACTGGTCCGTAGGAGCAATGCCCAGCGCCAGCAAATTAAGGCTGCCTATCAGCAAGCCAGTGGCAAGGTTGGTGTCACACACATTTATTGGACCAGAAGTTAAATATTTTCTTCCCTACCCAATTCTCATTTATCTATTAAAATGATCTCATGTCCTCTGTGTAGCCTCTGGATGTGGCTTTGAAAGCTGCCCTTAAAGGTGAGCTGGAAGAAGTGGTTCTGGCCCTGTTGATGCCTCCCGCTCAATATGATGCTTTTGTGCTTAAAAATGCCATGAAGGTAACATAATCTCAAGACTTGAGACACTCGCACATTTATGTCTGACCATAAAGGTGGATGGGTAGATCTTTTTGTTGTCATTTTAACTGTAAAGTGTCAATACACATTTTTCTCTGCAGGGTATGGGCACAGATGAGGATACGCTTGTCGAGATTTTGGCTTCCAGGACCAATAAAGAGATAAGAGATATTAAAGAGGCATACAAACGTGGTAACTTTTAATATATTAATATCAACCTCTTCTTCTTAAGGTAGCTGGCCTGTACGTTTTGTGTATTTATTGTATGGTTTACATTTATAGACTACAAAAAAGATCTAGAGGCTGAAATCAAGTCTGAGACAAGTGGAGACTTTAGGAATGCACTTCTCTCTCTCTGCAAGGTAAGACGATCCACCCTTTCATATTCTTATGCAATTTTGGCTATATTTCCTCGTTCAGGGCTGCATGCTTTAGATGTCTCCTTTATCTGAGACATCTAAATCTTTTCAAAGTAAAAATGGCTACCAATGCTTCATGATATGAATGTGGGTGTGTCTGCATTAAAAGTTTTTCTTTTTGTTCACAGGCTAACAGGAGTGAAAACAATACGGTGGAAGTTGACCTGGCTGACAAAGATGCTAGGGTAATTTAAATGTATGTTAAACATATGGTTTGTCATGTATGTGCATGTCTCATGACCCACATTTTTTCTGTAGGCCCTATATGAGGCGGGAGAGAAAAGAAAGGGCACAGACATTTCCGTGTTCATCGACATCCTCACTACAAGGAGTGGTGCTCAACTGAGGCAAGGTACAGTACAGTTGGCCATTTGAGTCTCCCATTTTCATTGGTGGTGTTTTTACAAAAGATTGCAATTCTTATCAACAAAATGGACCTGACAATACATACATTTTTTGTTTAGTTTTCAGTCAATACTCAAAGTACAGTAAGGTGGATGTTGCAAAAGCCATTGATCTGGAGTTGAAAGGCGACATTGAGAACTGCTTGGTTGCTGTGGGTAAGGCAAATTTTGAAACCCTAATCTCTAACTTCTGTGAGCTCAATAAAATGGCATGCATCACGTTTTTGCTAGCATTATCCAACAGAATGTTTTAAATGGGTTTACTGAACAGCAAAGATTTGATGGCTTGACAGTGCTTATAATTTTAACAAAAATCAATATACAGATGGTTTACTCATACAGTAGTACTGTATGGTATGACCTTTAGGACAAATCCCCTGCAAGACTTTCTTTAAAGTGCCATACCTTTAGAGGAACACGTCCAGATTTTGGGAATTTGGCTTGTTCACTGTATCCCCCAGAGTTGGATAGGTACATGCCTTCTCATCTCCGTGCGTGCTGTAACTCTGCCTGACGCAGCCCCCACTAGCTTAGCTTAGCACAAAGTCTGGAGGTGAGTGGGTCCAGCTGGCGAGCTGCTCCCAGTGGGTGACAGAGTGACGCGAACATTTTCCTGTTTGTGTGTTGTGATTTGCATAGTCACACTGTGTACAAATATCAAGGTGATATGAGACACAGCTATCTTTTAACAGTATACATACTGGGAATTATATTCTCAGAAGGCGAAGCACTGCTACTTGGGCGTAGTGATTTGCACAACTCTGACCGAACTCTCTGAGGGGGCTTCTCGGGTGCTGTGAGCAAATCACTTATTTGTACACGGTGTGACTATACAAATTACAACACACAGGTGGTAAGGTGTTGGCGTTGTTTTGTCGCTTGTTGGGAGCAGTTTGCTGGCTGGAGCCATTCACTTCCAGACTTTGTGCGTCGGACAGAGTTGCAGCATGCACGGAGATGAGAAAGGTGTGTTTGGATCTAACTCTGGGGGATACGCTGAATAAGCTAAATTCCCAAAACCTGGGCGTGTTCCTTTAAGACTTTGTTAGATATATCTTCATTTTTCCAAGACATTTCAGTTGTTACAGTATGACAAGCATGTGACACATAAACTATAGTATGTGGATTGCATTCAGTTTCTCAATTAAATATTTTTTATGCCACTATGGTTTGTTTTAAATACTGTATATACATTTTTTTCAGTGAAATGTGCTGGATGCAAGCCTGCATACTTTGCTGAAAAACTAAATCTGGCAATGAAGGCAAGTATTACTTTTTTTGTTTGTAACAGTTGTTTTGCGAAAGAGACAAAACTAGTATACTGTAGCAGGGAACAATGTGTGACTTCTTGACTTTTCACAGGGCTCTGGTTACAAGGGCAAGATCTTGACTAGAATATTGGTAGCACGTTCTGAGATTGACCTGGCCAAAATCAAACAAGAGTATCAGAAGAAGTTCGGCAAGTCACTCTACCAAGACATCCAGGTAAATAAGTCCCTAAATTTTTTTTAGATGTGTTGAATGTGATTGTTATTTTCTGGTCCTGTACTTGGACGAAAGATCAGATTTTTAAAGTCTTTGTGTTTCATCTGTTTGCAGGACGACACCAAAGGAGACTATGAGACGATCCTGTTGGCCTTATGTGGCAATTAATTGGTGCCAATAATGAGTGGATACACATTACATCATTATCAGTATCCATCAGTATAGGAATTATATATCTCTATAAACATCTGTAATACATTGGAAGCATTTTATATAAATAAAACAGAGCATAAATAAAAACTGTTGTCTGAACATGTATATATTACTGTACAGTTTCTTGTGTGGCATGTCAGTGATTATTCTGCAACATATCTATGAACTTAAATTCAGGGCGACTGAACAACGAAACCATGCACAGAGTTGGACATGGGTGTGAGTTGGTACATTTTATAGTTGTTTTTATAGTGTTTTTTTTTTCTTTCAAAAAAGTTGTCAAATTATTTAATTATGTTCAATTATTTAGAGCCTATGTACATTTAGGTGAGGTATGTAACACAGTAGGCCTGTCGTCGGTTGCAAAATCATTGTTTCCAAACCAGTTTCTGAAACAATCCTGCCACACATTCTGCCATTGCTGGTCAAACAAGTCAAATCCCTGGTTAAACAGCTTGGTACAGATAGTCCCACCCCAAAGTCACACCATTTAACAGGCATGCAAACAGAGCTTTTAAAAATTCCCTGTGCACTACAGTACACTTCAAGTGAACTCAATAACTAAATACTTTTATTAATTCGTTTAAAGAAGTCGGTCACTGAATACAAATTGTTTTCCTTATACATCTGACGGCACATTATAATGAAGAAAATATTTTAACATTACGTGGTGATTTGAGGTGTAAATGGGAATTACATTAAATTTAAGTTATTGAGATAAATGTAAACAGTCTAAGTGGAAGAAATGTATAAATAATCTACATATTTAACTACACTTTGAGTTTGAGAAAAATATTATTGGAACAGCACAGTACATGCCCAGTCTCGCCATCATTCATGTGCTACACTCACTAGACTGCAGTACCGCTGTTATATGACGGGGGCACTGTTGAGCTCTAACTGTTGTCCCGGATGCTGATTGGTTGTCTGTATGACGTCACCAGCTCCCGCGGAAGTGTTGTGGATTGGAAATAGAGGTTAAATGCAGCATCGAGCACAGCGGGTGAAGGATACATTTACTTGTAAATATATTCACTTCTTTGCAGTATTAAAATAAACTGTCTTATATGTACATTTGTTTAGATGTTATTTTTACATTTTTGACTCATAAATGAGAGTCTCCGTCAAGTAGACTGGACTGAGCGCTTTATCATAAACAAAGATAACGTTTCACATTTTAGTGTCTAGCATTTTGATAATATTTATATTTTTATAAAAAAATCTAAGTCTCAGTAAACTTTAGTTGCGTTAAATAGTTTAGAGCTGTTGTAGATTGTGATTTGAGTAACATCCGTGTACGTACGTATGAATGAATGAATGAATGATGTGCAGTAATTTGTATCTTCATATCCAATGATATATGAAAAACTAAAACATCTTTATTGTGTTTTATTGTGCTACTTAGCTGTATGTTTATTTTATTTATGAAGGCTTACATTAAAACAAACCAACTGCAGTTTGATTGATATTAATTGGAGTTATCACGTTTTGTAACCAAACTCTTTATATGTTGTTCTTGCTTATTACTGATTCATAAAAGTGCATCAAACCATGCTGATCAAGCAATAACAAAGCAATCTTGTGTCTTTTCACAGTACAGCCATGAGCTGAGGCTCTCCAAACCTGTCTGTCCCAATGATGAACGACAAGCTGGTGTTTTTGGGGCTCCTGTACTTCATCCAGGGTATACCATATGGCCTGCAGTCGTCCCTGCTTCCGGTGTACCTGCGAGGTGCCGGGCACTCCCTCACTCGCATCAGCCTTACCAAAATCCTCTACTTTCCCTGGGTGCTCAAGGTCCTCTGGGCTCCTCTGGTTGACCGTTCAGGCACCAAGCGGTACTGGTTGGTGGGCACGGTAGCAGGCTTGGCCCTTACCTGTTTGTTCAGTGCTACCCTCACCCCTGATGTTCAGTACATGGGTGTAGCGGGATCCCTGCTCGCCATGAATATGCTGGCGTCAGTGCAGGACATTGCGGCTGATGGAGCAGCCGTCCGGCTGCTGAGGGGGCAGAGCGAGGTGGGCCTGGGGAACACGGTCCAGGTAGTGGGGTATAAAGCCGGGTCTGTGTTTGCTGGAGGGGGGCTTCTGGCTGTGATTGATGTTGCAGGATGGGGCTGGATGTTTGCTCTGCTGGCTTGTGTGTATGCTGGCGTTGCTCTTTTTGTGTGGGGCGCCCCGGCGTTGGACGGAGAGTCGGCACGAGGGCAGGCAGAAGGACGGAGAGGGTCGAAGGAGGCCATTCAGCCCTGGAAGGTGTGGAGGAAACTCCTGTCTGTGCCAGGAACACCATGGACGGTATTCTACGTCCTCACTTACAAGCTAGGTAAGACATTTAAATGAGTCATATTGTAGATTTTTTACATTTTTATTATTTTAATGCTTTTGTTATCCTTTATTCCTAGAATTTTTTTCATTAAAGAGCACCTATTGTCCGATTCATGTTTTTACATTTCCTTTGGTGTGTAAGTACATGTTAACGATATGCAAAAGGTACATACCCCAAAGTAAACACGAGTTATCGTCTCGAGCGTAAATCTCTTTCCTTGGACTACAACAAACACATGGATTGTAGGCAACAGTTTACTTCCTGGTGATGTAGACAAGTCTGACATTATCATAATTCCTCCCGCTTCGGACTCACAGCCTGTAAGTTAACTCCTGTTAGCAACCAAATCTTTTGAATATGGTAAGCAGCGCCACGTTTCCGGCTGACGTCAGAGATTTTCAGATCAATCACAACGTACATATTAGCTGGCCAATCAGGGACACAGAATTTTTCCAATCCGTGCCTTTTAGGAAGAGAGTGAAATCTGGAGCTACAAAAATATACGATATGTGGAAAATAATGTTTTTTAACCATAAACCGCGCAAACACATTGTATTATACCAAATACAAAAATAACGTTGTTTTAGCAATGAAATAGGTAGTGATGGGTGTTTTCGAAGCACGCTTCATGAAGCTTCGAAACTTTTACGAATCTTTTGTTTCGATTCATTGGTTCGGAGCTTGTTACAAACTGGCCAAAGTCACTTACTTTTAACAAACGAGGCTTCATTACGTCATAACTGTTTCAAAAATCCGATGACTTACCACTAGGGGGAGTTGATCACAAATGACCAGTGTAGGTGAACTCGGGTCAGTTTTATTATAAAAGTTCATAAAACATTAATTCTAATAACACTACCATTTTGTCTACTTTTTTTATTTATAGACAGATTTATTGACAAAGATGTGCATAATTTAAAAAGGAGTTCGTTTTAAGGATAATTGTTTGCCTTAAATAAAACTAAAAACACAGAATAAACTTTTAATTATGTCTTAATTAAATTAAAGAATTTATTTTTCTTAAAAACATATTCTTAGAACAATCTTGCTATTATTTTGTAAAAAGTGTAAAATGTTTGGACAGATCTTGCTGCTTTTAAACGATTTTGACCGGCAGGTGTCGCCAGCGTGTATGGTGTTTCGAACGCTTCGAAAAACTGAATCAATTTGCGAAGCAATTAGTTCAACTGATTCAAAACTTCGAAAAGCTTCGTTTTACCCATCTCTAGAAATAGGTGCTCTTTAAAGGGATACTTCACCGATTTAGCATTCAGCTTTGTATTTGTAGAAACCCGGCAGTATTACTGAATGACCATGTTTCCCTCCCTCATTTCCCCCTGAGAGGAGAGATATCTGCATTTTGGTTCTGCAAAAAAGTCCTCCGATGATGTAATATGACGATTTTTGCATCATCGGAGGACTTTTTTGGAGAACCAAAATGCAGATATCTCTCCTCTCAGGGGGAAATGATGGAGGGAAACATAGTCATTCAGTAATACTGCCGGGTTTCTACAGATACAAAGCTGAATGCTAAATCGGTGAAGTATCCCTTTAACTAAATTTGTGACCCAGTCTGTTAAAACCCAGCTTAAGTCATTTTATTGGTGATGAACTTGCATAAACCATTCTACATAAAGAACAATTTGGAGAAAATATGTGCCACAAGATGGCAGTCTTGGCTTCTCCATGTATCTTGTCCTAATCTCCTCAATGACTATGAAACATCAGGAAACTATAGACTACTGGGTCATCAAGTTCAAAATAGCTTCTCGGAAATTAAAATTAAAACTTTTGGCTAGTCCCTTATCACTAGCATAACTTGTGTCATGACCTGAATCCAAAATTTAGACATGCCCAGCTAATGAATCACTTTCAATGAATTTGATGTTTAGCACCAGAAGGGGATTATGTTGGGATTAGTGCCTCTTTGTGTCTGTGGCATTTTTATTTGAAACTAAAACAAGAAATATGAGCACATTTTTAGTGGTGTTGATTCAATGTGTGTAACATTTTGTATAGTACTTATCTTGAATGATTTTATCAGGAGCACTGTCTATAAATGTGTATGTCTCTGGCAGAGAAAGATAAAAAGGGATGCCACCAAAACCGGATGAGATCCAGCAGACGAAAGCAGACACAATAGTGGCAGTTCCCCCTTAATCCCTGTTTTTCCCTGATCATCATCATAATCGCTATTAAACAGCACTTTAGGTGTCACAAACTATTGTACTAAATGTAGTAACATCATTCAATTACAAGTATTTCCCTTAATTGTTAACAAGACAATAAAAGCACTTTATAACTTATTGATACTCTGTAAAGTGATGATGGAAAAGTTAGCATATACTTTTTGTAGTACTGTGCATGTGTGGGGTTCAAAAGTCCACTGTGAAATTAAAATTGGATTGATTGCAGTGATCACTGATGTGCATTTGTTGACTTCATGCCAATTTGACAATACGCTGTCATTAAAGCAAAAGATTAAGTATCAAATACTTAATATATATTATAAAATGCATGTTAAAGGGGACATTTCACAATAATTTTTTAAGATGTCAAACAAATCGTTGGTGTCCCCAGAGTACGTATGTGTAGTTCTAACTCAAAATACTATACAGATAATTTATTATACCACTTTGTAGGTGTGAGCAAAAATGTGCCATTTTGGGTGTGTCCTTTTAAATGTAAACGAGCTTATCTCTGCACTTAATGGCAGTGCCATGGTTGGATAGTGCAGATTTAGGGGCGGAATTATCCCCTTCTGACATCACAAGGGGAGCCACATTTCAATGAGCTATTTTTTCACATGCTTGCATAGAATAGTTTACCAAAAATAAGTTACTGGGTTGTTCTTTTTCACATTTTCTAGGTTAATAGAAGCACTTTAGGCCCGATTATAGCACATAATCATGAAAAAAGTCAGATTTTCATGATATGTCCCGTTTAGTTTTTCAGTCAAGCTTTTCATATTGTTTTTGTAATTGGAAACGACTGTGTTTGAAACATGCAAAACAGAAGCCTTTTTTTGCTAATGGTCTCAGTTCCCGCTGTAGCTTGTATGGTCATTTGGAGTTTATTGGATTGTAGACTTACGTAAAGCATTTTTGTAAGCAAAACAAATCAAACGCTTTACTTTCTTCCATACTTCCGCCTCTATCCAGTATCCTTACTGCATCACAGTCTGTTATCAGTGTTTTGTATGGTACACACGCTGCCCTCAGCCCAAGCCTTCATTATAGATAATGGGAGGGGGGGTCACAAAACACAGTCTGTCCCAGCGTTAGAGGATGATAGAGGCAGACGTAGAGCTTCCCTGGGAAGACTCCAGGTGGTGGGGGGGTAAAAATTGACAGAACGGGAGAAGAAAGCCACTTTTGCTCTGTCTGTGTCAATCTCCCTCACTATATGTACCTCACAAACGCATACGCACATATATACGTTTATATTGCCTGATGCTACGCTCTCTTCATTCTGCACAGCAGGGGATTATGGGGCGATTGAGGGGTGACGCGAGCAGGAGGCAAATATTTTCCAGAGGGAACACTGAGGACTGCAGGGGGGATGAATTAATGAACAACCACCACATGGTCAAGTATTAGAGAGAGTGACAGAGATAGAAAGACAGACAGGCAGTGAGTTGGTGCGGTGCAGGGGTCATCGATATGATAAGTAGGCGCAAGATTATTTGTTTTGGAGAATGTGTGAGAAAAGTAAAAGAATGTACAGTATGTGATGTCTTTTAGCTGACCTAATTTTCCCCCCCTTTGTCTGGACCATTGTGTCAGTCGGGTGTGAACGTTAAAAAAGTTCTGCATTTTGTTTAAGATATGTGAGCTTACAGTAAATCACATACTTTGAATAGGATGCTACTCTGTTCTCACTCCGTATCTTCCCTCACGTTCACATAACTAACGGTGCAAGTGATAGTCCTGGATGCTTTTGTTTTGTCCAAACAATTATGTCATTGTGTCCCAGAACATAAAGGTAATAACTTAGACCTTTGCGTATTCTAACCATACAGGTCCTTAGAGACTTGGTCGAGGATTTGTTGTGGTTGAGGAGCCTCTATAATGGGGTGATGTGACACACGGATGCAGATACACACGGCTCAGTGACCTACACGACCAGGGAGTGGCAGAGGTTCCTTATATTGACCTGTAGCTACAGGCAGAGGAGGATCAGGCTGTTCCCATGCTGAAGACTCTGGGGAGTTCTAAGATATATCATAGTGCTGCTTTTAGATGCCGATGAGATGACGTTTTGATTTGAAACCAGGAATCTTTTTATGTCTTTCAGTTTGTTCACACAATATTTTGGGGTCCTAAAATGCAAACTTTTGAAGACGGTTAAAAAGTGTAAGTCCTTGAAAACTAGGGATGCACTGAAAGAAAAATTCTTGTCTGAAGCCGAATTAAATGAAAATCTCAGCCGAAGACAGAATACCAAACAACTGAATAATTATTATTTTATTTTTCATTTTCCTAATTAATTTGCCAATTTTGTCACCATTGCACAAGTTACATTCAGAATGTCCTTTTTACTAGATTTATTTCACATTATTTAACAATGACATTTTTTAACATCCCAGCAGTCATTATAGGGCGTTACACCATTTTCTTAAAAAAAAAAAAATCCAGATAATTTACTCACCACCATGTCATCCAAAATGTTGATGTCTTTCTTTGTTCAGTCGAGAAGAAATTATGTTTTTTGAGGAAAACATTGCAGGATTTTTCTATTTTTATGGACTTTAATAGAGCCCAACACTTAATACTTAACTCAACAATTAACAGTTTTTTTTCAACTGAGTTTCAGAGGACTATAAACGATCCCAAACGAGGCATAAGGGTCTTATCTAGCGAAACGATTGTCATTTTTGACAAGAAAAATTAAAAATATGCACTTTTAAACCACAACTTCTCGTCTAGGTCTGGTCCTGTGATGCGCCAAGTTTTTTTCAAAATGCTATAAATCTTTTCAATCAATGTATAAATGTGCATTCATCTTTGCCATGATATATTCATTTAGTTTAACAGTGGTATACACTGATAAAAAATAAACATTAATGGCATTATTCAAAACACTTACTTTGTCATACTAATGACACTGTCATTGCTGCGTTTATACTTGACGCTGTCGCTAGGGGTGCACGATATATCGGCCGACATATCGTTATCGGACGATAACTGCTTATTTTTAATATTATCGGTTATCGGTCTGATAGTAAAATTAGGCCGATAAATGAAAGCCGATAAATTATGAATAATTTCGGTTTGTTGAACCACTTCACTTGCTCATTGCTGGCCATGTGAAGTTTTGATTGGTGCTTTCTGTGACATAGCACGAAGATGACACATGTTGCAGGCTTAAGAAGAGTATGCTAGTCTAGCGCAAAGACAAGATGTCCGCGGTCTGGGAGTTTTTCATTGTGAAATTAATATGAATATTTATCGACCTATATATATATATATATATATATCGGTTATTGGCCCCCAAATAGAAAGAGTTATCGGTATCGGCCAAAATTATATCGGTGCATCCCTAGCTGTCGCTTAATATTTTTCAAAGCGATCCGCTGTAAAATGTTTTGGTCCTGCTCGATTTTCGTTGACTGAGTAAAATAATGGAAAGTTTTTCATAAGATCCCCTGGGGTCAATGTGTTAGAATCACATAAACTTCACAGATGCTGTCGGGAGAACAAGCACCCGTCTCCCGAGTGCCTCCCGCGTAAGTTATTGGATGTTGATGACTTACAATTTTTTCCGTCATAGAAAACAACCACAGGCTTATCAATGCCATTAAAATATTATTTTGCTTATGTTTGTTTGTTGATCACAAAGTACAAACTAGATTAGGAAAACTAAGATTCCATGTACTCAACGCGCCGCCATTGTTTGTTTACAGTGCGTGGAGGGAATGGTGCGCTGTAATATGTGGAGTGGATTTATTGCGTTCTGTAGAAAAAGAGGAGTGGCGTTTATTGCGTTATGGGAAAAAGGGAGAAAATATGACAGAATAACACTGCGGATATTGCATTTTTCGTAAAATTAAGAATTTACTTTTAAATACTGACCTGATATAATACTGATTTTGGCAGTAACAAATTTTTTTCAAAAATGGCGTTTATCGCGTTTTGGAACCAAACTCTTCATATGTAGTGTTTCTTTACAAAGTTACTTCGCCATCTACTGGCCTGGTATGAGTAATACAACATTTTTTAAAAGTCTAATCCGTGTAAACGTGGATTTTTTTACAGGGTTGTGGTGTTTTTGTTGCGCTACATCGTTGATGTGTAAGAGTAGTCTTGGCACCTCCCACTTGTACACACTTTTGGGGTTGTTATCTAATTGTGTCAGTGTATAACGGGTGCATGTGCATATATGTTGGGTGGGGTGGTCGTCTTAAGGGTTTAAACATTTGACCAGAGAAATACCAATTAACAAAAAATGTTGTCAGAAAAGTACATTTCTCTTTAACAGGTTACATGGAATGCAGAGCATATTATTCACCTTTTGCTCATGATATCTTTCCATTTTAATCAAAATCTGTTTTTTTTTGGTCTGTTCTTTTAGTCTTCTATTATTTCTAACAGAGGTGAACTGATACAGCATCTTTCTGTTTGTCTTTCTCACTCTCTTTCTCTTTCAACTCGTTCTCCACGTCTCCTCCCCAATGCCGCCTCCTTTAGATATTCTTCACTTCATGTTTTTGTGGATGTCTAATGAAATCCCATGTGAAATGGACAATTGTTGCTCTGAAATTATTTATAGACATAAATAAGCAGCCTGGTTGTTTACATAAAAAATAATTAGTTTGAAACAGCATAGGAGGAAACGAGGAGGAATTCTAGCGTGCATGTCCATACTGCTTATGGAAAGTTCAGTTATCATTCATCCTTCTTTCATCCTTCTTTGGTCTACTGTATATATTTACCTATATTGCTTTCATGTGGTAATCATAGGGCCCTCCATGGTGGTTACTTTGTTAGTTGGAGTTTGGTTATGCATATTGTACATTTTCAATGTAAGCTACACTGTTAGAAAGGTAAAAAGGGTCCCAAGCTGTCACTGGGGCAGTACTCTTTAAAAAAAAGTCATAATATAAACCATTTAGGTATAGATATGTATATATTTGCCAGTATGTACCTATGAGATACTAATATGTAATTAATTGGTTGCAAAGGGTACCACCCCAGACCACTTTTTTCTAACGGTATAGGAAAAACGTCTTGCACATCCATACTTCTAACAATATTAAAGGGCCTGGTCCACAATTTATAGCAGAACACCACATTTTGTAAATTTTTTATTTATGTTACTAATCTGGCAATCTTTTGCAAATAGTTTCATCTTCAAAAAAGATATCAACTTGGTACATAGCAAATGTGTAAAAATGGTTTCCTCATTCTCCGAGAAGGATCAATAAACTGACGATTTTTACTGAATGGATTTTCCTGACACGATAAGTGAATAAGACTGGCTTTGTATGCATTTAACTCTATATTAAATTAGCATTGAATCACATTGGACTTGGCAGGATGCTGAATGTTAAAAACAAAAAGTTCCATTATTCGTTGTTTCCACTGCATACAGACTTTACAACATCCTTTACACGTTTAGCTCTACTGTCAGACTCGGTCTCCCACAAAGAAAGCGATGTCAAAGCATTCACGTGGCGCCGTCAGCGACCGTAGCAGAACTCAGACGAAAACGTCTGATTTTTGATTTGATTTTCTGTTTCTGTTTCTCACCGGTTTCATCTCGGGGATCCCGAAAGCGCGGGATCTGTTTGACGGCTGTCTCAGAGCTGTCAGTCAGGGGGCTGTTGAACTGAAAGCAGACTCCATAAATAATGACAATGGCGTTAAATAATACACTGCGGCGGGTTACAGGGGCCTCTGAACGCCCGCTATCGTGCAGCAACGCAGGACTCAACAACAAAGATGTAACAGCAGTGTTTTCTCTGACAACTTTTGTTTCTGTCACATCCGTCTGAATTTAAGTGACAAACTCTTAGAAAAAATGACTGCGAGGCAGTTCTTTGAGGAGTAAAGCGTGATATGTCTGCTCAGGTTATCACCTTTCCAGTCTTAAAAAGTCTTTGATGCTCAAATCTCATAATTCGATTATGAGACTTCAACCTGGATTTCACATTTATTATAGCTGAACTGTGTGTGTGCTCATATAATTCTGTTACCTGTACAGGTGAACAGGGGGCGATCACCATGTTTCCACTTTTCCTGTTGGACCATCACATGACGGCCAGAGAGCTGGGTGTGTGGAACGGAGTGGTTGCCATGGCGTTCTCCATCTGTGGCTCCTCAATTGGAGGCTTTTTACTGTCTCAATACAGGTAGGAATTGTGTGTTTTTTATGTTACGTGATAAAACATTGAAACTAACTCTAGCTGTTCCAGCTGCAGCATCCTTTTCAGCCAAGCCACGCTTTGCTACTAATGTTGCAGAAATGGTGCTAGAAGACGTGGTTCTTTGATATTCTTCTTACACCTTTTTCAAAGCCTTGTTGGCCCCCTCTTCCTCTATCAGTTTCTCTCATGCACCACCTTTGTGTAAAGGAAACATGGCTCTTTCTTATTCTCTGTGATATCTCTTCACCTATCTCAGTCCCATGCCACGAGGAAAGGAGAGATAGAGTATGTGTTTGAGAAGAGAGTAATAAGAGATGTGTGAATAAGATGTGTAAAATATTCATATGTTTATTTATATTATAATTACGTACCCACTCAGTTTATTTGTTCTTGCCAGTCCCTCCAGAAAAATGTGATTATGCGATCGCATGATTCAACGCATAATCAGCCAAAGTCCGCATATTTATGCCGCACTTTCGCTGCATAAATTGCAGATTTACGTGCGCAAAATATGCGGGGTTTGCATGAAAAAAAAAACGTGCCGCAAGATCAAGGATTTTTGCCCCCAACAATCACAAAAAAAAAGCCGCTTTTTTGGAAGGACTGTCTTGCACACTGAGGTCTGTTTAAAGTCCCCATGAAATCAAAACTGACTATTCTTATTTTTATTGAAAAATTGTTTATTATGAACAATGTATCTGTGTGGATCTTTTTTAATTCGTTTGCCTCATAAACTTTTAAATCAAAATCTGAAAACTTCCTGTCTGCGCTAATAGTGCCCCACCAGCGTGCTCATGGCGACCACAGTTTGATTCACGTCTCTGACATATCTTTGCCGATCCCGGTACCCTATGTCCACCCAACACTTTCCTGTGTCCACTATCCTGTCAAAATAAAGGCACAAAAAGCCCAATATCAGCCTGGGCAGAGCCACTGTTAACCCCGCCCCCTCCAACTGTCTGTCGGTTCCATTTTCTAATGAAACCCCTACTTTTCTATATCCAATGAGTTTACAGTCGAAAACACAAGCCATGGCTGCTATTTTCCTCGTGTGATTTTCCGAAAATACATCACAAATACAATGCGACTTCCTGTTAATGGACACTTTCCAGACACTCTAGGTGTTTCTCAATGTCAAGGATACTTCCTTGGCAGGACTGGTCCTTCCAAGTCACTTCCTTTAGAGGATAGGCGAGGCTCCTCTTTAGCATTCGGAGAACTTGTTAATAGAACAGGCTAGCAAGTGCATGTCATTGCATTATTACGTCAGTGAAAAGGTCTGCTTTTGGCGCTACGTGCATAGGATTGTGGGGGATTTGAGAGCGCGAAGGCTACACATATGCATCCTTTCCTGTAAATGGGATATTTTTCGAATGAAGGACTCAGTCCTTGGTTGAATTTCCGAGGATCATCGACACTGGAACAGTCCTTCGACGGATGTCGATGACGTAGCATCCTCGAAATTCTGGCTTCCGAGGATCCTTCCTTTACATTGAAAAAACACCTTATGACACATAAACGTTGACTCAACCAATGGGGTGAGTTTAGGGCGGGACTACCTGTTTGCCTCACCACGTGGGGCGTGTGTTTAGGTAACCTGTTTGAAAACAGTACTACTTGTACTTAGACACGTTACCAAAAGTGCAACGTTAAATGTAAAATGTTGCTTCACTTAATTCATTCTCTTTTTTCGTCTGTCTCGCTATGTTAAAGGCAGTGTTATTGAATAGGGAGAAACGTAGAGTTTCACACGCAGGGGGCTTGTTCGTTCGACACAGTCGTGCATTCAGGCCTTGCTTCCCACAGATTGGGTTTCTGCCGTTGTCTGTTCAAGGCCACTAAAAGCTAATTTGGACACTTATCCCGGCCCCATCTGAAACGCCTGAGTGACCAAAAACTGACCCCCATACAGCGATCGGCATCAGCAATCTGAGAGTACGAATCTTATCGGGCTTAACCGCTCGTGTGATACGCCTGCTTTAGACTGCTTTCCATCTCTCGCACCCTTCTCTCTCTTCTTGAGTCTCTGTCTGTCCTCTCTCCGTTTCTCTCATCCGAGTGAAATATGAAGTTGTCGTGTTACAGAGTGTTATTGAGTGGATGTAGGGAGGGTGTTTGCATGAGAATGAGAATAAGGGCAGATTGGCTTTCTGTCTGACCGGCTGGTGTTCATGTAGATCTAAAAGGCTGGTTTAAAATGACAGACGATTCCTCGCTCTTCTCTTAACGTCCAGTTGACCTTTAGCCACATCTCCTTCTCTCTTTCTGTCAGGGCCCTTCAAGTCTGTTCACATGGAAAGGACATACTCATTGGGGCTTTAAAGGAATGTTCTAGGCTCAGTACAGGCTTCAAGCTCTGCCACAGATGCTGGCGATTACAGGAAATAATTGCTGACCTTGTGAAATGATATATATATATATATATATTATTTTAACTCCTTGAGCATGTAAACTAGGGCTGGTTAAATTTGATTTTAATTAATTGTCAATTTTTTAATTTTTTTATTTACAGTTTTAAAGTTACATTAACAAACACAAAAGTATAAATCAATAACTAACAGAAGACAACAAGGATACACATTTACATAAGATAAAATAAATAAATAAAAATAATAATAATATTAAATAAATAAATAATAAATTAAAAAGAGAAGGGAAACATCTGGATTGCCTCAGTCAGCAAATATATACATCATAATTATTGAGAATAAGCATAACTGACAATATTCACAGTTGTTTTGTAAATGGAAAAGTAAATAAAAAACTGGTACAAATTTAAAAATAAATAAAAAGGAGATGATTACAGAGTATATTATTTTTAACTTCCAAAAGTCTCAAGAGAGGTCCCAATGTGGCTTCAAATCTTTTTTTGTGCACCAAGCTCACCAAAACGTAGCTGTTCCATTTGGATAATATGAAGCATCTCATTTAACCATCTCTGAAAACAAGGAGCTTGTGAGGTTTTCCAATTGAGGAGTACAATTTAATGTCAATTTAATGCAAAAAACAAATATGGACCAAGTTAAGGAGGGATATTTAACAACTCGGGTTGCTGTCTTTTTACCAACAGCACTGCTGATGAGGTGGCGTTTATCAGCTTTTGCACCTGAGCTCCTTGACAAAATTTTTTTTGGTTTAAGGCCAGTTTGTTCTGTTACTAAGTAAATAAACATCTTGTTTATGTACTCTTTCATTCTTTCTTGTCTCTTGCTTAAACTCGAAAATCGGCCCATTTGCTTTGGAAAAAAGACGATCAGAATTGGGCACTAAAATCGTGATCAAAACGAATAAAAATGGAACAGAAACCATATAAATCTGAATTCAACCAGTAAATTGGTCTTAATACCTAGCCATAATGTAAACCTGGTAAATCCTATCATTTTTTGCAAGAAATGCCAAAAAGAAACAAAACTGAGAAAACTTGTTACTAACCACTTGGGCTTGATGTTCATTTCTGCAGTTTAGCAATAAGATGTTTGAAGTTAAAATGCACTGTAAAAAGTGAAAAGTTGGATCAAATTACTTCAATTGGTAACACTTTGAACTTTTTAGTTTTTTGTTAACTTAAATTTTTCACTTAAAGGGATAGTTCACCTTAAAATGAAAATTCATTTTGTTGTAAACCTGTATGAATTTCTTTTTCTGATAAACACAAAAGAAGATATTTTAAGAAATGATGGTAAACGCACAGCAGATTGTGACCATTGACTTCCATAGTAGGAAAAAAATATTTTGATAAATGATGTTAAGCACACAGTTTATGGTACCCATTAAATTACATCATATTTTTTATTCCTACTATGGAAGTCAATGTTCACTATCTGCTTTGTGTTTACCATTATTACTCAAAATATCTTCTTTTGTGTTCATCAGAAAAAGGAAATTCATACAGATTTAGAACAACATAAAGATGAGTAAATGATGACAGAATTTTCATTTTAAGGTGAACTATCCCTTTAAAGTATTTTTTACTTAAACGTATAATACGTTAAATAGTAAATTAAATATTATAGTAAAGTAAAAAAATATATTTTTTGAGGTGTTACCAATTTTTTTAAGTTGATCCAACTTTTCACTTTTTATAGTGTGTCATGTAGAAACCGTGATTTTTTTCTGCTATGCATTTTGTCAAGATGATTGACCTGACCCTCCAGGTGTTCTGACTGCAGCTTTGAGAGAATAATACAGTATATGAATTAGATATGGGGGTCGGGTTGGTCAGTTATTAGCGTGAGGTTAATCATCACATTGCTGTGGATCTTGTTGTGTTATCGATTATGCCATGAAGAAAGTTCACTGCAGGATCCTGAACCGCTAACAGCGAATCAATCAGAGTGTGTAAGCTAACACACTGCATATGTATGTAAGCATGTGTATAGGGTAGATGTGTGTGTACCTCTCATTAATGTCCTACATGATCGATAAGTAGGCAAATAACCTGTCATTTGTTGCAGTATATATTTTGTTTATCATTTTCATAATGTATGTTATTAGTTATGGTTAGGAATCTTTAGGCTACTTGAGGCAGAGTCGCAGTCTGATTTCAAGATAGTATTTACATTTTGTTTCTCCATAGCTATCCGATAAAATTGAAAAAGTAATGTGTTCAGATTCACAATTACAGGTCAAGTGAATTTCCTTTTTTTGTTTGCAGTATTGGTCTGCTCATGAGACGTGTGTTTATGTTGCGGACTTTCAGCATGGTCTTCCAGAGCTCATTGCTGGTGGTGTTGGAACCTTCGCCCCTTATGACAGGTAAGACATGCACATACACGCTATTGTCTGGCTCAGAGACTTGCTGTACTTGTGGTTACTCTGATGTTAAAAACCAGAAATCATTTCATCCTATCTATCTATTTTATAGGCCCTGGGGAGTTTTTGAATATATATATACATAGAATACAGGTCATTGAAAGTGCTTGCATCTATTTTATGCAAGAAGTTTTCTGGGAAAAAATCCATATTATTCCTTGTGTAGTGTGGGATATATCATAAAAATTCTAGACTTTTAAGCACACGTGCTAAACTGTTCACTTTAAATGCTTATATATTCTGTATGTGAATGTTGATTCATTCCAAAATGCTTTTTTGCATATTTGTGTTTGCCACATAAAAACGTCTCGAGTTACGTATGTAACTGTTGTACCCTGAAAAGGGAATGAGACGCTGTGTCTCCCTTGCCATACTTCCTGCATCCCTGTAACGCCGTCTTTGGCTATATTTTAGATAGCAATATACTTCCTTGCTCCCGCATCACTTTGTCTTTGCCGTTAAACCTCACCATTGGTTGAATTTGATATACATATTCATACGCACTTACCCCTGAAGGCGTCCCCAAGGTGTCACCGTAGTGATGCAGTGCGAGTTCCCTCAAAAGGGAACTGTAACAACATATCTTAAAAGGGTAACACGATGTAACCTTGCTCTCACTTAAAATGTGTCCCCACATTTAGTCCTTGAATTTGAAGGGGATTTGCACCTGGAAAATCCTTGAAAGGCCCTTGAATTGGAAGTTAACTAAGGTGTGGGAACCCTGATTTTTGCGAAGGAATTTTGTTAGAGATCAGATTCAGAACAATTATTAAAACATACACAGAGTTTAAAATTAGTAAATCATTTTTTTGCTTCAGTTTTTGTTTTAATTGGGTGGATAAAAAGTTGATAATCGCGGTATTATAGATTAACATAAAAAGTCATAAGGAACACGTTTTTGTCATGCAAATTCAATTCAATTCAATTTTATTTATATAGCACTTTTCACAAGTGTTAATTGTTGCAAAGCAGCTTTACATGAGAAGATGTAGAGGAGAACACAGAAAATCAATAGATAATATAAGAAGTAGAGATAGCGGCTAAGGTTAACCGTACAAGCGAGCATATTAATAATGTAACTTATACAGTAAAGTGCTAAGTTAAGCCAAAGTTAGCTGACTCTCCCTGGGACTAAAATCCCTCTAGGAAAAAACCCAATGGGAAAAAGTCCTAGAAGGACAAAAACCCTTGGGAGGAATTAATATATATTTATATATATATATATAGAAACGGTAGGGATAGGAGGCGGGTAAGCGAATTAAATTGGTTTAGCCGGTGGTTGTTGGTCGGGCATCGGCTGGTCATCACGTTGAAGGACAGCCAGTGGATCAGTGATGCAATGATCTTCACAGCAACCGGAACTGGGTCTGTTTGTCTCATGGTCCTCGTGGTCGAGGACGAGACAGGGAGAGAAAAACAGAATTGTATTAGCGTAGGGGCCGTTCGCATGCAATGCAAGTGTCAAACATTATAGTGGTTCAAGTGTTTTCTCTTAATTGACGAGATAACTCTTCAATGTCGGGGAAAGAGTTAAATGTTCTCAGCACATATTATTTGTTCGTCGAATACCTTTGCTTCAAATCCATTTAATCCTAGCCTCATGTCATTCACAAATACAGGTTTGTTTGCAGAATCCACTTAATGCCACGTCCTTTAAGTGCACAAAGATAGATAAAAAAAACGATGATGTGTAAAACAACCGTGGATCACATTCAAACTTGTGTGCCTTGTGAGTACTTGGAACTGAATACAACCTGTTTGTTGTAGTCACATGGATCACAATGCAAAATTACTGAAACTAAACATAAGAGCCTGATAAAAAATGCTAATTTTCAAGAAAACGTCAGATGCACTTTGTATCTGAATTCTTCATATACTGGATACTTTAGCTGATCACCAAAGCATCACAAGATAAAACATAATTTATGCAATAATTGCACATTAGAAGTGTTTCATAGAATATTTAAGCAATATCGCTCGAGTAGGAGTGTGATATAGCTCTATATCATCACGGCTGTGATTAGGCCAGAGGCACGAGGCCGCAGGCCGAGTGCCGGAGGCAATCACAGCCGTGATGATATAGAGCTGTGTCGCACGACTCCGAGAGCGATATTGCTTTTATACAACAGTTCGACGGCACACGTTTGAAAAACGAAAACTAGAAAACAACAACGGAGTCATTTTAAAAGCCTCTTTGTTTGAGAACTACTTCTTCCGACACGGATTTGAGGGCGGCCAGAATGACAGGTAAAACTTTCGGCTGCTTTGAAGCTCATAACAACTCAATGGACAGAAAAGCCGTTACTTTATATTACCGTTTCTTGGTCACAAAGTGTAGTTTTAAGATTAGTTCAGTCGAGAATGTATATGTATTATATTTAAATCTGCAGTCGATTAGTAAAGATAGCGCCTGTTTGAACGTTTGCTTAGTGAGATTCGGTACGAATGAGAACCAAAGCATGAGCGGACATCAGTGTTCACTCGCCCCGCTGACCACCGCCCTCTCTGGGCTACATTTCTGACAGAGATACCCTGGCTCTCATGTTGGCCTTGTTTGTTTATGATCGTCAAAATGAGATCAAATCAGCAGTATTTGGTGTCATGATCAAACTGTTACTTGTTTTTTAATTCATATTTAGTGTCTTTTGTGTTGTTATTGTTTTGGCGCGAGGTAAAAGTTAATAAAACTATTTGTATAACGTTACTATTGCTTTCTCATTTATTCTTAACGTGATACGAGCACTCGATTATTATTATTAAACTTTGTTCTTGTCAGTACTATATAAAACTGTTTTTTATAAGTGTCAGAGAGATGTTTTTGCATGCTGCTTATAAATATACCAGTGGCGATATCTCATAACATGTTTTAATAGTCAGGTCACGATAAAGTAAATGATCAATGTCCACATTTAAAAGCTGCGGTGCTTACCTGCAGTTCCACGGTGTTTTCGCGTTCTGATAAGAAATATAGCTCCAGAAAAAAAAAACGAGTGTTTATATTCCTCTTTCCAAGTGTTAATCATCCACACGATGTGACAAGACATTTCTCCCATTAACTGTAACGTAACATCCAAGAGCGCTGATCTTTGACGGAATAACTTCCGATTGGGGATTCACAGACTGATTTATGAGCTAGTAAACTAATGAGACAAACGGAGAGTGATTCAAAACAGCGCGTCTGTGTTTTTCCATTCAGAGATGAGCCTGCTTAGGACCTCCATTCACTAGGTGGCGGAATGATACGAAAGGTGAAGCGGTTACAGTGCCGATATCAGCACAATATCACATAGGTCTTAGCCAATCAGATTCGAGAACCAGAAAGAACTGTTGTATAAATTAATATAGAAAATTATAATTTTGCAATTTAGTTTAGTGCTGCAAAAGTAACGCCAAAGAAAAGGAGTAAAAAATCTTGTTTTCAAATGTTTCCTTTCACTGGAAGCAATCTTCAAAACATATTCATTACTGATTGATAAAGCAGTATGTTTTAAGACTCATATGTCTCACCTCTATGTATATATTTACTGTAGAGCGATATAGACTGTTCTTTACTGAGCGTTCTACAGTTTCCTTGCATATAGGCATTCATTAAATCGGCTCTGGTTTCCATCGCTTTCCACTAACAAACCGAAGTGTCCATTTCAGCACCCTGCACTGTGGAAACAGGTGTAACAGCAGTCTGAATCTGAATAAAAGTCCCAGCGATGCATTAAACAACGGCATGACATAAAATAGGAAAGAGAAAATTAACATGGATGCCACAGATCTCTCTGTTGTTTCTAATAAATTGTTCTCTTTTACCTTTTTGTCTCTTTTGATCTCCAAGACTCCTTTTTTGACAGTGCCAACACTTGGATTCAGCACAAATCAAGCAGAATTTTTATGCTTGAGCTGAATAGAGAAGATCATACAGAAGTTATGTCAAGCACGACATCTAGCTTTTCGGCTTGCTTAAGTGAATTTGCGTTTCTGTTTCAGTCTGTGGAAACTAACGCTGTTTTACCATGAGTAATCTCACGGCTCGCTTTGATAAATGAATAAACCCATATTCAAACCCTGTTCCTCTCTCTCTCTGTCTGACTCTCTCTCTCTGTCTCTCTTTTTCGCACTGTCTCTTTCTCTCACAGGTGCTTTGGATGTTTATTTAATGAAAAAGTAAAAGGGAGAAACTCTCGCGTTTAAGCTGTATTTTCTGCCACTGTATTTCCTTCTCGTGATGTCGTGGCTTTTTAGTCGAGATGTTTTTGTCAGCGAGCTTCTGTTTGACAACTCCCTCATCTCTCTTATTTTCTCTCCTTCTGACGCTCTCCCATATGAAACAGAACAAAGCTTCTCTACACGGCCCCCCTTTCAGAAAAAGAATGATAAAGTTCTGCAGAAAATATTTTTCAATATTGTATGAGACCCGATGCCTCAGATAAGCTGATTTTCCTTCCTGTGGTTCCTGGATAAGTAATGGAGAAGTCTTGTTAGGCAGAACTAACATTTCCTGTGAATAATTCAGATTGAGCTGGATGTGAAAACTATGATTTTTTTGTAGGTTTGGTTGATTTTGAGATTTAGGATTTTGAAATGTATGTATTGCATATGTGATTAATTTAAGTAATCAATTTGAAGGCCAAAAAGAGAACATCATCATGAGAAACATTTCAGTCAAGTGATCGTAAACTTTGGACTCTTTTAGTGTAGATGAGCTTAAAGCTGACACACATGGACTAAAACTAGCACTTCTCTTTTCAGATTTCGCATCTCTGACTGTATGCTTTTTAGTGCTCTGTATGTTGTATAGACTGTTACAGCAGTAACAACATAGTGGCTTTCGTGGTCCTCACGTAACTTCCGGTAAACTCCGCTAAGAATAAATAACAACAAAGTACTTTTAAAGTAGTTTATTTATATAACAAGCAAAATAAAGAACACGTAGATTACCTAGGAAACCAAAACATTTGTTATTTTCGACGAGGTATTTGTTGAAGAGTTTAGTTTAGCAACTAGTCAGACCAAAAAAACTGAAACCAGAAGTAAAGTTCCGACCACACACATATCGCGTCACCGCACGTGCATCCGATGAAACCGTCTATATCTATTTACAGTAGATGTCAAAAGTGTTCAACTTTGAACAATTTACATATTTGTTCTTTATTCAATTATTTTATTAAATATGCTTTAAAAAAAATTGTATGCATGTTGCATTGCTGTGTTTGGAGTATAAACTAAAGTTAATGTTTGTGTTGCACAATTAATTGAAAAACGAATCGGGATTAATCGGCAAAAGTCTAAATTACAGCTGTCCATTTGTGCTTATTTCTGTGCGTTTTGGCAGCATGTTTAGGCACCAAATACAGTGGTCAATCAGATTTTTTTAAATTGATAAATTGACGTGTCCTTTAGCAATTTGTTTTGGATTTTTTACTAACAACATAAATCCCATATGTGAAGTTTTTGCTCAAAATACCATATAGATAATTTATTATATCATGTTAAAATTGCCACTTTGTACACTGCAAAAATTATGTGTTAATTTTTTACACATTGTGTGTGCCATGACATTTAATGCGTTATTTCATGTTAAAATAAATGAAAGGGACAACACAAGTTGTGTTAAAAACAGTGATGGGAGGAATGCGTTACAATTAATTCTGTTACTGTAATTCCACTACTTTTAGTGGTAATAAACATGTAACAAAGCATTTTTTTTTTTTAAATCAAGTAACACAGTTACAATTACTGAAATTTAAATGAGTTGGTTACTCACGTTACTCTATTTTGTGATAAATGAACACTTGCAGACAAGACATTTCTGATCTAACGTCGCAGGACAATGGGGGGGCGGCACAATGAATAATAACACAGAAGGTATGTTAGTAGGGACGACACATTTAATGTTATTATTCATTGTGCCGCCCCCCATGGTCCTGCGACATTAGATCAGAAATGTCTTATCTGCAAATTTGGCGAAGTGCACGTAAAGCATAGACCTTACACACAACTATAAATTGCCAGTGCCGTGGTTGGATAGTGCACATTAAGGGGCGATATTATCCCCTTCTGACATCACAATGAGAGCCCAATTTCAATGCTTGCAGAGAATGGTTTACCAAAACTAAATTCCTGGGTTGATCTTTTACACATTTTCTAGGTTGATAGAAGCACTGGAAACCAATTATAGCACTGAAACATTAAAAAAGTCAGATCTTCGTGGTATGTTCCCTTTAAAATTGACCATGCAGCTGCTTCACACAAAGTTATAAAACATTTCAAAACTTCAATGTAAAACCGATTAATCTGCAATATTAATCGCAATTACGATATTAAGGCAAATAATAGTCAATTGTGATTTTTTTTTCATCATAATCGTGCTGTTCGTGCAGCCCTAAAATACACTAGGACAATGACTACAAAATATTACCACAAAAGAGGATCAGCAAATGGTAATAATATATAAAATTGTAGTCAGTGTAGACTTTATTAACTGTGATTTATACAATATGCTGCGATTTATACAATATACTGCACTGTAAGAAAATGCAGCCTTTTTTATCAAATAGTAAAAATAAAATCGTATGTTGAATTGACTTGCAAAACCAAGTTGTTTTAAATATTGGTTTTTTTTTTTTTGAATATACAAATATACTGTAGTTAGTTTTTTTGCCCAATTATTTTGTCTATTAAATACTTCATATGTGTAGTGTTTTTTTTATTTTGCATTTTGAAGGGTAGAATACATATTTTTCAAAACTGCAGACAATATGGCTGAATTTACATATAAATGGTGTGCAAATAGTGGCTTGTTTGCAGTTCGTGATGATGATTCTTTTGATATTTGTTTGGTAATTTTTGTGAGCAACTTTTGTATTACTGTGTAGAATGTGTAATTTAACTGATTAAAGATATATTTAAACCTCAAACCTCTCTTTCTCTCTCTCTCTCAGGTATGGCAGTGCTAAGTCTGGGTTTGCAGCATTTCATAGCCGGCCTCATCACAACTCTCACCTTCACCGTAATGATGAACTGCACGCAGAGAGCCGAAGAGAGCATACAGGTATCACAATCCACCCCTTCAACTGACCCAGACCTTCTCATGCTTAAACCGCCAACAGCATCGCACGTGTTCACCCGAGATGTTCACCTGACGTCAACCATTTGACAAATCTGTTTTCTCTTCAATTCACCAGGCAAGCTCAGAATCAACAAAACATGCATCCTATAGTTTTTGATATTTGTTGACAGGCTGTAAGCTGCAAAAAGCCTGCGAGTTAATCCCGCCTGGTGCATACACGAGGACATCACAGCAGTCAAAAGCTCATTCATCTGTCAGTCAGCAGAATATAGCACTCTTTTTAGCTCGACATGTCAACTGATTTCAAACGCAACGCATCAATCACTGACAAAGCGTACGCATTATGAAGTGTGTTCACATTTGTACTAATGAAGCACTAGACTTGACATCCAATTCTTTTTTATTTACCAATTCGCCGTGTTTGGTTGAAGCTGTGGCCCTCAGTGGTTAACTCACATGCTCACGTGGAACAGTAGTGCTCATGTGGGTATGCAGTTTCGGTGGGTAGTGTTGTTTATAGCCTTAGGGAGGCTCAGCCACCTTTGAGATTACGAGATGCTCTGGTCTCAAGGTCTTAAAAATAAACATTTAAATCGCAGCTTTAAGGTTATAAATCACAATGTATATCATAGATTTTATATTGATTTCAGTGCACCAGATGGATGACATAAAGACGCATAAACTGTTTCATGTGGTGAAAGAAGCTTTTATGATTTACTGTTTTCTACATAAAATCATCCTAGCTTGATATCTTCAATGTTGACTGTGTAAGGTCAATGTCAAAGATTGAAATTAAAGCGCACATAACACACGCTGTTTCTGCATTTCTGATGTTAATCTGGAGTACCTATAGAGTATTATGACATCCTTTATATCGCCGAAGAGTATTTAGTTTAATTAGATTTATAAAAGAAACATTAGCTTTACCGAATCTTTCCCATAACTTACGAAAAACTGAAGGAGGAGTTACTACCGCGGGAGGAGCAAGTACGAGTCATGCAACACTATACAACATTGTTTAACTTATGATTCACTACATGTTCATGTCATTTATATAATATGTACGCACCTATTTCCAACATAAGACAGAAGTCTTACCGCATGCAACTCATTACCCGGTTAGGACTTTTCAATGAAATCCAGCGCATCAAACACACCCAAAACTCCGCTGCTACCCTGCATAATAAACTATATCCATTGTTTCCATAAGGCTGGCTTTCTTTTCCTTACACCCAAAAACACACTTTTTCTTTCATGCCATTGTTGAGTTTTGAAATTAAACAAAGCTTGTCGCGTGATGTGATGTTTGTAAGTTCTAGCGTCTCCCGCTGATTGACGGGTGGGCAGGGTTTCCGGGAGAAGTGCTCATATAAAGCAGTGATATGTAGCCTATAGAAACCCCTGAAACGTCAGCTGGACCCGCTATCGAAAAAAACTTTCTGAAACTTGTACGAACCCTGGCGAAGTGCATTCGGCACAGAAATGATGTGTAACACGCCCAACTGCTTTTTTGACATTTTGCCTACGTTAAGCATGAGGAAACAACTCTATAACTGTGTTAATAGGTCGGAATGCTTGAAATACCATTGAACCACCCCTTTGAAGTCAAATCAATGATGGATGGGGTAGAGACTTTAGCCTCGATTTCACAGGCAGGATTACAAATGTAAATAAATATAATAATTTATTTAACGTGATTTGCATTGTGGTGGGGTTAAGTTACTTGTAGCTCACTGCTACCAGGGATTGAACCAACAACCATCCGATTAGGAGCCCTGTGCTTTATCCTCTTCCCAAAATGGGATTTCGGAATTTGTCTGGTTGTAGTTACACAACATAGTAAACTTTAGTACATTCGTCAAAGACAGTAACACAATATGTCCATATGTCTCTCCTTAATCCTGTATTTGCCTAATTTCTAATTTGTTTATTTTCTCTACACTGTATGTTTATATAGTATATGTCCTCAAGATGATAATGGATTGTTCTTTCTGTCTCCATACTGTATATCAATCCCCTCCCATGTCCTCTAGTTTCATCCCTTCATTCATCTTTGACATCCTGCATTGTTCTGTTTAAATGGCCCTGCATTGGTTGCATGTGATCTGCTCTCCCCCCTATTTGACACTCCAACAACACAAAACCCACATAATTAATGCCACTAACAAAACTCATTAAAAAAAAAAAAAACGCCGGTATGTTTTCCCTCGGTCTCTAAGCAATTAAAAACTTTCACATTTGAAGGAAAATAACCAAGAGGATGATTGCAAGCTGTAGGTTAATTCGAAATGTTCTTATGACATACATACCGTAGCGAGACCTGCTTGTGTGTGTGTTTGTTTTAAGGTGGTATTGGATGACGAAAACCGATACTGTGAATGTTTTTGAAAAGGCCCTCGAGAGAGAAACAGAACACCTTAAACAAGTTTGTAGGAATAAAGGTACTTCACTTAACTTTAGTGGCGGGGCCATGTGAAGGAATGAACTTGACTTTGCTTTCCCATCCCATACAGTATGCTGGGTTTCAGGATCATGAATATGGAGACTGTTCTGTGGTGCATGATCCCTCTGCTGTTTTGACAGGAAGTTAAAAAAACAAGAATTCACATGAAAAAGGTCAATAGTGGGGCAACCTGAGTACAGATCTATTCTTGTTTTTTTCCAATTTTCTTTCATTATGTTTTTCTCTGCGTTTCAGTATATACCGTAGGGTCCAAATTGCAAAATGTTTCTTTTAGTTAGATCCGTTGTACTGTACGTAGTCCATGGACATGTTCACGCTGTGGTGCTCACTCTGATGGTAACAAACAGTGCTCAACCCGGTTTCTGTCTGTACCTCTTCTGCCTTCAGGCGACCCACTACAGTTTTCTGGCCACTCTTGAGGTCCTTGGGAAGCTGAGTTTTAGTGCCCTGGCTGGGGGCATGGTGGACACTGTGGGCTTCCCCATAGCCTTCATCCTCTTCCTGTTCCTCACCTCCAGCAGTGCCCTCCACGTGTGGAGAGCCACAGAGACTGGCATCCTTAAGGAACAGGTCAAAGGGCAACCACAGTGACCAGCATTAACCAATCAGAGGGCACGAGTGAGTGAGCATGTCTGTGTGAAAGAGTCATGCTGTATGCATGGTGTGTAATATACTGGTAATCAAAAGCCAGTGAAGCAAATTTTTTGCTTTTATTTACGACATAACCAGCAGTTACCTTGACATGAGCCACACCGAGCACTTTCAGCGAAATACCCGTAGCTCAGTAAGACGATGCAAAACTTAACAGCTGCATTAACCCTGTACATTTCATCAGCATGAAGGGTGTAATCACTTTTTCTGAATAGTGACAACTCTGAGCCATGAACATACACCTCTGGTACATTATGCTTGAAGGTTTAAAATGTAATTAATTGAAAAAAATTATAACAAATATAAATAAATTATACAGTCTGCTGTAATGAAAAATGACAATTACACACTCAGAAAAAAGGTATAAAAGCTATCACTTGTGCGGTACCCTTTCAAAAAATACATCTTTGTATCTCAAAGGTACATATCTGAACATAATGGTATATTTTGGGATCTTTTTAAAGGGGACATATCATGAAAAACTGAGTTTTTCCATGTTTAAGTGCTATAATTGGGTTCCCAGTGCTTCTATCAACCTAGACAATGTGAAAAAGATCAATCCAGTAACTTAGTTTTGGTAAACCATTCTCTGCAAGCATGTGAAAAAATAGGACATTGAACTTTGTCTCTCCTTGTGATGTCAGAAGGGGATAATCCCGCCCCTTAATCTGCACTATCCAACCACGACACTGCCATTTGGTGCAGAGATCAGCTCATTTGCATTTATAAGGACACACCCAAAATGGCACATTTTTGCTCACACCTACAAAGTGGCAATTTTAACATGCAATAATAAATTATCTATATGGTATTTTGAGCTAAAACTTCACATCCATACACCAAAAACACCAAAGATTTATTTGACATCTTAAAAATGTCTTGTGAAATGTTCCCTTTAAAAGGCACCGTCCCAATGAAAGCTTTTGTACTTCTGACGGCACAGCTGCTTCAGAAATATTGCTGGGTGAAAGATTTGAAGATTTTTAGGAATTAAGTTTAGTTTGGCATTGATCATTTACACATTCCATCATGTACTGCATTTATTGAACTTAAATTTAAAGCACAAACTCGTTGAATTTCCTCGTTTCTTGTCACACTGATTTCAGGTATCATGAATGTTTGGGACTGTTCTGGGGGCTGAAATGGTATTGCTTAGTGGGGTGTTTGTGTGGATTCTTAATGCAATACTTGTGTTAAAGTGGTCATATCATAAGAAGTCAAATGCTTTTCCTGATCTTTTAAAATAAGTTTGATGTACTATAAAATAATTCTGTAACCTGTAAAGTCTCCCTCCTCTGTCCAAAATGACAAATTGAAATAACATACACTGTAAAAAAATCCGTAGAAATTGCAGCTGGGTTGCCGGTAATTTACCGTAGATTTAAATGTATGTTATTTACTGGCAACATTTTGTTCAAAGTTAAATGAACATTTAACATTTACAAGTCTTTGTCTTTACAGAGTAAAACTAAAAAACAGCATCAAGCAAAACATTCTGGGAAACAAAATCTTAAGCAAAAAACAGAAAAAGGTTGATGATGATTTCTGGTTTCCAGGGTGCTTTGCATGAGGCTGTTATTGTATGGTTTTATTCTGTAAAGATAAAGACTTGTTATAATTTAACTTTGAACGGACTCTTGCCGGTAAATAACATAGATTTAAATCTGCGGTAAATTACCGGCAACCCAGCTGCAACAACATTGTAATTTCTACAGATTTTTTTTACAGTGTATTTATTAGGAATTCACCGATCACCAACCACGTCATTCCAGCGCGAATACAGCCACATGGCCTCTTTCCACCATTTTTTAATATGAGGATGCCTCTTCTTCTTCATTGGATAACTCCTCTCCCGGGGCATCATGGGATAGTGAAGTGTCCATTGTATGCACACTATTAACCGGTAGTAGTAGGTCATCTGGGTAGTTTTCGCTTACTGTTTTTAGAATACTATGAATTCGGACATACTACTCACCTCGCCTGCTGCTTTTCGCCGCCTATATACACTGGCCAACATTTGAAGTGGATCAAAAACATTTGTCAAAGTTGTCCAAAGACAAGAACGGGTAATGAGTATTGGTTTTAAGACAACCTTTAGTAAAGGTTTTGATCCACTTCAAATGTTGACTATGGAAGTAGGTGCTTTCGGACGCAGCCCTAGCATTTTTAACAGAGTCTCCGATCAATTCACTCAGACCTTGAAACGTTTGAGGACAGATTGTTATGTGAACCTTATCCTTACAATATCTTACAGGCTAATGAAGGGTTGAACAGCGCAAACGATATTGGACCCAACAGCAATCCCTCAACCAGTGTGTATCTCATTTCACTGTGGAGGAGGTTTGCATAGAAGTCTTAAAGGAACGACTTCTTCATTTATTGATATTATTAAAGTACAGCTCCTAAATAATCGACTTCTAAAAAATACAACTTTTGTTGGTAAGTGGACCTCAGGGAAATATGATATGACCACTTCAATGTCTGTAAAATACTGTAGATTGAAACAGTTGAATACATCATGCTCATATTTTTGAGCCAATACTGCATTCATTGAAATGTTATTTTGTACAATGACTTTTATTTTCTGCATTTACTATGCAGTGACACAAAAATTTATTTATGGTTAGCTTCTTATCTTACCTGACAAATCATTTTGTTTGAGGTTCTTAATTGGAAGTGAAACCATAATGAATTGACATCTGTGTGTACTTTCGTTGTTTGTCAACCACCTTTAGGTTTATTTTCTACAGCTTTTAAGTTTTAATTGCCTTATTTTTTATTATGTACCATAGAGCCATAAATGTTTTGACTTTTGTAAGGAGAAATGAGGTTTCCATTACCCAATATATTCAAGACGCATTGAAACTACACTGTACTGTAATTTATACAAATGTTATGTAGTTTTGACATAGATTAGATATGGAAAGGCATGAAATATCTATTCTGTTACATATTCATTATCTTAAAGACAACATTAAATTTCCTAAGAGCACACTGCGCACCGAAGACTTCGATTCAACAGTTATACAGTATAAATATAATAATAATAATAATGATTATTTAATGTGAATAATACAATAATATATTTTTAAAGGTCAACAAACCATGCAAAAATAAATGGGATAGCGTACTGATTGTTTGAATTTCCCGTTAAACCCTCTATAGACCCTTTTACTGTTTGTATACAGGGATGACTTGGCAACGTATGCGCGCGCATTTTGGCGACGGAAGTATGGCAGGAATCAGCAGTTAAGCAACACAGAGAAAGTTATTTTAAAAAGTTGACTTATCAACTATTTCAACACAGTTACCAGATCCGTGTACTATAGTGGAGTTGATAAAAGACGTTAGCAGATGCCCAAATATAAAGTGGCCAGATACATATATACGTATATTGTATTACTGTAGTGCAACCAAACGCAACAACCAGACATTTTGATGTGGGAAACCGTTTTAATAAACTTTCTGAGTTGCTTACACGTTAGAACCAATGGGGAACACCACCACTTCTGTTGCAGAAATGCGTGCGCAAGCTATTAGATCACGTGGGCTGTAAAAGGGTCTGTTAAGCAATGTTCAACGTTACCAAACAGTGAACCATCTTTAGCATATAATAAAAGCAATTACTATAACCCTGAGTGTCTGTGCTTTATTGAGCTTATCAGTGTTTTACAGAGGTACAACGTAACCTGAAGCCCTGTTTATATCTGGTATTAAAATGCGTTTTGATCGATCCGATCGCAAGTGGACGTTATAAGCAATACAGTTAAATGCAGGTACAGTATAAGCGGGGTGTGAAACGTTTTGAGCTCGTCCATTCCGATCAACCAAAACGCATCTTAATTCCTGGTGTAAACAGCCAAATGTGTTTGAACAGCCACAAAACCCCCTTACTCTCTGCCTAGGTGATTCTCGCGAAATTAGACTTATGAGGTGTCATGAAACATTTTGATAAAAAAAGTAAATGCTATCAAAATAAGCAGCATACAGTTATAAAAATCTCTTCACATACTATTTTGTACATGATTTCAAATGACATCATACAAACCAATTTTGTTGTTTTTACCACATTTAAGGGAAACATTTTCATTACCGCAACCTGTCCATGACTGGATTTGGGTTCTTTGACATGGAAATATTTATTATTAAAAAATCTAAAAAAAAACTTTAGTGCATGTTATACTATAAACATTTACAGTAAAGAAACATGTGGTATTTGGTGATCATTGGTAAATGTAGAGACAATAATAAGGAATATAATGTGTCCAAGAAAAATGTTCTCATCCTCCGCAACAATTTTCAATCATTGTTTAAGCCCTCAAGAAACTAAGATTTAAAAAAAAAAATAGTTGGATGGGACATATTTGACTGTGACACTCAAGATGGCTACCAGGTAAGCAGTTTTTATTTTTTCTTTCCAGATAAAAGTAGAAATTTTGTTTTTCATAGTATCTAGACAACTTTTTAGTTCTCATTACTGAAACATGAGTTTGTAAATGAATATATTTATTGTAATATCATGTTGCGGTAATGATCATTTTTGATAATGATAATCTAAAAAATGTAAATAATTCCATAGGAAATATTTTTCAATCCTTTAAAAATAATGGCTATAGTAAGTTCAGACCTTAATCTTATATGTGCAAAAAAAATTGGCTTCAAGGGCTTTTTAAAAAAATCTGATGCTGGACACCTTCTAAGTCTGGATTTCGTGAGAATCACCCGCCTACTGATCCGCCTAAAGTGCAATGTATGAGCACAATGTTATTGATGAACTACAGCAGCTGCTCTCCGACTCTTTTAATTTTTGTTTCAGTTTTCCAGTGTGTAAAAGTTGCGTAAACTTATTTAATCAATTACTCTGAAAAATCTGAGAAAGCCCTTACATGTACAAAACTAACAACACAAGCAGCAGTGACATAATATTAGTGTGTATCAACTTAACCCTGTCATTTGTTCTGCTTGTGTTTTAACGACTTGCCCATCCCTCTCAGTAATCAGGACAAAAGCAGTCAAAAGTGGACAAAAGAGATGAATTGAAACACTGGGTGTGAATGGACCCACCACCAAATCTTGAATGTGCTCTTAGTCTTCAGAAAATCCAATTATAGTTTGATGTACATTTTTTGGTTTACGCATTGCTCGGATGAATTAAAACAGCAACAGTGAATAACCCAAATAACTCTAAAGCATTTCACCAGATGTATCCTGAAAACATTTTCCCTGTTAGATGATGTACTGTAATGGCAGTAAAACCATACAGTAAAGTATCTCCAGCCTTTACTACACTGTATACTATAACTCAACAAGACTGAGAGATGATTCCTTACAGCTTGTTAGAGGGATTAGAAGTCCTTTTGTGAAACATGAATAGACCTCCGCTTCATCCTTTTACAATATCATTATTTCCAGGGTTGGTTACTGTTCATCCTTTCCCAATGATACAAAGCCAGAGACCAGGCTGGGAAAAATTGAAATTTATTATGATGCAGTAATATGGTGATGTGCCACAAAGTGTTTATTTAAAAGCACAGCTGCCTTTAAAAATGTTTTTACAGAAAACAGAATGAGAGGTAATTTACCCAGAAATTAAAACCTAATTTAGTTACCACCATATTTTTCAAAGCTTTTTGAATGTCATTGTTTTGGGCAAAAATGTAGACCTTTTAATAAAGAATGTTGATGCTGCTTAAAGGAAAACACCACAGTTTTTCAATATTTTACTAAGTTCTTACCTCAGCTTAGACAAATCAATACATACCCATCTTTTTTTAACGCGTGCCCTTAGTCTTTGTACGGCACGTCGTGAATGTGTTAGCATTTAGCCTAGCCCCATTCATTCCTTAGGATCCAAACAGGGATGAATTTAGAAGCCACCAAACACTTCCATGTTTTCCTTATTTAAAGAGTTACACGAGTAAGTATGGTGGCACAAAATAAAATGTGGCGATTTATTTAGTGGATAAAAAATTAGAACTTTATTGTATGGCGGAAAAGCACTTAGTTTGCAGCACTTTGACCTCAGCGCGCAGTAACATCATCACTCCTGACTACTCCCCCTTCGCTCTAACATCCGTCAATATTACTGTGCCCGAGGTTGAAGTGCTGCAAACAAAAAAGTGCTCTTCCGCCATACAATATAGTTCTCATCACCGGCTTAAAAAATCGCCACATTTTATTTTGTGTCACAATAATTACTCGTGTAACTACTTTAAAGACATACTATGCAGTTATTTTACATTAATATAACAGCTTCAAAGTTATTTCGGTGGTAAACAAAGTCATAGTAGGGCGAATCAAACTCCTGTTGAAGCTCGCAAAACCAGCAATGCAAGCTTGAGAGAACCGCCCCTGACAAATCTCGCGAGAATCACGACTTGCTTTACGGCAACGACGTCATACACTTTAGGCTTGTTCGACTTCATGCGGCACTGCAAGAACCGACCGCCGGATGACGTCAAAGTACCGCGAGAATGATCCGAGACGGCACTTTGACGTCCTCCGGCTGTCGGTTCTTGCAGCGCCGCATGAAGTCGATCAAGCCTATAACAACAACTGCACGCGCGAATTTGAGACGTGAGGCTAAACGATTTAAAAGTTAAGAAAGCGCGTTCGGAAGAGAGAAGGAAAAGGAAAAGAGAATCTGACCGCGTTAGGAACCGGACAAGAATCCCACTCGGTCAGGTTTTTACTCGTTGGCGTGAGCGAAAAGACAGCACTGGATGCAACAGAGATGCTGATCTGGCCATCTTGTTGATGGACTAACGTTACTAAGTAAATCTCTTATTTGTAAACTTGTTTGCGGTCTATGTTGTATGTTGTTGCTCTTGCTTGTAGTATGTCATGCGATTATCATGACAACAGTTGTCAATATCTCACATAATTATCAGGACATAAATAAGCCTAGAGGTTGTAAATAGTGTAAACATGCACAATTTGCAAACTATTATGATAAATAGCAATAATCATGTATAGTGACATTATAACGACCAATGTTATGAAATAATGCAACGTACACAATTAACTTTGTCATGGCATTTTGTAATGTTTACATTACTATAAAAGAACACAAATGAAATGATACAGTAGACATAGACTATAGACTGTTTATTTGTGATTTAGCTGCAATCATGTAAAAACATTATAACTTAAGCCAGCAAACGCGGTAGGCTACTTTATTATTATATGCACTCTACACTTGGAATAAACTTCTTATTATCCTATTAACATCATCTGTAGTTTAGTAGACTATGCAGTAGCCTAATATTTGTATGAAATTGTGAAACATTACCTGGTCATTATCTTTGGAGGTGAACTAGAGTTGGAAATTACGACAGTTGCAAGTATTCTCCAGCGACTCGAGGGGTCGCTGTTTGACAAAAACGCTGAAAATGCATAGAGCGGCTTTAAATAGGAAAAACATGGAAGTGTTTGGTGGCTTTTAAATGAATTCCTGTTTGGATCCTAAGGAATGAATGGGGCTAGGCTAAATGCTAACACATTAACAACATGCTGTACAAAGATTAAGTGCACGCATTAAAAAAAGATAGTATTAATTAAGTTAATAATTAAGTTGAGGTAAAAACATCCTTTATATATCCTTTAATTTTATTTTTTTTAAACTTATGTCTAACATCTGTTGCTGTAGCTCGGTAAAGCATTGTGTTAACAGCCCTAAAGGTCATGGGTTCAAACCCTGAGAACACACACTGCTATAGTATGAATGCACTGTAAATCGTGACGGTGAGTAAACAATGCCAGATTTTTAATTTGTGGGTGAATTCTTTTTCTTTTTCACACTGACAGTGATTTGCAGGAACAAAGCGAAAAAGTCATTTATTTTCAAAGTTGGCGAACAGATGTGACAACTTTTTTCGAGCATCCGAACACGACTCTGACCATAAATGGAAATGCAGACATGAGAGCTTGTAATCCACTTCATGATATGACACAAAACTACGTTTAAGCGCTCTTCATGGCTTTTCACTGAATTTCTTTGTCTAAAAGAACCAAGCCGCTTTTTTTCAATCATTCAGTCCAGGCGTGAGAAAATGTTTACCTTGGAGTCAATTGCTGCTGGAGAGGTTCTACTCAGCCCTCCTTAAATGGGCACTTAACCTCTAGTTAGCTCTGAGCAAGGTCAGCAGTCCTGTTTAACCTGACCACCAGCTAGTTTAAGAGAAGCAGACTACAGTAAATTGACTTGTCTTACTTAATCGCCACAAACAATAGGTATGACATGAAACAGACCCCTAGCTGTTTCTTACGCTTTTCCCAGGCATTAAGTTTCTATTTTCTGGGAGCAGAAAAGGCATTAGAGCCTCAGGTCTTTTGGAAATAAGCTGAGAAGACAAGAAAGGACCTAGTGTGGAATAAGAAGTAAAGGGACAGTTTGTCTTGTGGTGTCGATTGGAGACGGACCCCCGACAGGGTTCGAGAAATTGGGAGGAGTTGTCCAGCTGAGTAAGGGCGTCCAGAGACTGGAGTCTCTAAAGCACATTCTGGCGTTTTCTTGTTCGGTCTGCCTTTGCATGTCTCACCCGATCATTGGCTGGCCAGTCACGCACCAGATTTGTAACCTGAAGCTTGTGACTTAAGAAATCTTATCAGTAGTTGAATAATTCCTCCTGGTCTTAATAACATATCATATTTATGTGAATTTGTATCATTCAGCAGTTCAGTTTTTGTTAATAGTGACAAAACACCTGTATGGGTCTAAGGTAGCAGAAACCAATCTTATTATTAAAATTACACCAGGTTACATCTAAATAACTAAAGATAGCCCTGTATGAGTCTCCTAACATTTGCTTCAATGACTGTGGATTATATTTTATTAGATTGTGATGTCTTTTTTTAAGAACATTGTTTTGTTTTTTACAGTAAGTCACAATAAAACACCAGAATTGTGTTTTAGGTTTAAATTTTTCGTTATCAATTATCATGTATTATATTTTTCTGAAAATCCTTAGAAGCTGCCATTATCTTAAAAACTAACTTAAAGGCACAATATGTAGGATTTCACCACTAGAGGTTGCATTTTTAAAACAATAACAAAGGCGAAGCTTAAAGGGACATTTCACCCATGGAAACATTAATCTTTTTTAAAAGTGGGTCATATTTGTAGTCAAAATGTAACATAAATTTCAAATTTGGTGCCTATTTGACCGAGAAAAGACAGAAAGTGACTTTAGGGTGCATTTGTATGGAAGACAACAACTCCCACAATGCACAGCTCTGCAAGCCACTCCCACTAATCCAGAACACCGCCTACTAGGCTAGCTTTATGGGCTAGCTACCACATTAATTTCACAAAAACTTCTAGTGAAGAGTTAGTTTGGGAATTCATTAGTGAATTCCTACTCATTTGTATTTCTTTGAAACGCATACTTAATAGTTGGACGTCAATTTCAATTTGTCCCTGCTGGCTTTGGCTGTTGCTTCCAGTTGACTTTTGGTTTTCTAAAATATTTATCCAGAACGCTGCTGTCCGTATGCGGTGCGAAGCTTGGGTGGTTCACCCAATATCCCATATCCTCATCTGATGTAGAAATTTTGTTCAGAAGAAATTGGCTTCTTTGAAATTATCTGCAGCAGACGGACTGCATTTCAATGTCCGTAGGCGCACAGCGAGGGCGCAGGCACCACCAGTCCATCCCAGCTCGAGTTAATCCGGGCTCCTCGCCTGCGACAGGCAGGTCTTCTGCCTCGGATGCAGCAGCCGCCTCCTGTTCCTGCCTCAGCTGCTCTTCGCTGTATTGTTGCTCATAAAGGTAGCCACGAAGATCCGATTCGAGCATCACACTTTCGAAATCCCTCTTTTCCATATCATATTGATTACAATTGTTGTAAAATATCAAGCCTGGCTCCACAGCGTCTGTTAGCTTAGCTTCCAAAAGGATGGCAGCTGTATTGTGCGTTTTCATTTATTTTCGTAAGTCCCACCCACTGATCTGTAGCGTGAGTGGCTCCCCCATAGACCCCCCCCACCCCCCGGAAAAATGAGGACGGAGTGTTTGCAGTCTTATGCTGCGTTCACACCAGCCGCGGTAGAGGCGTCAAGCGTGAGTGATTTCAATGTTAAGTCAATGTAAAGATGCGTTGAGGTCTCGCGGCGCGAATGAGGTGTAGACGCGATTCCGCCTCATTCGCGCAAATGGCGCAAATTGAACGTTGCCGCGGGATTTGAACTTTGGCAGAAAAATGCGCCACGTTAACCAATCAGGAGCTTTCTCTAGTAGTGACATGATTACACAAAGCGAGTCCCAGAAGCCCCTCCCATAATGTGAATTTCCGCGTGAATGTCTCGATGACTAATTTTTGAAGCCTCAAACGCGTCTGGTGTGAACCCACAGTTACACCCTCGACAAAAATAGAGCACTTATTTCTTTCAATGACGCAAAATGACGATTTTTACATCACTGAAAGAAGGAAGTGCAACACTGAAGTCCGTATTTCTCCTGTCTCAGGGGAAACTGAGGGAATGATGCACAACTATTCAAAGCTTAATGCAAATGGGTGAAGTGTCCCTTTAATGACCTTATGATGAAGAGTGGAATGATGGGAGATGTCGTTTTCACCCTCCAGAGACATAAGGAAATTGTTAATCATGTTCACGGATGAGGTAATGAATAAATTTGTTATTACCTGTATGTTTGATCAAATTATTTTATGCCATCGTAATGAATCGTAACAGCTGCGTGCTATGCTGTATAACTACCACTTTCACATTTGTCCACTCATGCTGCCATATTTTCAGAAAACGGAAACGCGGATATTACATAATTGACATAAGCGACAATAACAAGGGACGCACTATTATTTAAAATAGGAATTTCTCTGGATTTAAAAATAATTTGGGGATAATCTAAGTACACAACTGCATGAAATAGATCATGCAGTTCAAGTGGTTTTGGACATATTTTTTTCAAAAATCTTACATATTTATTACTGTTACTAGAACAGAACAAGTCCTCTCATGCAGTGATGTGCTTCATAGATCCATAAAAAACCCCAACTTCCTCATCAAGTCTGAGATAAAGTTTCTTTTGTGAGACAAGGGAAGATATAGCAACATGTTTTAATATCGGCTAACAAAAGTGTTTTGTGGAGCCCCGAAGGGAAGAGGTGTTGGCTTTTTCAGCGCAGCTTTTGTGGGCAGGCCGGCAGAATGCGCTGGTGGCTCTTTGTCTGGTAGGGAAACTTTAGCCGGGAGGTGCTGGCTGAGCGCGGAGCGACGGCATCGGATAACCGTGCATTTCCTCTCCTGCTATTTACAGGCCTTTTGTTTGTTTACCGAATGCGAAATATATACATGTCTCCAGATCAGATCTGCTTTCCACACGCTGACCTTCTCTTTGTTTTTCTCATTGTTAGGTTTTTTTATTCATTATTCTCCTCATCTTCTCCTTTTTCTCTACTGCCTTAAACATGTGTGTGAAAAGTCTGAGCATCTGTTTGGATCTCTTCTGATTAAATACGATCAAAGCTGTTCAGATGTAATGCAATCGATTATTTAGGTGGTTTCATATGCGTGACAGTATCATATGTGATATTTCATAGGTGTGGTTTTGTTTGTAGTGATGGGAAGCTTAAGATTTAGAAGGAGGTGTCAACAGCATTTATTATATATAATATATATATATTATATATATATAGTGTGCTTTATCTCAAATTGTTTTTTTTAAATGGTTAGCTATATATCAAATTGCCCTTCAAATGAGCTTTTATAAATGCACCATAGACTTATCCTCTTTTAATGGTAAAAGGAGAAAAGAAAATAAGTTCTTTCCTTATGTGCCTACACAATAATTATATTCAGCTATTTTTATCAACCTGACTTTAATCTGCATAAATATTCATAAGGCGAACAACTTTAGTTTACATGTGTGTTTTTATATGAGTTCGAGGTTGGATTCTCAGTAGCCTGATCTAAAATACTTAGTTACTCTTTGTGCCAATAATGCGTCATTGATTGTAAGAGAAAATACTTAGTCGTTAAGTTGATGATGAATAAGCTTTTACGAAATCAAGGCACTGGTAAGTGACCTACGTGACAGAAATGATAGAGCTGATCATGTGGACAAGGAATGGTGGTTGATTTGTTCATCACACCCGCTCTCGTAATGTGGCTGCGGAAGCAGGTCTGATCCGATGTGTAGGATAATGGGAATGTGTCTGCGTCTGCATGCGCGTGATGGGTTGGGTTGTGACAAGCTGCCAGCTCATATGGCGTTGAAGCAGAGTCACCACGTCCTCAACCCTGGATTTACTCCAGTGCTCTTCCACCCACCTCGTTTGGTCCATTACGACAGTGTCAGCCGAAGCCTGCAGACCCCATCTAACCCCCCCAAACCTCGTTCCCCATCACTGCTTCCACTATTCTAACCCCTCACCCCCTCTGTCCCTAAATCACAGCACTTCTCACTCGCCCCTGCCTCCTGGTGACATCACTGCACATTCTTTGCTCAGGCTGTGGATGCATGGATGTTCATCAGACCACGGCTGATAACCACGGCAGCGTGAATCAAAATAGTATTTCTGTTCGCTTCGTCGGGCCAGGCATTGTGGGGAGGGCGACTCGACAAATGATGGGCGAAGGTGCTTTTCAATGGCAGGATCATTAAATGTGACTGTTGAAAATTAGATGTGACATTTCACGGAAATTGCAGAGGTTTAAATGTGTTTTATTACCTATAAAGTTACCAAAAGTGTCTGGGATGACTTTTTTTTGGTAGGAGCATAGATTGTTAGAAATTTTGTAATATTATGGAATGAACATCAAATTGTACAATACATTTAAGAAAAAGCTTGGTTCTACATTTCTGGTTATAAGAAATAGTTTAGGTGTTAGTTATATGATCTGTTGTCATTTACATCATGAGAATTATGTTTTTCATTGTACCATAGTTCTGCTGAGGAACTGTGCTAGTGGGCTAAAGCAGCTCAGGTTTCTGTAGAAAAGTTTAGGGATTACCTGTTTTACAATTTATACTGAATTATTGCATGATAAAACAATCTGGAGGGCTACTTTTTAAATATAGTCTACTCAAAACTTTATTGTTTTACATGTTGATTTTATTTTATTTTACTTGTTGATATGTTTTATCATTGCTTAAATGCTAATATAAAAAAATGTAGTAAATATTAAAATGAAGGCTATTAGTTAGTAGAGTGTGGTTTGGCGGGAAACTCACAGGGCCCTATCATACACGCAGTGCAATGTGTGACGCAAGTGTCTTTTGCTAGTTTCAACCCAGCACAATTATAATTTTCCCGTTTAGCGCTACATTGTTTAAATAGCAAATGCATTTGCGCCTAGTGTTGCCCCCAGGGGCGTTCTGGTCTGAAAACGAGGTGTGTTCAGGCGCATTGTTGGCGGGTTCTATTTTAAGGCAACTAAAATAGACTACGCCATTGACCAACTAAAACCTGGTCTAAAGTCTAAAGTCAATGGCGCAATAGTGTTTTTGTTATTTAATGAGTTTGTTAGTAATATGCACCTATAAACAGGACGACAACGCGGGTTTGCTTAACACATACATGGATGCGCAGCAGCACAAAAACGCTTTTAAATATGAAAAACTAAAAGGATTAAAATATAAAAGATTATTATTGAGTCTCTTGGACATAAATTAGGACTGATTATGAGACGTTAGAAGGCGTAAAGAGCTGCTTCACTTGTAGCCTGGTAAGTAAATGAATGCTTTGCTTTAAACAAATGCATCTGTTTTTAAATGTTTTTTTAAATGCTACCTCACTGATTTATTGTATATGATGACTCTGTACCTGTGGATATGGTGAGATGAGAAACATTTTTAAGTAATGCTTTTAAAAAAATCCATGGCGCTGTCTGAGTGCTGAAAGGGCTCTCCGCACGTTTCTAAATTCTTTATCTCTTGTTTGTATGAGTACAAACCTTTTCTTATTTTCAAATTATTTTATGAGATTACAATGATTATGTAGGATATTAATACATTTACAGCAATTAAAAGCCTGCTATTTTTACTTCCATGACTGAAAGAAAACAGCTTTTAATGGTTTTAGTCCAAAAAAAAAGAATGATTTCAATTCAAATAAAAACAACAATTTGTTTCTACATTAATCTTAAACTGGTGGTCTTCTTCCTCCACTTAGTTTTTCAGTTTACAAATTCCGCTTTCTAAATAGGGATTAGACATGGCGCCAGGCGCAACTGGCTTTTAAAGGGGATGAGAGATGAGACTCTCATTGGTTTATTGCATGTTACGCCCAAAACACACCCATTACTCATTAAGAAAATAGGAACAACTCTTTTAGGCCGTCCGCTTGGAGCATAAACCATTTTTCCTGTCGTTAAATTAGCAAAAGTGGGTTCGTACATGCCCGTTTAGACGGTGCGCCGTGTGCTTTAGACAATGCGCTTAGATCGTTAAAATAGGGCACACAGACTCCCGTGGGTAGCATGTTGGACACCACTGGTGCAGATAAACACTGTTAAAAACTCCTTACCTTAAAACTCATTTCCTTAAAACTCCTTACCTTACCTTGATTCTCAATGGTAATCTTATAGAAATGATTTATAAGATGAGCTATTGGGTCAGATTTTGTTGAAAATTTCAGTTGTTTCTCAACAAAGGTAAAAGACATAAATGAACCGTACCGTACATATTTGTAGCTCCAGATTTTAATCTCTTCCTGAAACGCACAGATTTTGTATAAAACTCATCGATTTGAAAAGCGCTGTGTCCCTGATTGGCCAGCTAATCTGTACGTTGTGATTGGCTTAAATACCTTTGACTTAAGCCTAAAATGTGACGCTCCTTACCATGTTTGAAAGATTCACTCACAATGCAATGCTGACAGGAGTTAACTTACAGGCTGTGAGTCCGAAGCGAGAATTATGATAATGTCGGTCTTGTCCACGTCAACAGGCCCAGGAAGTAAACTGTTGCCTACAATCCGTGTGTTTGTTGTAGTCCAAGAAAAGAGATTTATGTTGCGTCATATTTTAATTTTAGGGTTTGAACCTTTTGCATATCGTTAACGTACTAATACACACTTACACACCAAAGGAAATGTAAAATCGTTAATCAGACAATATAGGTGCCCTTTAAAATGGCATTTATAATTTTCCGAAGACTGGACACATAAATGCACCATATAGTCTGTTTCTTTAACAGCAGCATTGTGGGTATGTATGAGGAATACAGTGCTTGACTTTATAAAGTGAAGACCCAGAGGACATTCATGTAAATGTGGAAATGTTAAAGCATCCCGGGATATAATTGGATACTGATCCATGGATGTGTTAGACTGATGAGATGGCAGAATTGTGAGGTTTGTCTCTGTGATTATAGGATGGCCTTGTCAAAGTCACTAGTAGTTTTTTTTCATTGGCATAATTCCTTCCAAAGTCAAAAAGGAGAAGGTAAATCAAAACAATCTCTGTCTGTATTTGTTTATCCTTCAGTGCTGGGTGTATGAATTTAATTTTGTGCAGTACTTAACAGTTTATGATTGTATACTTATAGTGATGTTTGGGGGATAAAAACTAAATTTGGGGGTCAACAAAGACGTTTGACAAATAAAGTTGCCTTAAAATTGTAAAAAAATGTCCTTAAGCCAGGCTCACCTTACATGATTTTCAGTCCGAATTTATCCTGATTTTTTTCTTCCTGAGAATCCGAGAGAAAATCGGGCCCAGGACCTTGAATCGTTTCCTATGTTTGCTTCAGATATCATGTAATGTGTGATGTTTACAGATCAAATCTTATGTGCCCACAAGCATATCAAACATTGTTTTTGGTTGAGCTATCTCTTTAGGGTAGGCTTATTTAGTCAAATTGAAAGATTACTGGGCAAACTATGGCTTAATTTGTGGCTCATGGTAAAACAGCCTGACAGCGTGATCTACAAACAGCAAGAACATGGAGAACAATCTCACTTGAGGTGTGAAGAGTGGAGGTCTGCATGAAAAAACAAAACCATTCCTGCTTACCGAGAGGATTAGAGAAGATTTTTCTGTCCATTAGCTTTCTAAACTCCAGCAATTTAGTAGTAATCCACATACAGTAATGGGATGTGTTTGCTAGAGCAATATACTATAATGCTTTGGTGTTTTTGTTCAGGTAAAAGAAAACAAAATGTTGACATTATTATTGTGATGGGCCTGTGAAGTGTAACTCAATATTGTATTATTCCAGTACCTAAACTTATTTGGACAGTGGCAGTCCTCAGTGATGTGAAGGAAAATTAATTGGGATAATCAGGTTTTTTAGAGACCTGCTTGTTAAGAGAGGGCGTCCTCCAGTTTTTACTGCCAGTGAATAGTCAGCCAAAACTATAAACGTGAATCGCTCAACTGCTTCATTGAACCTAAGAGAAAAGTCCAGCCAAGACAAGAGATTCAAACATTAGAGATTCAAAACATGTCTTAGGTCATCTGTGTTATCTTGCCATCTTACAAATTAGATGGCTGTTAAAATGAAGTATAATTAAAGTAATTAAAGTATAATTAAAAAAATCCAGAAATCACAATATATGATTTTTTTAAACTATTTATTTGTATGATACGGCTACAAATAAGTATTTGAACACCTGTCTATCAGCTAGAATTCTGACCATCAAAGACCTGTTAGTCTGTCCACCTCCACTCCATTGATTATCCTAAATTAGATGCATCTGTTTGAGGTCGTTAGCTGCATAAAGACACGTGTCCACCCCATACAATCAGTAAGGATCCAACTACTAACATGGCCAGGACCAAAGAGCTGTCCAAAGACACTAGAGACAAAATTGTACACCTTCACAAGGCTGGAAAGGGCTACAGGGAAATTGCCAAGCAGCTTGGTAAAAAGGTTCACTGTTGGAGCAATTAGAAAATGGAAGAAGCTAAACATGACTGTCAATCTCTCTCGGACTGGGGCTCCATGCAAGATCTCACCTTGTGGAGTTTCAACGATCCTAAGAAAGGTGAGAAATCAGCCCAGAACTACACGGGACGAGCTGGTCAATGACCTGAAAAGAGCTGGGACCACCGTTTCCAAGGTTACTGTTGGTAATACACTAAGACGTCGTGGTTTGAAATCATGCATGGCATGGAAGGTTCCCCTGCTTAAACCAGCACATATCCAGGCCCATCTTAAGTTTGCCAATGACCATTTGGATGATCCAGAGGAGTCATGGAAGAAAGTCATGTGGTCAAACTCTGTGTTTCTCAGTGACAGGCCAGAAACCTGACTGATCTAAAATGGATCTGTCTGGAGGAGTGGACCAAAATCCCTCCTGCAGTGTGTGCAAACCTGGTGAAAAACTACAGGAAACGTTTGACCTCTGTAATTGCAAGGCTACTGTACCAAATATTAACATTGACTTTCTCAGGTGTTCAAATACTTATTTGCAGCTGTATCATACAAATAAATAGTTAAAAAAATAATACATTGTGATTTCTGGATTTCTTTTTAGATTATGTCTTTCACAGTGGACATGCACCTATGATGACAATTTCAGACCCCTCCATGATTTGGTAGAACTTGCAAAATAGCAGGGTGTTCAAATACTTATTTTCCTCACTGTATATATAACCATCCTAGCATATTGTAAAGAACATTCTGTTAAAATATAACCTTGTTATCTTTAATATTGACAGATTAAGGTCATAGCAAAGATTGAAATTAAAGTGAGTGAGACCTTGGATTTCACAGACAGGGTCACAAATGATGAGAAATACTGACTTCAACCTGCAGATGTTGGCTTTTAAGTAATCTATTATTGAAACATTATTGAGATGAATGAGTTTACTAGGATTTTTTTCTCTTTGGTAAAATCTAAAATACATTTGCGCTCCTTTAATTCTTATTGTCTAAACTATAGAAACATTAGATAAACCTTATTTGTGATTCTTCCTTCTTGTGGGTAAATAAAAATTATCAGGTAAGATAGCAACTGGCTTTCACACTTTACCGGCAAGTTGTGAGACAAATCGCATAAGCAAACTGTGAATTCTTTAATTGTGATTATCACTAAATCTGTATTGAGCATCATGGCACAGCTAAAATATTTGGTGTTAAATAAGACAATCTCCTGCTGGTAATTGGTGAGAAAGTGAATCTGTTTCTCTCTCTGTCCTTGCTTTACCTCTTTCCCATCTCATGCCCCTGACCACCCTCATTATGGCCCTAATTGGTCTGTATTTATGTAAAGTATTGAGTTTAAAGTAAACTAACTGTAGCATGGACTGCTGGTTGAAGAGATGCCAAGTAAACAAGATGCGGTAATGCTTGGACCGATCTCTTATTATGTTGAGTCTCATTCATGCTATTGAACAAACTATTATAATATTTTTAAAAGATGAAAAAACACTTTAATTACTATTAAGTGGTTGTTAGTATACCTAATAATGTTGTATTTTTTTAAGTAGATAGGCCACACATCATTTACCAATTTTGTTCAACAGCTTGTTGACTCCTCTGATCAATTCTGCAATAGATATGTATACGTAGATGCCACATGTGACCACTCCATGCACATTTTCAGACACATCCGCCATCTTGATAAGAACAGGAAACTACAATTCGCGCAGGCTGACCAAAATTGAAGATTTGAAAAACATTGCCTGGTCTGATGAGTCTCAATTTCAGCCGTGATTCAGATGTGGTAGGGGTTAGAATCTGGTGTAAACAACATGAAAGCATCCTGCCTTGTATCAGTGGTTCAGGCTGGTGGTGGTGGTGGTTTAATGGTGTGGTTAATATTTTCTTGGCACACTTTGGGGCTCTTTGTACCAATTGAGCATCGTTTAAACGCCAAAGCCTACATGAGTATTGTTGCTGACCATGTCTATCTCTCATGACCACAGTCAGGGAACTACACTAACCTTTTCCACTGGTGGCACTTGCGCTACCAACTTTTTCAGTTACTGGCGCAAAATATGATTTGGTCGCACATATTTTTTTCAAGTTCTATTAAGGCGCTCTGGTTAATAATGAACAATAATGAAACTGTATTGCATACAGATATGCTTTTTATTTTACTTGCCATTTTTTAAACCACATGCCGCCTTGTTTTCTTAAACGTTGCAGTCAGTGTTTCCCACAGATCTGAAATTTACTTGGTGGTGGTAACCGGTAAAAAAGGCAATCATTACCCACTGACAAATAATGGTCTACTATACATATGACGAAGAACTAATAATGTGTGACACAACACAATACTTTGATTTATTGAAAATTAATATTAATTTCACATTATATTTCATTAATCTAAACACTCCAAACTTTCTTTGACATTAACAAAGCTGACACTGTTTGTCAAAGCACCACGAAAACACTTACTGTTTTTGCACTGATATATGAAGCAATTAGACCCCATTTATCAAACTCAATATAATACAATACTATGTATAGTATATTAATAGACAGTGCAGGTCTATAGATTATAAATGTGACTGATGTTATGACTGATGTTATAATGGTAATAATTTCTATTAAATAGGCACTTTTACTGCTTCTTCTGCTCTATCTTTCTATTTCTCTCTTGCCGATTTAAAAAGCTTAATCCACTTATTATTTCAATAATATTATTCCACTTATTTTATTTTCAAATCTACTTGCTGTCCGGTGACAAACTTTACATTGCTTTGCTCGTTTAGTGCAATGGGCTTGACATTAGCACTGCTTTTTTGCTACAATCTGTGCAAACTTAATATGGATATGGTTTTAGAAAATATATGGTTTATTAATAATACGATTATTAAAAACATGTGAGAAAGAAAACGCAGCGCGTGGTCGTAACAAGAACCATCGCCATAGAAACCGAAGGCACGCTAAACTGCACTCGAGCTTTAGCGCGGTAGCGCTCATGGCCGTTTTCCGATCGACTCGGGTTATAAACTCAATATTAATCAGATTCGGGACCCAAAGTAATTAAACTAGGACCTAAGCGGACCCGACAGACCATTTAAAATATAAACCCGGAACCATACGGGTCCCGCGTCCTCAGTGAAGAAAGACCTCTGCTCAAGTTCAGAAACATGGAAGACACTGCGCTTGCGTCGCGTCGCACCCAATTCATTGAGAAACAGCTGAGCACGCAAACGCACACTGATGGGGAGAGACACGACGTGCTTTCACGCAAAAAGAAGCCAACGTGTTGATGGCTCAGAGCACGTTATAAAACGTATTCTTAAAATCCACATTTATGTTTTAATAAATGCTCATAGTAAATCATAGCATATTGTCTAAAACATTAGGTAGCACATTTGCGACCCATTAAAAATTAGGGTCGCAACGGCAGTTCAAAAGGTCGCATATGCGACCATTTTGGTCGCAGTGTAGCTCCCTGACAGTGTACCAATTTTCTGATGGGTACTTCCATTAGGATAATGCTGTCACTAGGCATGGGCCAGTTATCGGTTTCAAGGTATATCGAGGTTTTAAACAGTCAAGGTTTCAAAACCACTAAAATCTTCTGTGATACCGTCTCCAAAGTATGAGCTGTGTTTATAAAAAATTCAGTAAATCATGTGATTGATTTGATGTTTACATTTAATATACATTACGAAAATATTATATATTTTTTGAAGGCATAGTATAATGTAAAGGCTTTATTTTTACCTGGCATTTGAAAATAACACATTTTAGTGTTGCAATGGCAATACCGCAACACCGTGTTTGCTAAAGGTTATCATACCACCAGAATCTTATACCGGCCCATGCCTAGCTGTCACAAAGCTCAAATCTCAAACTAGTTTCTTAAACATGACAATGAGTTCTCTGTACGCCAATGGCCTCCACAGTCACCAGATCCCAATCCAATAGAGCACCTTTGGGATGTGGTGGAACGGGACATGCGCATCATGGATGTGCAGCCGGGAAATTTGCAGCAACTGCATGATGTTATCATGTCAATATGGACCCGTTAAATCTTTGCCACATAGAATTAAGGGCAAAGGTGGTCCAATGTGGTACTAGGAAGGTGTACCCAATAAAGTGGCAGATAAGTGTATATCCTATACAGCATGTATCCACTTGCGACATTTAACCTTCCAGTCCAGATCTTTAAAGGACAAGTTCGGTATTTTACACTTAAAGCCCTGTTTTTAGATTGTTTATGATGAAATAGAACGGTTTTGACTGAAATTTGGACATATGATGTATGTTTGTTGTATCACCCCCCACCTCTACAATGGCTGCATAGGTGCACTGGAACAATCTATGGTAGAGAAAGTTTGAGTGTTTTGTCTTACAGATTAGTATAAATGTTTTATATGGTATGCTTTTAATGTGTTTCATGGTTAAGGTCTACATGAATAAAGTTGTCTCTCTGTTGCTTGCACATGAATTTGTTGTTCCACATCTGGGCCTGGAGGAGATAAGGGTGTCCCTTGGTAAGGATAGCGAAATAGTTGTATAATGTGTTAAAGAACAAAGACACTGTGTTTAACCACCAGTGGGAGGATTTATGTATGTCTTAAAGCAGGGTTCCCCAAATCTTACCCTGGAGGGCCGGAGCACTACAGAGTTTAGGTCCAACCCTAATCAAACTCACCCACCTGTGATTTTCTAGTGATCATGAAGGCCTTAGCCGTTTCTCAATACGTTCTTGTCTGTACTTGCGTTCTTGTGGACTTGTGAAACGTCATCAGTCGCGGCCCAAGTACTGTTCCATATCAAAGTTCGCATCAAGCCCAAGTTCACATAAAATCCCCGGATGTGTTCTTGATCCGCCCATTTTATTGAGGATGCATCAGAGTAGACTTGTGTGGACTTATGACAGCAAAGTTTCCCAGAATGCATTTCGCGTCAGGAGTTCGTTCTTCCGAGTTTGAACTTGCAAGTTCGAACTACGAAGGACACAAGTCCGAGTTTGGCGTACTTGGTATTGAGAAACCGCTCTTGATTAGCTTGCTCAGGTGTGTTTGATCAGGGTTGGAGCTAAACTCTGCAGTGCACCAGCCCTCCAGGGTAAGATTTGGGGAACCCTGTCTTAAAGGGTACAGAGATAAAGGTATATCACAACCAGTTTGTTATGAGTTAGGAGAAGGAGCTAAGGGGCCTGAAGGCAGGAGTCTGCCGAGCATTGGGACAGTACAGAGTGAAAGAAAGGCAGGGCTACTGGACCACTATTTGATCACTATATAATATGCTGAAGGGCTCAGAACGGGGTCATTGTCATCATCATTTTACCAGGTGTACACCATATGACCAGTATTGTGTTTCAAGCTGTCTGACACAATTCTTTAATAAAATACTTTGAAGAGTATTTTACATCTCAACCGTCTCTGATTCTCCTGAAAAAATCCACGACAAATCCTTCCTAAAATGCCTTAAACTTTCGTTTACAAAGACGTGAAACTCACCGAGTGGTCGGGGTGTTCACTGATATGCTCACACAAAAATCGCTGCAAAAGATGCTTTCCAACAGGTTTTATCATAGTTTTTGTCCAACTCCATTGACTTGTATTAGATGTGCTGTGAGGTACGGTATTACTCCGCGCCGGGAACGGAAATAGAGTTGTTTGTATTCTTGCAATTGGCAAAGGCGGATTATCGCCACCAACTGGGCTGGAGTGTCTATTATTCAAGCTCTCAGCGGAAGAATATACGGGTGTGAGGCGTTTGGAAAAATAGGTCCACAAGTTTACAACGAATTGTAAAACACCTGTTGGAAAGCATCTTTTGCAGAGATTTTTGTGTGAGCATATCAGTAAACACCCCTGACCACTCAGTGAGTTTCACGTCTTTGTAAACGAAAGTTTAATGCATTTTAGGAAGGATTGTTCCAGTGCACCTATAGAGCCATTGTAGAGGTGGTGGGTGATACAACAGAAATTGAAAATTCTCGGGCCAGAGTCATATGTCCAAATTTCAGTCAAAACCGTTGTCCTTTAAACACTTTAAACACACCACCCCATTGTTATATATATGTTACAGCTATTTAGAATTGCAGGTTTCCCACTAGTTGCCAACAACAGTTATCTACTGTTCAGAAAGGCATATCACTTTTTTAAGCACCTGGGTAGGGTTGCACCAGTCGTTCGTAAGTTATTACTTAAACTGGGACGTAAAGTCCAAACTAGAGGCTTAGTAACTACTAACTAGTTTATAACTAACTCTTTACTTAATTCGGTTGCACCACTTGTTCTTAAGGCAGAACGTAGCTAGTAGGTCGTAAGCTCTCCATAAAGTAATGCGTTGTCGCATAGAATGACGTTTATTTTTCTCAACCCAATCACAAGCCTTATAATGGGCAAACAGGAAATAGTCTGAACAGTACGTAATTTCAAACTCATTCTTGTCTCGCCTAAACTGAAAGTTAAAAAAAGACGTTAAAGCATATGTTATCGAACTCAAAACATTACACTTTTAATTGAAAATATATATCCCACACATGGAAGAGAAAATAAACAGGAAGAAATTTTAAATCTTATTTTAATTGATGGATACACAGAAAATTAAACAGTTCTTGAAAACTCGTTGACGAATTTGCGGCTCTTCATAATTAATACGAGCTCATCGATGTTATATAATCTGGATGACATCTTATTCCAAACGTTATTCATGGACAGGGGCTTCCGTAAATATTTAGTCACAACGTATTGTTACGTTTAAACTAAGTTTAATGGTGCAACGCAAAAACATTTAGTAGTGCGTAAGTTGTAACTTAGTGCCCATTTACGTCGTAACTAAGCTACGTTGTAATTTACGCACAGCTGGTGCAACTGTGCATTGCAAACATGCAACTTGTTTCCCAAGATTCCCAGCGAAGACAGACAATGTAATTTTTAGAAATCCCATGTGTGTTCATTTCCAAGACAAAAGAGTGTTTCATGTTTTTACACTGTAGTTGGAGATTGCACCCCTGCTCATACTGGGTCAATACATTGTTTATGAAAAAACAAAAGGATAAACGTGATGTAATGTCTAGACAAAATGCAAATGAACATATAAACCTTTGTTCGATTGTGTTTTTGGAGGCACGTAAGCAAGCAATTTATGATTTGAAAAAACTCTTGTCATGACTGTAAACAATGTTACGGAGCACTTTACAGTCTTATTGTAATTGTCAATTCCACTAAAAAGCCATTTGGTTTGATTTACAAATCAACACTCTGTTGATTACTCGTAATGCCTTGAAAACATGAACTGCAAATCTATTAGCCAAATGTTAACAGCATGCTGCTTTTAATTAGCTTGAACTTTATTTCAACGTTACACTCTGCCACAACAAATACTGCATTTCCACAAAATGTGAGAAGAGAATGCAACAGCATCACTTAGTTTTTCTTTAGCATGCAATCTCACTTATTCAGCAACCTGTCTCTCAGTCTCAGGTTTCACAATATTGTCCCTTTGTACTCTACAATGCTCCATAACCCATTAGAGCTTGTTTCTTCCTCTCCATCATCTACCTCTGTATTCTGTCTTTCAAACTCTCCTCTCCTCTTTTAAACTAAAAGAGCTTTTCACACAGACAGGACTGTAACAACTCTGAACCTGTCCACTCTGGTTCAGCACTGCTCATGACTGAAATGATCTTTCCAGGAGGCTCCAGGAAGTGTAAAGCGTTGGGATTCATTGTATTCCTATTCGAGGCTGTGTAAACTGAAAATCTTTTCATTTACCACAAAGAAAGAAAGATTTTTCTTTGGTTAACAACTTCTTAAGTTTTATTCCCTAATCTTGGAATTTTTTTTTCTTCTCTGTGATAGGTACAGGAAGCAGTAGAAAACAGGAACTAGCAATTATAATTAAAGGAACAGTTCAACCAAATATATGATAATTGTCTTTTGGATTATTAAAGTAACTCCAGTGGGTTAATATGTCTTATAAAACGGCTCGTTCTGGTTCTTCATTCTGATTGGTTGAAACGCGTTCTAAGCCGTGATAAAATACCCCGGTAAACCCACGGTTCAGACCGCATCACAAGTATCACTGCGCCACTGTTGCTGCGTACTGATTTATGAAAATAAACACCACACTCTTTAATCATATTTTAATTTTTCTACCTTTGCACAATTATGGCGGTATCCAGATAAATGTCAATAAATATTGTTGAGTCAGTTCGTCGATAAAGAGAAAACGGTCTCTGAGTTGTTTTGTCTTATTGATATTTCCGCTATTATCCACTAGATGGCAATCTTACCCAACTTAAACACTGACGCATTCACTCGACACAACAGCGTTGTGGTGGATTTAGCGTAACGTGTGAGTTTTGATGGCTCTGAATCTGATCTCTTACTAAAGTTCTTCACAAAAATGGAATTATCTCCGCTTTTAGCTAAAAATTTGAGAGGTGATAACTGATAAGAGAACAAATGAAGGTAGGATGAAACGTTTTGTTTTTTGTTTGTTTTTGGAAAGCGAATGGACTGTTCTTTCATTTGATATTTTATGTTTATTTAAAGAAGATAATTTTTCTGTAAGGCATTAAACTAAAACTGGATGGCAACTTAAAAAAAAAAAACGCTGACAGGGAAAGCGTTAAGCATGCTTCCAAGCATATTTGATCATCACTTCAACAGCTGCACGATATAAATGTTAATGTATATTTTAGATGAATGTTGATTTATAAAAATAAACACCACAGTCTTAAAATCATATTTTCATTGTGTCTTTGCTGCGTCTGTGTTGGTTGTGAACTGCGCTCTGTAGCAGCCACACTTGATTCTGAGGAACTACTTTGTTTGGCGGAAGAGTAATATTTGTACTTATATAATTACAACGCTTCGCGTCGTGCCTAAAAACGCCCCTTAGCTGTTATAAAATGCACTGGTAACCCACTGCTTCTTGGGGTTTATTGCTTTTTTCTGAATCAAAATGAAGAGTTTGGTTCCAAAACGAAATAAATCCATTTTGACTAATTTGGGTAAAAATGTGTTTTCTATACCAAGAAAGTGACAAGATGAAAACCAATATTTTCTGTTTCAAGCTTTCACATAGCATCTTTAGGTTATAATAACATAAAAAATTCAAATTCATAATTTGATTTTCAAAGATTTGTTATAAAAAAAAATTCAAAATGCTATAAATCTATTGAATCAATATATAAATATGAATTCATATTTGTCATGTTATATTCATTTAGTTGACTAGTGGTATACACAGAAAAAAAACATTAATGGCATTAATCAAAACACTTACTTTGTCATATTAAGAACACTGTCATTGCTGCTGTCATCCTTGGGATGTCGTCGCTGAACTTTTTTGACAGCGATCAGCTGTAAAATGTTTTGGTCCTGCTCGATTTTCGTTGACTTGTACGTTTTTCAAAATATCACCTGGGGTCAATGTGTTAGTATGACAGAAGCTTGATACTGTTGTTTGAGAACAAGCAATAGCCATCATTTGTCCATCTCCCGAGTGCCTCTCACATAAGTTTTTAGATGTTGATGGCATATGTTTCTTCCCCCCCCCCACAGAAAACCACCACAGGTTTATCAATGCCATCAAAAGTATTATTTTGTTTTTGTTTGTTTGTTGATCACGAAATACAAAGTACTATTCTTCGCCGTCATTGTTGTTTACAATGTGTGGAATGGTGCGCTGTGATTTGTTGCTGCGGATTTATTGCATTCTGCAGAGAAGGAGGAGTGGCGTTTATCGTGTTTTGGCAAAAAAAGGCAGAAAAGATGATAGAATAACATGGCGGATATCAGATTTTTTCTGGTAAAATGAAGAATTCACTTTTTAATACCGACCTGATACAATACTGATTTTGGCAGTAACTAATTAAATATTATAATTAAAAAATGGCATTTATCGTGTTTTGGAACCCAACTCTTAAAATAACATGTTTGTTTTATTTAAATATGCCTATTTGCCTCATAAAAAATATTTTTTAGGTGAACTGTTTCTTTATGTTGCCTACCTTTTCAAATAGCTTTAGAGTGTTTGATCCCTTAAAAATGCTTCTTTAAAAAGGATATCGCTTGGGTTTGAAATGTCTAAAACAATGTCTGTTGTAACAGAATATTTAGATGATAATAATCTATACAGACTGGCAGGCTTTTTATAATGAAACATCTGTGCTAATATTTCTGCTCTTAGAAAGCTTTATCATCATCTGACCTCACAATTAATTTACGCAGTCATGTCAGTGTTTAACACCTTTAAGGTTGTACAACAAGAGCTTCGTTGTTGCACCCAACCTAAGGATCCTCTGTCTGCCCATTTGTTTCAGCATAACATGTTTATTTACATGTGAAAGTTTTTAGTCAAGCATCGGTTGTGCATCTTTATGGGTATTGATTTATTCTTACAGTAGATGGTTTAAACGGCTTACCATCTTGTCATCTAAGAGTGAAGACAGACAGATGGTTGTCATTGTCTTATAATGGCGGGAATAAAACATACCAAACATATGCACTGCCCAGCAGGACTCAGTCACTGTAAGTAATGTCCACACATCTGAACCCCAGCACACACACACCCATACAGTGCACGTGTCGGTACTCTCCCATCATACACATGCTTAAAGGATTAGTCCATTTTCTTAAAAAAATCCAGATAATTTATTCACCACCATGTCATCCAAACTGTTGATGTCTTTGTTCAGTAAAGAAAAAAAAGTTTTTTGAGGAAAACATTCCAGGATTTTTCTCATTTTAATGGACCCCAAAACTTATTAGTTTTAATGCAGTTTAAAATTGCAGTTTCAAAGGACTCTAAATGATCTCAAATAAGGCATAAGGGTCTTATCTAGCAAAACGATTGTCATTTTTGGCAAGAAAAATAAAAAATATGCACTTTTAAACCACAACTTCTCAGCTGTGTCCGAAACCACTCCCTATCCACCATATAGTGCGCTTTGGGTGTCGGCCAATGCACTCTGATTTTGAGGGTACATTCGATGTACAATCGCTCACTCATATTTCCCATGATGCAACAGGAGACAAACGCATAAGTGTAATCAGCTAAAGGATACTGAAGGGGATCGCACACCGGCCGCGCAGCTCAGCGTCGCACCGCGTCGAGTCGCATCTAGGACAACTCGGAGGTATTGTAAACCAGAAGTGCACATTAAATAGCGCGAGCTTCATCAGATAGCGTCTACTTCAAAATGCTAAATATACGTTAGCAGCCAATGTTAATCGTTAATGATTTGGGACAAATATGATGTTATTTAATGTTAAACTATGTGAGTGGCGCTGTTGGGGTGGCCATTCGTGCCAGTTCCGCCGGACACGTCCCGAACATGTTTTTCGGGTGCGTTCTCCGGAAGTCGCGTTGCTCGACCGCATACGTCATCGAGGTTCTCACATTTCAGTTAAAAATACATTAGAAAAAGATTTATTTCTTTTAAGACATACAATCATTGTAGTTTCATTCTTACCTTGAAATGTAACGGTTGCTTATCTGAAATTAAACCCAAAATATTAAACCTTTATGACGTATGCGGTCAAGCAACGCGACTTCCGGAGAACGAACCCGAAAACATGTTCGGGACGTGTCCAGCGGAACTGGCACGAATGGCCACCCTAGGCGCTGTGTGGCGCGACAGGGATTTGAGCAACTTCCTAGTCACAGCTGGGCGGCGCGGACAGGCGCCACCTGGCAGCGCCGGTGTGCGTATACTCATACTCACACAATTTTTTTTATTCTAGTTGTCAGTTATTTTCTACTTTTTTAAAATAAACAAATTCAAAATAATTGCGATATCTTTTTTTTTATATAATACATTAATTCATACATAAACAACAGTAAATAAATATAACAAGCAGTTGTTTTGTTCTCTTTATTATTATAATAAACATGACAAATAATGTGACACAGTAATATTTTTTATTTTTCTTGCCAAAAATGACAATCGTTTTGCTAGATAAGACCCGTATGCCTCATTTGAGATCATTTAGAGTCCTTTGAAACTGCAATTTTAAACTGCATTAAAACTAATAAGTTTTGGGGTCCATTAAAGTCCATTAAAATGAGAAAAATCCTGGAATGTTTTCCACAAAAAAACAATTTCTTCTAGACTGAACAAAGAAAGACATCAACATTTTGGACAACATAGTGGTGAGTAAATTATCTGGATTTTTTTTTAAGAAAATTGACTAATCCTTTAAGGTTTTGATGATGCCATTAGGTGGAGTTTGATTCTGATTTGAGTTCTGATCTTTTTGACAATTTTAAAGCTAAAGTGTGTTATTTCTGTACCTCTAGCATGTCCAGATGGATATGGATTTTAAACAGGTTTTACCTAACACATCGCCCTCTGCCACATGGGTTAGTTGGGATATTTTGATGGCACATTTTAGGGAGAGTAAACGTATAAATTGCTCACTAGATTCTCCTGCATACTAAGCTGGGATGAAAGAGATACTTCAAATAGTAAGTACTATATAGCATCATTAAATAATACTTTTCTGATTAAATAAATGACATTCACTCCTCTTTATAAACAGCATATATCTACTGTACATTAAGCATTTTGTTCTTCAGAATTTGATGCTAAAACTGATTTTCTCTGGTAAGACCTTGAGCTCTTGTTCTCGCTTGCATTATAGTTTCCTTCATAAGATATTTATGAAGCCTATAGTGCATGAGTTAAATGCTCACCTTACAACATCTCCTCACATGTAAGAAGCAGGTTGGATATCAACATCTGATATCTTTTAGCTACTAAAGGCATATGGACTTCATTTTCAACAATTTTGTTATTGCAACAGTTTTGCATACATTTCAGTTTTTTAAAGGAAAACACCACAGTTTTTCAATAATTTACTATGTTCTTACCTCAACTTAGACACATTAATACATACCTTTTTTTTATCAATGCGTGCACTTAATATTTGTACAGCACGTCGTGAATGTGTTAGCATTTAGCCTAGCCCCATTCATTCCTTAGGATCCAAACAGGGATGAATTTAGAAGCCACCAAACACTTCAATGTTTCCCTATTTAAAGACTGTTACATAGTTACACGAGTAAGTATGGTGGCACAAAATAAAACGTGGCTATTTTTTAAGAGGATAAAACTGAGAACTATATCGTATGGCGGAAGAGCACTTAGTTTGCAGCACTTCAACTTTGGGAATAGTAAATCACAACATAATTACTTTGGCTGGGTTTTCACAGACTGGGACACATATGTGCATGTGTATATGTGATAATACGTCGTCACAAAATTGTCCATGTTCATTCAAATGAAAACATGCCTATGTATATATCAACATGTGCACTTAGTTTCCCCTACAAACTACATTACCTCACTGTTTCTTCTGCTATAAAGTATGTTTGACTATAGTAATATACTGTACATGTTTGAAGAAGAGTGTGTGTTCATTGGGGTGTGGATAGTGCTACTGTCATAGGCCTCTCTCTCTCTCTCTCTCTCTCTCTCTCTCTCTCTCTCTCTCTCTCTCCTCTGTGTTGAGTGCCTAACTGTAGTTGACAGGCAGCAGCTCATTAGAGAAGACGCTCATTTTGTTTCGCCGTCCGCCCGCTCCCTGGGACTCTTCTGAGAGGAGGGGGTCAGGGGGTATTGGAACCGGCTGGCCCAAACAATGCTACTGTTTGTCCGCGACGTGGACAGCCTTACATCCGCAGCTCAGGATTTGGTCAGGGAAAATTGGGAGTGGTGTGTGTATGGGTGGGGGGGTTGTTCTGTACTCTCCTGCACAAAGATATAATTAATGAAATGGGAAAATGGTACGAGAAATTGGCTCTTGAGCATCGTTACTATAGAAACGATAGTTTTTGTGTGTGTCCGAGTGCATGAGATGCTAGAGATGGGGCGATTGCTTATGTTTTTGTAAGTATTTGTGTTTACAGATACAGAAAACTCCTTTCTCATGATTGAAGAAAACAAACAAAAACAGATGTCTGCAAATGTCTGATTTAGGGTTTTATAATTTGGATTTGTCCAGTTGGAATGAAATAGGCTCAATTTGATCTTGAGAAAAAATGGTCCTTTGCTTTTACTTAAGGAGTTCATATTTGTTCCTCAGATGTGCATACTGATACCAAATACTGGATCATTATATATATATATATATATATATATATATATATATATATATATATATATATATATATATATATATATATATATATATATATATATATATATATACACATTAAATATACCACATTATTAAAGCATCTGATAAATTGTTAAAAAATTAATGTACTATAAAACATTGCTTTTACTTTTTGATGGCATGGCTCAAATAATTTTGATATCTGATGTTTGAAGTTTTGGTTCATTTCCAATCATAATCGTATGGAGTCTCTATTTTGATTAAGTTATTCAGTAAGAGGTTTCACGCAACACCATGATTATACTTTGATGACTTTGTATTACAAAATTACAGGTTACCAGTAGTTGATTAAATTATCTGGTACACCCTGCTTAAGAGCAAATTATTGACAGAACAAGTGAAAGCTAAACATAACATCCACAAATACTATCTGCATTAGAGTTCACATAAGAGGCATTTATATCATATGCATATACTGTTAATACAATTGCTAATGCGTTGCTTGCTAATTTTACATACACATGCATTGAAAAAAATCCTCTCACAGTTCTTTATTACCTGAAATACTTAATATCAGAAGCTGAGAGCTCTGCGTTGTGTTCTCAATGTTTCTAAGAGGCTCTTTGCCCTGCGATTAACAATGATTATACCCTCTTCACTTTCTATTGCTAGCAAACTGAAGATTTTAATTTGTAGTTTAATTAATTTTAATGACATAACACTGGGCTCAAAGTACATGTAAAGAAAGTGGATTACAACAGTACAAGAAAACAAAAACATCATGCAGTTTTTTTTCACGGTTTTATGTGCATTTGCACACTGAATGAATCGAATTTTGCTCATATAGAGGAGTTGCTTTTGTGTGACGGCCGTTGACGGGCTTTAATGGGGTTTAGAGGACAACATCAAAGCGATGTAAAGCAGACCTTTAATTAACTACTCTATGAGTCAACCAGACCAATGGAAAAAGATAGTTTCACAATACCTGAAAAGAACTGCAATATCTGGATCTGTTTCCTTCTATTATCTCATATACAGCAGAGAAACTCTCATTTGTGGTGTGTTAGTGGCAAAAGATAATCGATAAGAGATCAATTAGGGCTGATGAGAGATGGACAGATGTCAAGGACAAACCCTGAGAGCCAGTCGATTAATGAGAGAGCATTTCAGTTGGGTTCCAGGGAGTGCGTTTGTTACTGTTGATTTGTTGCATAAGGACCGCCATCCCTCTTTACGTTATCCAGAATGTGGGTTACTGGAAATGTACCCACTCACTACTTTTACAGTTCAGTTAAATGATCATTTATAGTGCACTAGAATAAATGGTCCTAATATGTACCATTAGGTACAGATACGTATAAATATTTTACCAATATGTACTTTTAAGATACTAATATGAGATCTTTAAGTCCAAAGCTGTACTTTTTGAAAGGGTACGGCCCCAGTGACAGGGTACATATTTTGAACATTGTTTCAGACAGTGTGTAGAGGTGCCGAAGTCTTGTAAAACTTGTTAAAAGATATTTTTTTGTTTTTGTGCAAATTGTATTAAATTAAGTAAAAGTTTAATTAAAAAAAAGCATGATTTTCTATATTCACACTGTCAGACAAATTCGTATTAGCATTGATTTGAATAACTGACTGTCCACACTGGCGCTCTTTTGTTTTCCAGAATATCTGCATTAGTTGCTATTGCAATAGCGTTGTGCAGACTGATTGGCATGTGCATTTGTAAAAATTGGATTTCATGTGATTGTTTTGCTTAATATTAACGGATTCCAAATGGATATGGACTACTTGGACTGATTTGGATTTTGACTGTCTTAGTATTTGTTTCCTTTTTGGCATTAAAGGAATTGCTGAAAACATTGCAAAGACTTTTTTGTGTTCTGTTCAGGATAATACTGGAGCCACAGAGTATGCTGGCACCAGACGGCAGCTTTCCCGCAAGTGGGTGTGGTTTAGCAGACACGCTCCCAGTGTTTAAGAGCAGAGAATCCTGCTTATTTTACTTATTTTTAGTGCTGGGCAAAGATTAATTGTGATTAATTGCATACATAATAAAAGTGATTTTGCATAATATATGTGTGTGTACTGTGTGTAATTATTATGTATATTTAACCACACACACATACATCTATTCATTTCAGAAATGTTTTATTTTTATATAATTTTTTTATTTATATATTATATAGAATATATAAAAATATAAATAAATACATGTAAATGTTTTTTAAAACAATACATGGATGTGTGTGTGTGTGTGTGTGTGTGTGTGTGTGTGTGTGTGTGTGTGTGTGTGTGTGTGTGTGTGTGTGTGTGTGCGTGCGTGTGTGTGTGCGTGCGTATGTATTTATATATACATAATAATTACACACAGCACACACTTATGCTGTATATTATGCAAAAAAAATCACTTTTATTTTGTATGCAATTAATCGCGATTAATCTTTGCCCAGCACTACTTTAGTTGCAGTTTTTTTAATCATTCAAATTTGGCTGGGTGGTTAATATCACATTTTTCTGTGGTGTCACAAACTGGAAACACATTTAATATCAGACTTCACATGGACTTTACTGCATAAAAATCTGACAATTTAGCACAAAGTAGTTAAACTGGTCAATGTCATAAATGTATTAGGTTTTATTAATATTTCCAAGAACTTTTTGTCATGTCATTATATTGTCTTAAAGTTTTTTAAGATCATAAAACTTAACATCCTTTACATTAAATTTCAATTTTCATTTTTTTGAACCCCACTGATAGGTCAGATATCTCTTATACAGAGGAAAGTTGCACTTTTCTCATTATGAAGTAACGCTTGATCTTGCCAAGTGAGAGATGTTCCTGGGTCAATATAGTTTGTTGAGCCTTGAACAATATTTCTATAGAAAAACCTAAACCCATAACTTATCCTTAAAATCAGAGGCAAATGAACACAACAAACTTAACCTTACCTTAGAAGTAAATGTATCCTTTAAATTTAATTAGTGACTTGGAATGTTGATCCAGGTTCAACAATAAAGTTTCTCTCATTTGGTAAAATCTAAACCAGAACTGACAAGTGATTGGCGATGACTCAGTCTAATCATTTTAAAACGTATAAACTTAAGTGACTTTTGAAAGTGTGTCTGTGGACCTGGAGATGTGTTGTGTTTTAACCAAGCTGGTGTGAATATGTCCATTGGCCAAATTGGTGTGTGTGTGTGTGTGTGTGAGAGAGAGAGAGAGAGAGAGAGAGAGAGAGAGAGAGAGCGAGATTCACTCCATTTTATGCACCCTTCTCTGCTCCTCTCTTTCATTCTCTCTCTATCTCTCTCCCTGTCTCTCTCTCTCACACACACACACAATGTCTCTCTCTCACTTTCTCTCTCTCTCCCCCTCTCTCTCTCGCCCCATGAGCCAAAACAACAGGCTCCAAACAGCTTGAGCCTATCCTTATCTGAAAAAGTGTCCCATTTTCACAGCTTTGAATCTGACATTTTTGGCACATTAAGTATTGGACATTAATAAATTAAATGTAATGAAGTGACATGAAAGCAGAACAAGTCAGATGGTACAATGTTAAAAAGTAGAAAGAAAGAAAAAACTTCTGCAATTAGCTAATACTTCTTTAAAGTCATCTGAGAGTATTTTTCATGTTCATTTATTCAGACACATAGTGAATAATTCAACTTAATTTATGAAGAAATACAAGTGAAGTATGTGCCAGTAAATTCCTGTTTGTGGACATAAATCGAGAATCATTTTGAATTCTTTTTTTTTTGTCGTTTATGTTAATTGGTCATCCTGTGGGTATTTTGTAGCATTGAAATAATCATAGACATTCTGCTTGGGATTAATATTTGGTTCTGTTTAGATTAAATCACATGATAGTCCATCACCACTGATAAGAAGTCATGTATATGATTTTAAATACCACCTGTGCTAAAGCAAAACAATTAAATCTTATCTGGAGCTATTATAAAAGCAATAGGCTGCATCTATAAAGTTAATGTAAACTTAAATTTTGGTACACTTATGGTCAGGTTTCACATTTTAAAAAAGCAGTGCATACCAGAAATACATGGCTCAACACATGTAAAATATAGGATTTAGCATACACAAAACTATAATTTTATAATATAATCTCTTTTTATAATTTAATTAACCAAAGTTGTGCATTACCGGTATATCATTGTAATTACAAAATATAGTCTTTTAAATTTGTTTGATCATCTTGCCAAACATAAATATTTCATGGAGCTTTACATAAGCCCTTAAAAGTTGCAGTACATATGGTGTGTGTGTGCGTGTGTGTGTCTGAGAGCTCGGAGGCCGTAAATTTAGGAAGAAGTGGGTCTAAGCCTTTGGGCCTTGGATTAGGAGGAGGAGAAGAAGGACGGGATAGATGGATGGATTGATGAAATGATCGGCTAGAAGGATCCAGAGCCAGGGCTTTCTGCAGGGGGATAGTGACTGGACCAGTGGCCCACCTCTGGGCACAGGGATGAGGGTGAGTGGGGTGGTAGTGTGCGGATGAAAAGAAACTGCAAGGTCCTCGGAGAAAGCAGAGGGGCGGAGAGATCAGGTCAACACTTGGAGCAAAGGAACGGCGCAGAATCGACTTCAAAAAAACAACATAGAAAACAAATAAACAAACCAACACAAAAAAGAAGAAACACAGACTCCAAGGTCCTTTCACTAATTACCAGGACTTGCATTTATTAATAAGGTCTAATGAGCACTTTTTCAATAGTTTGTTTTCCCTTAATATAAATATTTCCTTTTCATTAACATATGCATGGATTCTTTCCAATGATCACAGCCTCTTATTTCCCCGATTCAGAGCTATGCGCATCTGAGTGTGTTTATATCAGTGTTAATTGCCGGACAATGTTTGTGTGTTCTTGGATTGTAGTTATGTTTTTGTTGTTATGTGCTTATAACATAAAATCTATAAAATTGTTGTATTAGTAGGCCTATACATTTGGATCACACTGACATATCGCATGGGTGTGTGTGGGGGGAGGTCAATCCAATTGCCAAGTTTAGGCAGATGGTTTGCTTGCCTGATTGGAAGCGTGTAGCCATCATTAAAGGTACTAATTTTAAAAAGAGTCCATATTGTACACATGCTTAATTAATCAGCCCCTGGCTTACCCACTAAATAACTACTGCTGGTTCTTTATACAAGCAAGCGCATAAAATCACAAGGTTACGGATTCATGTTTGTGTATCTGGATTTTATCAATTCAGTTTTTACAATAGTCTTACTTTCAAGTATCTGGTTCTGTAGTTTTCTCCGCTACTAAAAGCAGCTTAATTAATTATAATTTTAAGTGAAGAAGTGAAGAAATAATGTTTAATAGTTGTAAACAGACTGATCTCTTGGAAAGTCGTCTTATAGTATGGTTTGTTGGCCTTTTTCAGCAAAGTCCTCTAAGTGCACGGAAGAACAATTGGATAACTGACCGTGTATGTTGGATGGTCCAGATCCAGCTTTTTTACCCAGTAAAAGAGGTTTATCGAATATATTTTGAAATTGATAGATATTTACCTTTATTCCGAAAAGGTCAGTGAGGAATGACTAGAGACTTTTTGGAGATCATGTAGGGTTTTGCAGTCAAAGACAGTCAAATTTGTTAAATACCAATGAAATGACATTTGTCAAACTGTAATAGAGTGCCGAAGTAATGGCGTCACTTTGTAGGCTAAAACGCGGAAGTGAGTTAGCATTTTAGCACTACGGGTTCCCTCGCCCTGAAGTCTATGGGTTTTTTGAATGGGTTTTTGCTAAATCGCCTGAAATAAGGTCTGTGGTTAACAAAACCTCTAAATATTTTCACGTTTTGTTCTATGACATAAAATACACCAGTTATAATCTGCTTGTGATTTTTTTAAACTTTATTGTGCCTTAAAAACGGTGGTTGCTAACAAGTTGCTAATAGGGACTACATCCTTGGCGGGGAGTTTAGACGTCATCATGACAGGAAATCTGTTACTAGCCTTTCAGCATCACGTTCTCAGAAGTTTACCTTTCAGTTAATATACATAACGTTATATATTTAGTCTTTTCAAATTGTAGTTTTTCCAAATATTGTTGTACTGTGGAGAGACTGTAGTTTGACATGTTTTGTTTTGTCCGGAGATGCAACCACAAGTCGTCGATGAAAGATGCTCGTTTACCGTCCGATGTTCCCCAGCGGAGACTGTTCGTGCCGTAAGGTAAGCTAACACAACGATGATTTCCATGTGAACACCGTATTTACTGCCCTAATGTGGCCATGCACGACCAAACTTTAATGGTGCATATTGCTCAACACGCGAATGATATGATACTTTGACGGTCAGATGGAATTAAAAAGGCTAAGTTAGCAAGAATAAACGTTTTTCATAACAAATCAACAGCTAAAATAACTTACCTGTGTCTTTCTCTTAAAATATCTTAAAGCTTGTTTACTTTGCTGTTTAATAGATTAGATCCGCTGCAGTTTTATTAAAGGCTAACGTTACTTCGAGAAATGTGTTTAATTAAAATATTCAAAATAATACCTGGTTTATTGACTTTTATTCAACTTTGCTTTACCCACTAATAATAATGATTGTAGTTATTTGTAAACAGCACTAGTTAGGCATTAGATAACAATGATATTAATCTTTGTTATTTTAGTAGTAAAGTGTGATTTTTGTAATTTTAATTTGTAAAGGTGTAACTTCCATAAAACTAACAATGCTTATTTTGAATTTATCCTTAGACGAGCTGACCGGATGCCCAGTGTCCATTCTCGCATCTGCAGCTGTCATTTTCCTGCAGGGGATAAAATGTCCCCGTTTTGTTTATATCCACAAATGATGTTCCCACTGGACAAATTTTGGAAGATCATTCATACTCCCTGAGACAGGATAGGGCTGATGTGCCTAAAAATGTTCCACCACCCATTTATAAAGAGGAGGAAATGGCTACAATTTATGGCTGACAAAGATGATGAACCATCTCCGGCTGATCAAACCCTCACTATCAATTCTGAGGAACAACCAAATAAAAGCACAACTAAAGAAGAGCTGCAGTCTGGACGAAGAAGAAGAATCCAGCTTGAGATTGAGTTAGAGCATTCCATAACAGAGATTCAGCTTCTCAAAGACTAACTCCAAAGGCAAACGAGTAACTGTCATGACAGGTATTCAGCCTTTCAGATGAGTGAAAGTGTGATTCGAATGGAGACAGGATTGCCAGATAGGGATACTTTCAGTGCTGTGTGTGAATATGTTGCTCATTTTGAGGATTCCATTACGTACTTTGCTGGATGGAGGAGACCCAAAGAAATCATCCTTGAGGACCTTGATTAAAATTCGCCACAACTATACACACTTGCACTTGCATTTTCCATGTGGGCATTCACATTGTGTTGCAAAAATACCTTCTTTCCCTGTAGAGACTTGTGAATTATATAGTATATAGTTTGTTTTCAGTTTACTTATTTTATGAAAATAAAGATGTTTACTACAAAACTTGCTGCAATGTTTCTGTGGATCAGTGATTGGAGCATTTTGTTAACTTTTGTTTAATTCCCAGAGAACACGCTGATATCTATAGCTTGAATGCACTGTAAGTCACTTGTCTAACAAATACCAAAAATTAAATGTTAAACTATTGTATACTATTGTAACTATACACCAGTCAGCTCACAGTAACGTGAGATAAAATTTACTACAGGCTCTCACATTGGGGCTTGTGGATTACCAGGTAAAAATATATAGAAAATGTGAACAAAATTAGTATATATGGTTTATTTAGGGAACATGTATGGTTTAATTATAATATATTGTATTTAAGCATTGATGCTATTGGACAATTCTCTTTAAATTCAACATAAGTGTTGGGGTAGTTACTCAAAAAATGTAATTAGTTACTAGTTACTAGTTACTTCTTGAAATTGTAATGAGATTACTTTACTAGTTACTGCATTTGAAAAGTAACTTCACTACTTATTACTTTACTTTCCTTTTTCTTAATTTACCACATAGATACATGGACATGGTTTAGGCGGGGTCGGCTGATGATGAGTGACTACTTTAAATGACCGGCCAGGGCTCTACAATAACTTTTTGCACTGGTTGCACTGGTGCGCCTAACATTTTTTCTTAGGTGCACCAGCACAAAAGTTAGGTGCACCCTAATTTTTGACCCCATCGGATTTATAGTTCGCCCAAAAATTAAAATTCTGTATAATGTACTCGCTCTCATGTTGTTACAAACCTGTATAAATGTCCCCGTTCTGGTGAACATGAATGAAAATATTTTGAGGAATGTTCGTAACCAAACCATTCATGAGCCCCATTCACTTCAACAGTATTATTTTTTCCTACTATAGAAGTGAATGGGGCTCATGCTTGGTTTGGTTATTAACATTTCTCAAAATATGTTGCTTCGTGTTTATCAGAACAAAGAAATTTATACAGGTTTGTAACAAAACGAGGGAGAGTCAATGATGACAGAATTTTTTTATTTTTGGGTGAACTGTCCCTTTAACACCGCAAGTTAGGCTATTTTATAATTTTCATGTTGTCATTCCATTTTCCTTATACGAGTCATGCACAGTCCTGTTTGATAACCCGCATCCGCGCGATTAAAATAACAGTTGACCCGTTATCCGACATCAGCATCAATTTATTTCATACCGTTTTACATAAAGTTTGCGACCGGCCGCACCGCAAATCGTGATGTAAGTAGAAACCTTTAAAGATCTTCATGCAGAACATTGACAGAAATAAGCACAGGACCATGACTGTTCAAATATATAGGGTCGGCAGATTGACAGCTGAGCGGACAGCAGTGTTTGAACACTCATAAGCGCTGCGCTTATATTTATTATTACCTTATAAATTGATGATATGATTGCAGTGATTCCAAAGGGATGTCCAAAAAAACTCAAGTAGAATGTTAAATGTTTAAAGTTTAATGTCTCTTTCTCGCTGCCCTGTGTAAACCCACGCGGGTGATGGCATGAAATAACACAGTCTCGCACCCATGGCGTCAGTGTTTGACGGCACTTGACCATGCGTCGGTGTGTTGGCGCGGGGGGTATACCTTTCGCGTCATTTTTTGACGAGCTGGGGACTTCGGTACTGTTGCGTCCGTTGCGTTCTCTTTTCCTATTTTCAAACCATTTTCGCGTCGGTTTAGGGTTAGATTACGCAAAATTAAACAGTGTACGCGAAATTAAACAGTTGTCACCTGGCGTTGGGGTTAGAGTTAGGTACGCGAAATTAAACAGTTGTCACCTGGCGTTGGGGTTAGAGTTAGGTTTGGGTAGGGATGTCATTATGTAAATCTGGCCCTAAACCGACGCGAGAATGGTGAGAAAATAGGAAAAGAGAATGCAACGGACGTAATAGTATTGAAGTCCCCAGTTCGTCAAAAAATGACGCGAAAGGTATACCCTCCGCCAGTCTCACACAAATTACCTTAAATTATGGTCATACAAATAAAAGTAAAACAACATTCAAAACTGTAATGTGTACATTTATTTATGTAAAGTAACACTCGCAATAATAACAAAACATTGTGCTATTTTAAATAGGTAAAAAGTGTTTTGTGCTGCACGTCACACAAAAAATAAACTCATATAGGCTATAGGCTACTTTTGAATTCGTTTTGTTAATTTGCTAATTATTTAAGTGAAACACATTTAATATAGGCTTATTTATTTTATTATTTTTTCACCAAAGAAAGACGTAATCATCACGTTCTATTCATTTTAATGCTTTTAATTTTAACGGGGGAATTATTTATAAATGAATCAACAACGCAAATCAAGGAATTAACTTATTTCTCTATTTAAGACAGTCTGGCAGGGCGGTAACAGCGATTCATCAAACACCGAAAAGTTTATAGGATTAGATTTGGAAGTAAGATTATAAAGAAAACAGCGGTCCTGACTCCTGGCTTTTTTCTATAAATTGGGCGCACGCGACATTGCTGTTCGGGTTACGTTCAAATAATTTTCTTTAAAAGAATTATGCTCTGGGTCTGACTCGATTGAGGTTCATTAACTTACCTAACGGCACACGTACAGGGACACGCATGCACGCACCACTTAAACAGACAGAACTTTACACCCAGGCAAACACTGCTTGGGTAACGCAGGAAAGCGCGTTCCTATAGTCTAGTAAAGTAGTGTAGTTACCAATATTATTAGTGTAATGCGTTACTTTACTTCGTTACCCAAAAAAGTAATATAGTTACTGTAATCCGTTACTTTGTAACTCGTTACCCCCAACACTGTTCAACATATATAATTATATATAACTATTATATTAAATGTTTGGAATTTAACTGTGTTCTGTTTGTTCAGAGATTGTATAGTTATCTTATAAATACATAGAACACTTTATTTAACTCCTCTATCTCTCCATAGTTTTACTTAATGAGACTTGATAAACCTTGTCCCTCATGCCGGCCCTTACAATACCGGTAAGTAAACCAGCATCTAAGCTGCACTGTTATGTCCAGATTTATAGTGGGTCTCTCTCCTCGATCTATGGTTTTCTATCGTTTAAGTAAGAAAAAGTACATAAGATTGGAAATTGATACGGCAATAGCTAGTGCTTCTGAGATGTTTTTTTTCTGGCGAATTAGCAAATGGTATGCAAACATACAATCAAACATAATACAGTGAAAGATAATCTTTAAAGTTTATTTGGGGCACAATGATCATGCATAATAACCTTAATCACAAAGAAAATAATATTAAGGTTAATATAAACTAACGAAATAATAAACTAATAAATAAATAAAACATTAACAAAAAATCTCAAAAGAGGCACGCGTAAACAAAATTTCTAACATTTTTGGAAATAACGAAGGGGCAATATTTCTCATGAAAAAGTGGATAAGTGTCCATAAACAGCGCAGATCATAATGAGCGAGCGTGTTTTTTAAATAAAGTTTGAGGAAGCTTGATGATGACGTTGATCCGCGACCGGTGCGCTGTAGTCCGTTTATAGCATACCGTTAGCATTTTATATCTGACGGCTTTATTTAGGCTTCAAAATGTGTACATTTTCGATTAACTTATAAAGATTATCTTGATAGACAAAACGTGTAAGGTTCATAACTCTTTGTTGAACACAGATCTTATTTTTTGCGATTTTCCAAAAGTCTATGGGAAAAATGAATGGCTTTTCGATCGAGGGAACCCATGCGCCGCTAACTTCCGGGTTGGCCTACAAAGTGACGTCATGACTTCGGCACTCTATTGCCACTATAGTAAAAACACTGAACCTAATCATTTACAAGAAAACATGTCAGATGCACTTCAGGTGCTAATTTGATATAATTTTTTACAGTAAAGTAGCTCTCATACGAGACGAGAGTTTTACAAGCAACATGATCTCACGGAAAGTCGTGTTATAGTCACCAAAAATTTGATAAATTAATTTGTGTCCATGGCACGAAATCCAGCTTTTTTGTGCCTTGAGCACGAATGTCTTTTCGTGACACTCACACAAATTTCTATAAATAGTTTTCTGTGTCCGTAGCACAACTTTCTTTTTCGTTTCATTTTTATTTCTCACAGTTTTTTCCTATTTTCTTACCATTGTTGCTTGGGGTTGGGGTTAGAATCACTTTCTGTTACATTTTTAGACACCCAAACCCAAGAGACAATTATTTAAAAATAGGAAAAAAATGAGAAAACAATACATAAAAAATGAAAAGAAAAAGAAAGTTGTGCCACGAACATGAAAAACTGTTTATAGAAATTTGTGTGAGTGTCAGGAAAAAGACATTTGTGCTCAAGGCATGAAAAACACTGAATTTCGTGCCATGGACACAAATAAATTAATCAAATTTTTTGTGACTATAACACGACTTTCCTCACTTAAACACTCTTGTCTCATGTGGGAGCTACTTTACTGTAAAAAATTATATCAAATTAACACATGAAGAGCTCAGATGCAAAACATGTTTTCTTGTAAATGAGTGCTTTTTTATTAGGCTCTTAAGTTTAGGTTCAGTGTTTTCACTATAGTGGCAATTACATTTTTAAAAATGTCACTTTAGTCATTTCATTGGTATTTAACAAATTTGACGGTCTTTGGCTGATCTCCACTTCTAAAAAGTCTCCAGTCATTCTTCACTGACCTTTCTGAATAAAGGTAAAAGGCTAAAAATATCTATTAATATCAAAATATATTCGATAAACCTCTGTTACCGGGTAAAAAAAACTGCACCTTGACTCTCCAACATACTCTTCAGCTGTTTATCCAAATGTTCTTCTGTGCACTTAGAGGACTTTGCTGAAAATTTGATTTGGCGTTTAACAGATTCTGCCAGCAAACCAGTATTTCTGAGCCCGTGAATAAGTGGATTTGAAGCAAAAGTATTTCATAAACGTATTATGTGTGCCCAGAGCATTTGGTTAATATCATATCTCATTTTTGACAGAGTTTAGTGGCCTTTGCATCTGAGCTCTTTGTATGTTTTTGTTATTTTAACTTAACAAGTAAACAATTTCAACTTGTTTTTACAACACAAAGGTCATTAGTTAATTCCAGGGTACACACATAAAACAAAACATATAGTTTGAATGCACTTGAAGTTGCTTTGGATATAAACATCTGCCAAATGCATAAATGTAAATAAATGCATTCCCCGGTGATTTTTCTCATTTAGAACTGGTCTCATTCTAATTGCTTTCCAGAAATCAGTCAATTTATAATGCTGTCAAAGTCAATGCAAGATCACTAAGATGTAATGGCAGCTAAATTAGGTAGGAGTGCGTACAGCTGTACTGTATGAGCTCATTTTGATATTACAGGGGAAAGTAAGACAGACAATACAGTAAATAATCTTTATGCATGAACAGGCTGATGTGTACAGTAATTAAATCCAGTCTGATGGGAGAGTGGGAGATTGGTTAATCTGCTCTGCTTGTAATTAGTGATGAGTTGATTGGTAATCTGGCCCATCCTGGTGCTTTATCTGTGGTGAGTTAAGACGTCGTCTCTAATCTGATCTGCCTGGTGTGTCTGTATACCATCTGAATCGGCGTAATATTAATCTCCAAACGCCATCTTGATTGTGTTTTGTCTGTTGTGATGTAATCTTTCGATGTAGCTGGTGATGTGCTGGATGGTTTGTCTTCTTTTAGACATCCCCTCAATGGAGGTGTGGCCTGATAGGTGGTTCAGTAGACCTTAAATGCATCAACGCAAAATCAAATCTGAAAAACTATACACTTTAGGGTCTTTCATCTGACCTCTTATTTCTAGCAATTGCACCGTCTGGATCCAAAAGGCATCATCTTCTCTAGCTAATGCTGTGTTGTGGTTGAATGACATACTATGTCTTATTACAGTTGATGTTTTTTCAAAGGGTCCTTAATAGCAATGGTCTTGTGTGCCAGCTGAGCAATTGTGTTTGAGAAGAATATGAGTACTATGGAGCTTTCTCTTGGTAATATGGACCGCCTAATGTCTACAGAGTAAAAAGTATAGAGAAAGTTTTCATATGAAAACCTGACAGAGTTGAAGAACATAGCAGGAGCAATAGAAGGACTTGGTCCCGAAATGGTCCCAACTGTCACTGGGGCAGTACCTTTAAAAAAAAAAGTACACCATTGCACCTAAAGAGTTCATATTAGTATCAGAGGTGCATACTGGTATCAAATGTGTACATATCTGTACCTAAATGGTACATATTAGGACATTTGTGTTTGAAGGCTGAATATATTTACTGTATATTTACAGTACAGCTGATGCATTGGAAGTGTGATTTCGGATACGCCCTTGATGGATGGCGCACACACACATTACTGGGTTGCACAGGCGAAACAATGATCCCAAAGATCAAGGGTGGGTCCCCTCTCACCCTGGGACAGTATGGAGTGGGAATATATTGTAGCAGAATAATGAGGTATCCTATATACTCTGTGTTGTGTTACTCTAACTCTAATTACTGTTCAATACACAGAAAGCCTTACTGTATGTGTAACGTTGCCCAGCTAATCTGATATCGCTGTTTCCCTTTCAGGTTTATTACTTTGCCATCTGCTACATTACATGGGTCTCACAAACATATCTGGTTTTCTCAAAAGTGTTGTGTAGGTTTTATTGGTGGAAGCAATATGGGTGTCTTCTCTCATCTTGTACTGTACTGTACTATTTGTTGTTTAGGAAAGCTAAACTTGAGGCTTGGTTTTGAGAGCCTGAGGGCTGTATTTAAAAATTATAAATCATGCTATAATTAGCCCTGTAATACTAAATAAATCCAGATAAAAGATTAAGTGAATTGTAAATTATTAAGAAGGCTGATAGGTATAATAAAAGAATGTATGATCACATAATAAGACAATAATATTACAGTATAAAGAAAATGTTGAATTAATGCAAAAGAATAGCCTGACGTTGTCATACTCAATTCTAGTTGAATTTGAGTCTGATACCGCTCCATTGAGCTATAATTATGAGGCGTGTCTCAACCGAAAAATGCCTCTGCACTCAATTGGATAGACCTACGACCAATCAGAGCAACGGAGTGTGTGACGTATGTTGAAATTACGTCTTTGCAGCCTGACCGAACTGCTTATTTCGCTACAATGACACTAACATTGTGATTATACCGAGTTAGCGAATGTACATCAACACCTATTATGTTTACAACATTTTGTTTATATCACAACATGAAGTATTTACTAAGTCATAGAGTAAGGCTATCTCTTACCATTTGTACGTTAGGTGAACTTCATCCACGACGATACCCATTACGTTGGCTTGAAAATATTGGAGCTTAGCATGTCCCTCCACTTATTCAGCAACCACGATTCCGGGCTTCCGAAAAGAAGCTGGCAACGACCGCTAATTATATCCATCTCGTCGTGCACGCTCAGTTGCATCGCCGTGATAACGTTAGCCATTTCAGTTGCGACCAACTTTTGCCGAATAGGAAAGATGGCAAAAACATCAACAAATGCCCTGCTCGCGTTTCTCTGTTCCTCTTTTAAAATCAATGCTCTGTCGATATCTTTTAGAACAGACTCAATGTCAGAAGTCACACATCTGAACTCTACAGCGGCAGCCATTCAACACACGCGCTCTTTGGTGACGTGGTTCATTACATTACTGTTGATTATCTGTCCATCATCGTATAAAGCCCGCCCTGACAATTTGATTGGTTCGACCAGCATTTGTCTAAGCATAGTAGCTCCTCAACGGAGAAACGCCAGACCGATCTTCCCGGTTTCAAATTCTTGTGGGCGGGGCTAAGATCGGCTGGCACCCAGGCTAGCAAAAGAACATAAAGTCTTGAAAATTAAGTTTAACTTTTTTTAAGTTTGTAAAGTTTTAAATACGGATACTTTTCCACATGGCTCCACGGGGTTAATAAATGCCTTCTGAGGGCAATTGATGTGATTTAGTGATGTGACATTCTTTTGTGAAGGATACATGCACTTTTTTTGGTCTTTAAAGTCAGAAGTTGTTCCCTGGACCCTTTTTAATATCGTAACAAAGCTTGTAAGAGCAAGGACATTTACTAAAATAACTCAAATTGTGTTTGTCTGAAAGATGATGGACAAACAGTATACTGTGCAAAAGTCTTAGGCCATCACCACGAGACTTGTTGTTTTAGAAGTTTTAATGTCCATCCGTATTTATTTTTCAATCTATTTTATTAAGATACAAACAGAAAATACAGGAAATATGTAAAAAAAAAATTACGATAGGTATCTTCTGTGTTTACTGTGATCTCTTGAGCGTTTTTGAGCAGAATGAAGTAAAAAGACTTATTTCTTTAAAATTAGAAATTAGGATTTAATTTTATTAAGAGATCCTGCAGTTTCCTGCCTTTGCTCAAGCGGAAGGGGAGTTTACCCTAAAAACTTTACACATCAGTTTACATTTTTATACACATTTCCTGTATTTTCTGGATGTATTCTATTAAAGAGAAACAATTATATATGATCACTATAACATTGCAAAAACAAATCTAATTCTGACATGGTGGCCTAAGACTTTTGCACAGTACTGTATGTATCTCCGATGGCTTGAGGGTGAGTAAATCATGGGGTATTTTTTGCTGAACTATCCCTTTAACAGTCATAGTTATTAATGGGACACTCCACTTTTTTTATTTTTAGCGTTTTGGAATCCATTCAGCCGATCTCCGGGTCTGGCAGTACCACTTTTAGCATAGCTTTATATTATGCAGTGCCTGAAAATAGTCCCCTGCTATTGAAAGTTACCAAGGGGATTATTTTCGGGTGCTGCGTAATATCATTGCGCTTGCTGCAGCCATGAAACAGCAGCAAACAGTCCTTCCAGAAAAACTTTTTTTTTTTTTTGATTGTTGCTGGCAAAAATCCTTGATCTTGTGGCACCTTTTTCTAAAAAATTTGATAGAATATACGCGATATTTATGCAATTTTATGCGATGAAATTGCGGGAACTTGCCTAAATTGCGTGAACTTGCAAAAACAGTTTGCAGCTTTTGCAGCTTTTTATTGATGTCCATGTCGCGTAATTACATCACTTCCTAACATTCCCATGTCAACAGGGGATATGACTGCGCATGTGTGAAGTAAATGCTAAATTTTTCAACTTTCTGCTGAGATATGACTATTTTGCTACAAAAATGCAGGGATTATGAAATCATGCAAGCCCCGCATATTTTGCGAGCAGAAATCTGCCATTTATGTGTCGAAAGTGCGGCTAATTTAAAAAATGCGGCCCCCGCATACATATGCAGAGTTTGGCTGATTATGCATTGAATAATGCGATTGCATAATCGCGTTTTTCTGGAGGGACTGAGCAAAGTCCTTGATTATTACGCCAGAATGAGAGTATAGTTCCTAGTATATCTGCCTAGAAAATCGCAACTTTTCAATTTCTGTCAGTCTTACGATGTAACTACAGAAGAGTCAAGTTTTAAATGGGTAAAATATTGAAACTCTTTGGTCATTTTTGAGCGCGATGCTAGTGGTCTAATCAGATTCAATGGATTGTGCTAAGCTATGCTGGAAGTGCTACTGCCGGACCCGGGGATCGGCTGAATGGATTCCAAAACTGTAAAAATCAAACGTTTCACTCTAGGGGAGCTGGAGAATGAGACTTTTTTTAAAAGAAGGGTGGAGTTTCCCTTTAATTATGCATATTTATACTGAATTTATTATTTTGTATGCATTAAACTTAACCTGTACACGGAAGAGGCTGTAATAGTCATTTCAGGGTGTTGTCTGAGAATAACAAACCTCGGCATGTTGCCACTGACCAATCCGAATCAAGCATTCCAGAGCGCCATGTAATTATGTATAAGAATATCTACACATGAAAGACCATTAGAGAAATTCAACTAGGGAATCTCAGAAGCAATTGAACCGTAATGGTGGGAATTAAAACTGCCTTTAGCAGATCCCGAGGGCCTGTAAGAATGTGGCTCTGTGTGTCCTTTCCAGCACATAAATGTTAGTGCTCCTGGTCTGAGACACAGAAATGCTAAATATGCCCTCAGTGAAGACAGCATGCTGGCATTTGAGGTTTTCACAATGCATGTACTTAGCACAGAGGTAGAAAATATCCTGCTGCCTTATGCTTTGTTCATTTTTGAATGCACAGTTGAAGCTTTGCTTGAATCTATTCAAATGTAGGCTCTGTTTTACTTATTGTTGTTAGCATAATAATGTGAAATTTTAGCCGTGCAAAGGACATATGTATAAACAGATAAATACAGTATACATTGCAATTTTCTTCTTCTTCATTTATTCTTTTCACCCTTCCAGCGTCTATGGCTATATTCTTGGTAATCCATACACAAGTTAATCCACACAAGTTAATCCACACAAGTTAATACACAGATTGGGGGAGGGGCAGTTTGTTATCTCCACTTCACCTAACTTGCATGTTGTAAGAGGAAAACGGATTACCCGGAGTAAACCCACGCTGACACAGGGGCCGTTTCTCAATCCGAAGGCTGCATACGTCATCAAGCCTGGTTTATTAAATGTTAATATTCTGAAATAAGATGACATATGCAGCCTGCAGATTGAGAAATGACCAGGGAGAAGATGCAAACTTCACACAGAAAGGCCACCTGACCTACCCGGGGCGCAAACCGGGGACCTTCTTGCTGTGATCCAACAGTGCTACCCACTGTGCCACCCCTAATGACTATTTTACAACTTACACAAAGCAAAGCTAAAAGCAAAACATGCATGTAATCAAGCAAGATCTGATAATGCCTTAAAAAAATGTCAGCTATATTGTATGAACATGCATGAATGCCACCACAAAGTCATAAAACACAAGTGAAAACTTTAAGATTTTGTTTAAGAAGTTGGGGGCGTGTCAGTAAGAAACATGGCGCCAAAGTCGTCTGTCTGAAGGATATCAGGCTTTTTATTTACAACAAAATAAGATGTCTGCGCAAAAAAAGGATAGCATTGCAAAATGGTATATCAATTAATATGTAACATTAGAGTATACATGCATGGCTGTTCAACCCATGTTTGAATCAATTACGTACAACCCCATCTCGTAGTGTTGTTCATATTTGACACATACATGGGATGAAACAACCCAACATTTGCTATGAGAGCACATTAATCCTTCTCAGGCAAACCTTTGCTTCGGTGTCCAGATGAGAAAGAAATAATCTGTTCAGCCTCTGTTTTTGTCAACCTCCTAGCAGATATGTTACTGAATGCATTGTTCAACAGCGCGACTCTTTTTCATTTACGTCGCACAAAACAACAGGGATGAATGAGACACTTGACAATCAGATATTGCTTTGCCGAACAATGCTATAATATGACAAATGAGAGTTGGAGATGGAGTCTTGGAGGAGTTATGTGATGAAATAATCACAAACAATTGATGCGTGAGTGTGTGTGCACATTGTAAGCTTCTAATCTAGCAGTCTCTCGCTCGCTCGCTCGCAATGCCTTTTCTAATATTAAACTTTTTGTGACAATGACCAATGCACATAATTGGAAAAGCTACCCTGTAAACATTTTCCTGATTAAAAGCTCATGAGAAATAATTCTGTGCTGGTCTGTGCATTTAAATTTATGGGTTGCACATTTTAAATCAACAATACCAGTCTGATCTTGTTTCTCTGAATATTAATGCACCAGAAATGCAAATACAGAATATAGAAATATCATGAATATACACTCTAAAAAAACAAACGGTGCTATATAGCACCAAAACTATTGATTTGAATCGTAACCATAGAAGAACCGTTTTTAGTGCCATATAGCACCGGTGAAGCACCTGTGTAGAACCATATAGGTGCCATATAGCACCACTATAGCACCACATTTGGTTCTACATAGCACTATATGGTTCTACACAGGTGCTTCACCGGTGCTATATGGCACTAAAAACGGTTCTTCTATGATTACGAGCAAAGAACCACTTTTGGTGCTATATAGCACCGTTTGTTTTTAGAGTGTAGCGAATTATCATGACCTCGCCTAACAGTAATTCAAACCCTAAACAAAATCTTTTCACTATGTCGGATATAGTTAATATAAACCAATAATTTATTCAAATAAGAAATCACATTTGATCACACGTGATTTTAATAAAAAACATTAATTATAAGCAAGATTATATCACTCTAAAAACAGGCGGTGCTATATAGCACCAAAGGTGGTTCTTTGCTCGTGATCATGGAGGGGCCGTTTTTGGTGCCATGTGGCACCGGTGAAGCACCGGTGAAGCACCTGTGTAGAACCATATAGTGCTATGTAGAACCAAATGTGGTGCTATATGGCACCTATATGGTTCTACACAGGTGCTTCACCGGTGCTTCACCGGTGCTATATGGCACTAAAAACGGTTCTTCTATGGTTACGATTCAAATCAATAGTTTTGGTGCTATATAGCACCGTTTGTTTTTTTAGAGTGTGGGTGATTCTCACGAAAACTTGGTTTTAAAAATGTCAAGCATGAAAATGTAAAAATTGCTTAAATGTACTTTTTTTCCCACCAGACATTGAAAAACAAAGTCTGGAGTAAATGGGAACATTCATTTTAAAACGTTTACTTATCATTTAACACTTTTTGTAACATAATTTAAAAAATTAGTCCTAAAAAATCTCATTACCGCCAGAAAACATCAACACTTACATATTTTCAAAATGACATGACAAACCTGAAAGAACATAATTTGGAGATTCTGCACATGCATTTAAAATCAAAGTATTATGCTTCTATTCATTAAATTAACATTTAATAAGCATCTGTTGCGGTAATGATAATCAAAATGTCGTGTAAGCATTCTGACAAGACAATATTTCAAGTTAACTGTAAAAAAATGATCTTACCTGGTAGCCATCTTGAAGTAACTGGTCCATGTGCTTGGTCACTCAAAATCAAACTTTATTAAAATTCTGTATGTGTGCTTAAACTGTTCTCAAAAAGTGTTGCGGAGGATGAGAACATCAGGCATGGACACATCATTTTCCTAATTTTTCTTCATTATTATTATACATGAATATTCAGTAAATATTTTTTCTGTCATCTAAAGTAATCTAGCAAAACATCCATTTATTTTTTTTTCTTAATATTTTTGTGTTAATTTGATTAAATTACAACATAACGCATGTTCAAACACAGCTGGACACATTGCGGTAATGAGAATTTCAGCAGAAAATGAGATCAAATTTACAATTATAAATTCTTATGTTGAAATCACACATTGTGCAAGGTAGAACACAGTATTGTGTTAATTCTGATGCTTTTTAATGTTACTATATTACACATTTTAAAGCTAAAATCATTAGTGCCGTGGTGTTGCAATGGTTCTGTGAGAATCACCCATATGTAATTTATTTCATTTTGAAACTGGAATACTGGGTTTTACTGTTGGGGCTTTGGGGGTATCTAAGACAAAAAGGTATTCAAACACTCCATTAAACATTATCAACCTTATTAAACACAAATAAGGAGATAGAACTGAACTAGTTACACTTAAAGATATTTTGATAAATGGTGGTATCCATTGACTTCCATAGTATTTGTTTGATGGAAGTCAAAGGGAACCGTCAACTGTGTGCTTGCCATCATTTATCAAAACATCTTCTTTTGTGTTTAACAGAATAAAAAAACTCATACAGGCTTAAAGCAACATGAGAGTGAGTAAATGATAACACAATTTTCATTTTGGGTAAACTATCCCTTACAAGAGAACAATGTCTAACAAGATTTCTTACTAGGTATCTTTTGGTGTATGTGCCAAAATTGGATCTGTTAACTTGGTTATGGTGCAGTTTGTCACATGCACATTATTATATGAAAAACAGGGATTCATATACAATGCTGCTTATGAAAACACGTTGGCCCTCCAGGGCAAAACAATCCCACCGAAGATATGAAGAGAAAGAAGTGTGGAAAGCTTTCAAGTTCAACAGAGTGAGCTTTATGTGGAAGAATGTCTAGACACTTAGACGAGCAATGAGTTCCTTAATGCATCCCAGCAGTGAAATCCTGTTCTGACTCTTTTAGCTCGCCCCATTCAATGCAGGACTTCTACATTATCTGTCTGTCATCTGAAGCCTCCGGGCAATATTCGGCCCATACTGGGTGGGGGTGAGCAGGACCGGGCAGAGGAGCATCTCTATACTGTGATTTACGTATTGAGACTATTTCACCACCACCAAATCAGTAGGCCCTTAAACCTCAATGCACTCCTCACGGCAAATCTGTCAACATTTTAAGTCATTTTCACTTACAGTTGACTTTTGAAAGGCCTCTGAGCTTTTGGTTTATTCATTCAGATCTTCATTGTGATATGGCACTGCAGTGTTTTAATCAAAAGTTTAAAGAAATAAAAAAAAACTTATGTACTCCCATGGTCCCATCATTAAAGAGATAGTTTACCCAAAAATGAAAATTCTGTCATTATTTTCTCACTCTCATGTTGTTATAAACCTGTATAAATTTCTTTGTTCTGATAAACACGAAAGATATTTTGAGGAATGTTTGTAACCAAACCGTTTGTGGACCCATTTACTTCCATAATAGAAAAAAAGAATACTATGGAAGTAAATGGGGTCCACGAATGGTTTGGTTTGTCGTCGTTTTTATTACTTGGATTAATGATGAATGATGCGTATTGATGTCGGTTTTCAAACTCATCACCGTTTTTCAATATTTTACTATGTTCTTACCTCAAATTAGATGAATTAATACATCTCTATATTTTTTCAATGCGTACACTTAATCTTTGTACAGCGTATTGTGAATGTGTTAGCATTTAGCCTAGCCCCATTCATTCCTTCGGATCAAAACAGGGATGAATTTAGAAGCCACCAAACACTTCCATGTTTTCTCTATTTAAAGACTGTTACATGAGTAGTTACACGAGTAAATATGGTGATACCAAAATAAAACGTGGCAATTTTTTAAGTGGATAAAAAATGAGAACTATATTGTATGGCGGAAGAGGACTTAGTTTGCAGCACTTCGACCTCAGGCGCAGGCATAGATATATACACTAAATGTTGCCTTGGCTACGGCAGTTCATTGGACCAATCAATTGCACCATCTTGAAACAGGGGAACCCCGCATCAGCGTTATTGTAGGCAATGTAGTAACGGAAATAAAATCACCATAAATCGTCATGAATGCGATTTTCTTGGTTTTCTTTTGGTTCGTTTCAACAGTCAGACATGTATTTAGCACTGAGTCCAGAAAAAAGTTCAAGTTTTGATATTTTGAAAATCTACTTTTTCTAACTATAATGCATAGTGCTAGAAGCCCTAACATCCATACGCAGCACAAAAGTCCGGCATCGTCCATGAATTCGAAGTACAGGCGGAGATAGCAATGTAACCTAGCTACTTCCAATGACAAGACCCCTGTTCTAAGATGGCGGCGGTTTTGACGCATGCTCAGAACCCCAAGGCGACATCCAGTGTATATATCTATGGGGTGCAAGAATTATGATGGTAATGCGCGCAGAGTTCGAAGTGCTGCAAACCAGGGACGTGCACAGACATTTTGAGGGGCAGGGGCTCAAGTGAAATAAAGGGCAACTTTCATAATTATGTATTTTTTTTTTCTTTTTTTTAAACAAAAAGTATATATATTAACACAATTTTGACTTCCTTTTTTAAAAAAAATATTTAAAAAGTTAATTAATTTTATCTTCCTCAAACTCACGCAACTGTTTAATTTTCAAAAGATGTCTACAAAATAATCAGTTCACACAGACACCATGGTCTCCTTAGTAGTCTAGGTTTAGCAAAGGAAGCCATTACACAATGTGCATGTTTTAAAAAAAAAACATTAAATTACACATTAATTACAAATTTGTTAAAATGCTAATAACAGAGTTGTGACTGCTGAGTTAGCGCTACATGCCAATAAATGCTATATCATAGGCTAGCGTTTAGCTGATTAGTTGTTAGTTGTTACTCAAAATGTATTTTTGTCTGATAAGGGCTCAAAATATAAGGTCTGTTTACTAATGTGAGCTTCTGGCATGAGCCTCAGAGCAGAGCAATCAGAGCAGAGCTCAACATTATTATTCATGACCCTTTCAAATAGGGCAAAAATTGACCATTTAATTAAAATGACAAATTCTAGGGTTGTAAATAGACATGTAAAAACGTTTCTGGATAATTTTTGCACTTAATAAAGCAACATACCTTCTATGTAATTGTCAAAGAACAATTTAACATATTATGACAACACATCCTATGGCACCTTTAATCTTAGGTTTCATATTTATTAGGGTTACACATGTCAGAAACAACAAAATATAGATTAGGCCTATTTTATTTGTATTTTATATTTTACTTTGTTGTGATGTCAGTGAAAAATCTGACTGGGCAAGTAAAATACTTAACCATCAGATTTCTTCCCAATCTACTTCAGCACTCCAGTATAACACATTATACTTATTTAACAGCCATTACAAAAAACGCAAACAAAAAAGCTTACTACTGCAGTTAGCAATTATTTTATTGTTTGTGCTTTATTATTTTATGAGCAGTCTGTTTAAACTACATACACTACACTGTTACAAGTTTGCAACCCTTCAGCTTAATATGGGATTGTCGTGGAAAACAATGTCCCTGAATGTGTAACAACGTTATGTGTAACAACGTGTCCCATATTTTGTGCATAAAACTGTTAATATAAGAATGCTTTCTTCCTCACACACTTACCGGGAGCTGCCTGCATAATCATGCACATGATCGCGTCTCGTTCAGGCTGAGATTTGGCGCTTGAAGCGCGAATGATGCAGCACGAGTGTAGACAAGCCAATCATAAAGCAAAGTGAGTTAGAGAGGCGGGACTAAGGAAAGGTAAAGCCAATCATATTAGCGATGTGAATTTTGGAGGCGGGACTCATCTGTTAACCGTTTGTGTGCCACAAATAGCGCTATTTTTCTTTATATAAGAGTTTAAATCTCATTTAAATGATTCCTGAATAAAATCATGTTAAATTAAATAAGCAACAAGTAAAAAACAAAAGAAACAGACATACATCAGTTGTTATATGAATAAAGATCATATTATTCTTTTTTTTAAAAAGCACCCCAGAAAAAAAGGGCACTTTCTCTCCAGGAATAAAAAGGGCAGGTGCTCAAGCCCCCTTTGATGTCTATGTGTGCACGTGCCTGCTGCAAACTATGAGGCTGTTTACACTTGGCATTAACATGTGTTTTCGTCGATGGGATCACAAGTGGACGACTTTAATGCCAGGTATAAACGGTGTTCAAAACGTTCTGAGCTCGTCCACTTTCGACCACTTTCAAAGGTAGTCGAAAACCCTTTCGATCGGATTGCTTTTGTAGTGTAAACACACATGTGGTTGAATGTGTTCGAACAGCCACATGCGACCGCCTTCTCTCCACCCATTTATCTAATCTGAGGTACTGAGCACAATGTTTTACGTCTTTTCCGACTTCTGGGCGAACAAAACACTGTGCAGCATGTTTACTTACAACACAAGCAGCGGACTCCGACATAATATTAGTTTGCGTTCATATAAACTCGTCATTACTCCCACTCGCGTTTAAATGACAGCAGAGACTCGCCCACAGTCTCGACAGACCACCCCCTCATAGTATTCAGGAAAGAAGTGGTCGAAAGTGGACAAAAGAGATGGATTTAAATACCAGGTGTAAACGTAATGTGTCTCTCGTCCATTTGTGATCCGATTGATGAAAACGCATCTTAATACCAAGTGTAAACAGCCCCTAAGTGCTCTTCTGCCAAACAATATAGTTCTCATTTTTGATAACGCGTTCACGACGCTCTGTACAAATATTAAGTGCACGCTTTGAAAAAAGTTAGGTATGTATTAATTCATCTAAGTTTAGGTAAGAACAGCTTCCTTTAATGTCTTGTCAGTAAGTCACGTTAGCACTAGGGCAATACATGTTGCACTATTGTTGGACTGTGCGGAGACTGTGTCAGTTGACCAATCAGAGCAGAGTAAGCTACCGAAAGGTTGGGGTATGGCTGACTGAATTTTGAATGGCTTAGCACGAATCGTTTGGGTATCTCTAATATGGAGTAATATTATATTTTAAGAAAATGACAGTGTTTGACCTTGCATGCATTTAAACCTGTTGTTTTTGTAATGACCTCAAATAATTGTTTAATTTGATTTATATCTTTATTTATTGTAGTTAATAATTGTTAAATTTGTTTCATATTTTTGTTTATAAATCTACACTAATATAACGTGAAGAAAACATAAGAAAAATATGTATAGGGTTATAGGGGGCGCTGTGGGAAGAAAAGCGTGTAAGTAAAGATAGAGAGAAGAAGTGCAGTTGGTGTATGTTGTGCACTGTTGAAAAGTTCAGTCCCAAATCTGTTATCAAAAAACAAACAAAAGAAAATAACCGGGGCAAATAAACTTCACAAAAAGAAGAAAATGTTGTGATCATTGTCCAGGGGGGCAACATTTTGGACTCCTTAACAATATTAGAAAGCGTAGAATTTGGACCTGACTGGCACTTTAAATCAATCTGTACAAAACGAAGCATCCTGTGAGATCATCCCTTCCCATAGTCTAAGGCTTCACTGCGGTCTATCAGCACACTGTGAGACTGCCCAGCGTGAAGGACCGCTGAATATTGTGTGCTGCAGATCTATAAGGTGGAGCCCCTTCAGAGCGGTGAGTCCTTGACACAGCAGGAGAGTAAGTTCCCACTCCTATGATTGGAGGCATCCATTATTGATGATGTCCTGATGAGATTAATCAAGCTTGAGAGTCTTTTTCTCCTTTTCTGTTTTTTTTTTAAACCAGAATCATGTTGAAACCAATAACTGCGTCATGACATCCTAATCGCTGTGTGCGATGAATATTTATATAAAATGGAAAATGACGCGTTGCATATTCATGACCTATCTGTTTTTGTTTTCTTTCATCTATCAGGGCTTTATTTATATTATCGAAAATGTATGCTACTAAGCGTATTCGAGCACTGCATATGAATGTGTTTTAATGTGTGGCTCTTTCATTCTTGAATTAATCTGTGCGTTACTGATAGTCGGATTATACCGTATCTCATTTCTTTGCTTGCTCAAATATGATGAATCTTTCTGTTTTGACACGCCAACAACCTAACGTCATAAATATTATTCTGCCAAAATAACGTCTCATGCTGCCCAAGAACATCTGTTACGTAAGGATCTTCTTTCATGTCAGAAAGACAAAAATGAAGTGATATTATAATGCATGTAAATGCATACAGACTCAACTTCACTTTATATGCTGCTGATCAAGACACTGAGCTTCTGTCTTAAAGGAAGTCTCTTCTACTAAGTAATGTAAGACTTAACTGCAGAAGCAGTTGTGTGAATTATTGATTCAAGCAAGTTTTCTTATACACTATTCTGTCCAGCTTTTTCAGCCATTAAAACTCTTCAGCTCATTTATAAGCGACAGACGAGATCTGTCCAGACACTAAAAAATGTGACAAAATGTTTACTGTACTAGTGTACAGTGATGTATGTCTTAAATGCTGTCTTTCTAGTTTATAGCAAGCGTGCCGCACAAGCCCTGAAAAGTGAAGCCAAAACGTCTCGATCGCCCCCCCAGTGACTGGTCCCAGTTTAGGTCATAAACCCCACCTCCCCATGTTATTCAATGGGTCTTGAGACCAACTAAAAAATTTAATTACACTTCAATTATCTTTTTTCCGAAGCTGGTTTCTGTCATTTACTGTAGTTTTTATCACGCTGATGTAAATTCAAATGTTTGTTTTTAAAATAAGTTTGTGTTTAGTTATAAATGCTGTACAAATGGTGGTGTGACATCATGATTGACATCTGTGATATTGTGTGATATGCACATTCTGCGAGGGCAGGGTCTTGATTTCGCGGCATTACTTCCTGCTCACTACTGCACAGGACTGTTCCCGAAATCGCTACTGCGCAGACTCAAGACCCTTGATGTCAGCGCCGTATCGGGACACTGGTGGCTTCACTTTTCACCAATGGAAGAGAGCGAACAGGCCTCGTCCATCTTTTTTTACAGTCTATGGTTTATAGCAGTAAGCAATATTTTATGCAATTCTACCTGACTGAGAGACGTCCTGCAATCTAAAAAGTAAAAGTTGAATAAACATAAAATTACTAAAATATTGGTAACACCTAAAAAAATTAAGTAGTTTCAACCTACATGTTTAAAACACTTTAAACGTTGAAAAATATTAAATTTTTTAGGTGTTACAAATTGAAGTCATTTTTTAAGTTGATCCAACTTTTTACTTTTTTACAGTGTCTAAAATCACACTTCTCCCAATCACAGCACAAACTCTGCAAAAGCAGACCTTCGCTTAACAGCCATTTAAAAGCTTTGTGGCAGCTTTCTGCCATTCTCAGCCAATGTCACAAGTTAATAGTACAGCTACCTGGTTGTCAAAATGACAGAAAGTGTTGAGACTGCGTATATAAAATAGAAAACTTCCGTAAAAAATCTCACTACTGGAGCAGTTTAGTGAAACATTTAGGAAAAAAGTATTTTTATTTTGTAGCAAAATATATGAATTAAGGTTATGGTAATTTAGTCATATATCATGCACTGCCAGATTTTTTTTTTTTTAAATGGTCATGGTCCCTATCTGTCATTGTGGTGGTACCCTTTTAAGCCCTTTCAAAAAATCCATTACACACCTAAAAAATTCATAATAATACACCAGAGGTACGTATTGGTACCAAATGTATACATTTCTGTACCTGAACGATATTAGGACCTTTCTAAAGGTTACTACCCCAGTAACAGCTTAAAAGACACATTTTTGTTGTGATATGTATTTTTACATCATATACGCTCTTATAAATGTTTTGTGGACACATTTAACCTGAACATAAGAGTATGAATATAATTCACTAGTGCATGCTACTCATATTGCTCTTATTAAATATACAGCCTTCAGGAGCTAAAGAGACAAAGACATTTAGACACGTGATGACCAGGGAAAGGTCTCATCTACCCTGCAGAGTCTCATTAAGCACATATTTAAATGCAGAAATGCAGATGAGATATTAAGGCACACGCATACAAAAAATGTATGTGATGCTCAGGTTCATGTCTGGAGGTGGTAAAGAAAAAACTAGCAGTGTGCGATTTAATGATAGGTCAGATCTCTTGTTATTTTTTGTTTAGGGTCACTTCTAGAATTCATGGGGACACAATTAAATCTATAGGTTAGATCCTTAGCCCACGTACACTAAACCTGTTTTGTGGGCATCCCCTTTAACAGAGCCCAGGAACTGACTGTAAAGAAAAAGTTCCCCCAAAATGTAATATTCTGTCACTGTTTACTCGCCCTCATGTTTTTTTGACATATATGACATTAAGTGGTTAAATAATGACATCATTTTCATTTGCATCTGGGCTTAGTCATGTTAAGGTGCTTTCACACCTGTCTTGTTTAGTTCGGTTGAATCGTACCAGAGTTCGATTGCTCAGTTGGTGCGGTTCGTTTGAGCAGGTGAGAATGCAGCAATTGAACTGTGGTGCGCACCAAAAGCGGACCAAACAAACGGGCCGAGATCTTGGTACGCTTTCAAACGAACTCTAGAGCAGTTCGTTTGTGATGAGAACACGATCCGAGATCTAACTGACCTGCAAAAGTACTGCGTATTTTGGACTAAACCAGCTGCCGTAGTCAGCTGCGCAGTGCATTATCGGATCGTGTTTGTTGACATTTTCTATTAGCAATTTTAGCACAATGACAGATCGCGGACATACCTGGAGTTGCGAGGAGGTGCGAGCGAAGCCTCAGAAATGTTGTGTCTTCGCCATTTTTAGTGCATAAAAATTTTGTTTTCAAGCCGCATCCTCGATTTATTCTGAAAATGAACGGTTTGTCTACAGTGCTGTATACAAACTATGTATAACAACCACGGAGACATAATTACAGCACGCAGCTGCCCATGGTGTTTGCTGTATTTTCCTTCTTTTTGTTTACTTCTGTTGGAATTTCGTGCACGTTGATTCTGACCAATCGTGATGTGGATCTTATCACATGACAGAATTTTGGTTCGTTTCAACTGGTGCAGATCAGAGCAATCAGTGTGGTGTGAAAAGGAACCAAAACTGCTAAAAAAAGTTACAATGTATCATTTTTTGCTTTGGGTCCGTACCAAATGAACCGAACTACAGATGTGAAAACACCCTTAGCTATCTCTGTGCTATATGGTGTGTGTGTGTGTGTGTGTGTGTGTGTGTGTGTGTGTGCGTGCGTGCGTGCGTGCGTGCGTGCGTGTGTGAGTGATGTATGTGGACTAGGCTATTGTAAATAAAAGCCTTCCCAGCTTCTCTTGGGCAATAGGAAACATAAAAGGCTTGATGCTGGACCCCCCTGCCCCAACAATTTGTTCAGTGTGTGCACACATGTGTGTTTGTGTGTCTGAAGGTGAATGGATCCCCTACAGCAGTGTGTAACAAACAGCGTGTGCTAGGTAGGGGTGAAATGGATTAGAAGAGAGCCATTGCAAGACATGATGACCATGGTGTGTTGAAGATCTGCCTCCTGGCTCTCCTTATTCTCCATGAGTAATTCTCTCTCTCTCTCTCTCTCTCTCTCTCTCTCTCTCTCTCTCTCTCTCTCTCTCTCTCTCTCTCTCTCTCTCATGCATTTGTCCATGGCAGTGCCCATGAGGAGCAGATCCTCTTGTTCAGTTGACAACCAGCTCTGTCAATAAGGATACATCAGCAGTTCCAACCCACAGAAGGTCCACCCATTACGCCCCCCTCCCCAAACACAAACACACTCTGCCAGGGGCTTCCATTAGTCCACCACCTGCTGTGCCATACCCCCCCATCACCACCACTATACATAGTCACATGCTTTAATTTCACCAAATCTATACAAATCTAAACCAGATCTATACTATACTCTTTTGCTCTTTTATTTGTAATATTACAAGTATATCAAGTTTCGGAGCCGTCTTATTATCTCCTCAAAGTTGCCCATTTGCAGTGCTTATAAAAATCCCATTGCTGAATCCGTCACCCCTCCTTTTCTCTTTGACTCACTGAGGGAAGAGAAGGCGATGCAGTGCAATTATTTTAATTGGTTGTGACTTATACATTTACATGACAAGTGCACGCACATCCTGGGAAACAGAGGTCTGCTTCTCCAGCCGAGGAGACCCCTTGGTCAGCGTGGGACACTGGGTTTGGGGGGTCTGGGAGGGGGTTATATCGTGGGCACAAAATCCCACAGAACAATGTTGTCTGCTATAAGGTCCAGACAAGATCAGACTGTCCTACACAAACTCCAGCCCACCTAATAACTTTGCTTGGGCTGGCTCATTTATCTCTTATTGTCTCTTAGTGGAAGTCAACGCACCCCAAGCTTTATTCTTAAGTGGTGCTCATTGGCAGCAATGTTGTTTGATACGGAAAAAAAATTGCTGATTACTCAACTGAATCATTATAATGATAATTCGTTCAGCTAGGTGGTGTTTTCTTAATGGAAACTGCATTGTTTTTTGTCCTTTGGATTTAGTGGATGCTCTTGAAGCCCCCGTCCTCCCAAAGTTCACATGTCAGGTTTAATTACATTTGAGGGTTACTTGTTAAAGCTCCAAGCATTTAGTTTAAAGGCCACAGATTTATTTAAAATATAAATTTTTGTAAATGAGTAATCATTTACATGTATGCATCTGGCATCTTATCCAATGTGACTTGCATTGCATTCAAGATATAAGTCTTATCAGTTCATACACATGATGACATATTTATGCTAACTTGTCTTTCGAATATAAACTAAAACTATTTTAAAAGTACGAATTCGAAAGTACAGAATTAATTTATGACATTAAAATGCTAATGTCATATATCCATTTCATAGTAGCAAACACTGCCATGTTATGAAGAATAGATGAAACTGCCTGTAACTATCCTCACTCGGGGTGCAAGTTTGGATTAACTCAAATGAAAGGAAATCAATTCAGTTTGGGGACTCCCAGGGGTGTCGTCTGACTCTGGCTGGTACGTACGCCACCATCAAAACATGTTGGCAGTGAAATGATGCGTCTTCACATAGACGCCACAAAGCCGCTTTTGTGCTGCATGTGAGGGAATCTTTTAAAACAGACACTTTATAAACGGAATAGCGAGTGATACAGAACTTCTACTAGTTTACATTTTCAGCTGACAATGAGAAGAGAAACGCACAATGCGAGTGATAGGACCAAACAAAAGAGTCGTTTTCCTCACACAGACGCTGGCCCTGCCAAATTTATAGTCCACAACAAGAGGCAGATGAAATTCAAGGCTGGTGTTTGGGTTCGATTCGGTCCAGCTTGGAGTACAGCTGGTCTGTTCTCACGCCCTCTCGGGTGTGTCTTGGGGCTGGGGGTGTGACCGTCCGACACCTAACACAGCTTTGAACTCTGTGTTACCTGTCCCACAGAGTAAAGCCAGTTTCGCACAGGAGAGAAGAGAGATTTTTGGGTCAGCGTAGGATTTTAGCTCATTATTATTTTCCTATTATATCTGACAGTTATAAGTAACTTTTTGCAAACCTGCTGTCACTGAATGACACAGATAATGTCTGTGTGTACGAGGACTACATTTTGTTTTAATGTCTATCCACTAGTAAAAAAGGCTAGGTCATGTTTGATATCATCAGGTTTGTATGAAGGTTAGGTTTAGAGAGTTACACTTAGGGGCAGTTTCCCAGACAGGGTTTAGGTTAAGCCAGGACCAGGCCTTAGTTATATTAGGACATTTAAAGAGACACTACACTTTTTTTGAAAATATGCTCATTTTCCAGCTCCGCTAGAGTTGAACATTTGATTTTTACAGTTTTGGAATCCATTCAGCCGATCTCCGGGTCTGGTGGTACCACTTTTAGCATAGCTTAGCATAATCCATTGAATCTGATTATTAGACCATTAGCATCACGCTTAAAAATGACCAAACCATATTTTTAAAAAAAATGGGGTGTCCTTTTAAGCAGTTTTACAAATATAACTTACAATTCCTGGTGTGCATCTTGAGACAAATCAGTGGCACTGATATAAGATATGCCAGGGCAAGATGTTTTTAAAATAAGGCAGCTTAAACATGCATTTTAGTCTAAAACTATAATAAAAACCTGTCCAGGGAACCACCCCATAAGGTTCTAAAAGAGTTCATTGCCATAAAAGAACCATTTTCGGTTTTCCACAGAACCATTTAAGTCAAAGTTTCCTACTACAGAAAACATTTTGTGCAGCATATAGACTTTTTGCGTGTTTGCAAACAGAGATGACGTTTTTTGTGGGCGGAGCCCAACTGGTGGCAGAAAGTGACAGCTCTGCAATAGCGGTATGAAGTGTTTTAGCGTTAAACTGTGATTTTTATAGATCCGGTGTTTTGTTGAAGTCTGTTTCCCCTATATTTCTCTTAAGTGTAATGTTTCTTATAACGTTTTCACCAAGCTACATTTAATTTTTAAATAAATTAAAAGTTTAAATGGCTTGGCTACTGTATGTGTGTGTGCATGTATGTAATGTATATGTATTGTTCTTTATTGGTAAATCAATTATTTTTACAGTACGAATAGCTGAAGTACTTATAAGAGCAATACTATCATGTATTCTGTATAATATCATTTATTAAATATTTCATCATTTTCCTGTTTTCAATTTCTTCCTTATATTTATAGCCTACGTGTTTGTTCTAAAACTATTATGTTTACATACAAATTAATTTGTATAGGCATGTTTATATATTATTAACACTTATACATCGTGTGTGTGTGTGTGTGTGTGTGTGTGTGTTTTTGTGTTTGTGTGTGTGTGTGTGTGTGTGTGTGTGTGTGTGTGTGTGTGTGTGTGTGTGTGTGTGTGTGTGTGTGTGTGTGCGCTATGTTTATATATTTATTAGTAAACATCATAATTTAGAACAAGCAGGAAGAAGACAGACTAAGATATAAGGTAAAAAGAAGTAATAGTAAACAAAAAAAATATGAAAACTTTAATAAATGGTAATATTATTGATATTATGAACTCATTCAAATCTTAAATCTTTCTAAATAAATTATAAACGTAACGTGATGAAAACACTATGAGAGACACATAGAGGGAACAGACTTCGACAGAACATCAGGATTTCTTCTCTAATTCTTTTCTATTCTAATTATTAAAAAATTTCCAAATTATTTCATTACTCCAGTCTGTCCGGTTGAGGGCTTATTGCAACCATAAACACCTACGTTTATCTTCAAATGGTGTCTTCGATGACGGTATACTATAAAAATGAAGGTCATCTATTTTGGCATTCGTATTCTGACACTCAACAGCACAAGAAGACATTTTCTAGTGAGTTATATTGTTCGTTTCAATCGTGTCTAATTCATTTCCACTGTTTTTCTGCCACCACATTCCGCGCGTGACGTAACTGTGACGTCGACTCGCAAAAGGTATATAGGTTCTGTAGATGTTAAAGGTGACATAGAATGATTGAATGGGGTATTTATCCTTGTTCTGTGATGTGACATGTAGACAAAATTATTCTTGTTTGGGTCTGTAATGCCTTAGAAGCTTCCTAAAAACCTCTCTCAGATAGCTCTATTAGGGTGGGGGATTTTAAACAAGTGGTTTTGAACCTATTTGGCTCCCCCTACTGGCTTAACTTGCAATCTCATTACTGATTGGCTGACTTGGCTGCCACTCAAAAAATGTAGCCATGTATTTTAAAGTGGAGGGGCAATGAGATGCCTGTGATGTCATAAGCATCAGTTTTTCAAATTGGGCCGTTTTCTGGCTGACATTTCTAAAAGAGGAATTTCTATGAGACTGAGATGTTTAGCATGTCTAGCACTTTTTATATGTTCGTGAATGCGGGTAGACTACCATTTTTCAACAAAGACAAGGTAAAAATGGTTTTTCATTCTCTGTCCCCTTTAAGTAAGCAATAATAAGGTACAAGAGGCTTCGTCTCATGCATAACAACACCCTTCAGCCGACTAATTCACGATACAGCACTAGCCTCGAGTACATTATTGCTTTTAAACGGTTTCCACAATGCAAATACATTCAACTAGAAAAAAATCACATACATGTATGTTTATCTTGCTATGGGTGCTGTGCAGTAATACACATAGAGTAATTGTTGGGTGCAATCGTTATTTAAGGACTGGAAATAGCCATTTATAAAGGTTCTTTATGAAAGCATACAACCCAACAATTACCATTTTTTTCAATGACTGTAAGAGTAGTGTGTAGTACATATCATAAAAGATGTTCTCACTAATACAGGTCTGGGGGTTTTTTTCTCCTAGGGGGTTTTTCAACCCGGGGAGGCAGCCTTCTTGGGCTTAACTTAGCACCCTCTTCTATACGTTATAGTAATACAATCACTTATAATGTTGATTCATAGCTGCAGCAAATTTAGCTGCTTGTGCTATCGTGTATTATGTTGTGCTATCTGTCGATTTTCTGTGCTTTTCACTGCTTCTATTAATGTAAAGCTGCTTTGATACAATTACCAAATTGTGAAAAGCGCTATATAAATAAAGTTGAATTGAATTGAATTGATACACAAAAGCTGCCACTGGAGTGGTACCTTTTCAAAAAGTACACTTTTGTACCTAAAAGGTACATACTGGTACCTCAAAGGTACATATCTCTACCAAAATGGTACAAATTAGAACTTTTTCAAAAAAGGTACCATCCCAGTTACAACTTTTTTTTCTGATAGTGTATGTAAGCAAAGAGAGTTTGATCACATTTACGACCCTGTTGGTATATTTTGATTGTGTGTACCTTTCCCTCGTCTCCATTGTCTTTATCTGTCATTAAACATGCCTATATTTTATTAGCTCAGTTCCACGCAAGGTCATTAATTGCAGCTGGGACCTGGGGTAGCCCAGCTCCGCTAAGAGGTGAAAGAGAGAGAGAGAGAGAGAGAGAGAGAGAGAAAATGATAGGGAATGGAAGGGGGATGTATTGTTAACGTGTTACGGCACAGGCGTCTACTGAGATTGCCTGCTTGATTGCTTCATAAGGACCCTGTGGCACACAGCAATTAGGAGCCGTAGACCAGAGGAGCACTCTGATGATTTGACTGAGACTCTTCCAGTATCAGTCCAGCGGATCGGCACGCTCAGCCTTTCCCTTGCGGAGCGAGTCTGAGGGACGGGGAGAGAAGGGAGTTTCAGCAGAGGTTAATGACATCTAGAGCAGGGAACATGTGCTGTGGGTAATTGGTAAATGGTGGTATAATGAAAAAATTATAAACGTTGTAATGACTGTGCTCCTGTGAAAAGAGAAGTGTGTGTTTACACTGGAGAGGCAGAGGGGGGAATGGAGAGATAGAGAGAAAGCGAGGAAAAGGCTGGAGGAATGGATGAAATGAAGGGTGGGTGCAAACAAAGCAGTGACATTGGCGAGTGTGAATCATTGGAGTTTTAGAGAAAGGCCCCTGGCTATGAAAAAGCTCTGAGGAGCCATTATATGCTCAATTATATAAAGACATAGAGCTACAAATAGTTTTATCTTCTGTGTATGTGTGTACAGCTTTGATCGTACAGTACCTGTGAGAGAACTTTTGTTTAAATGCCCTCACAAATATAATGAAACTGATATGTGGGGCATTGAAGTGGTCACTAAAGGCTTATAAATCAGTCAAAAAATGTGAACGTCAACAGGTTTCTGTTTAAGCAGTGATTTAAAGGAACACGCAGACTTTTTGAGACTTTAGCTTATTCACCGTATCCCCCAGAGTTAGATAAGTACATACCTTTATCATCTCTGTGCGTGCCGTACTGTCTGATGCATCCACTGCTAGCCTAGCTTAGCACAAAGACTGGAAGAAAATGGCTCCAGCTAGCATATTGCTCCCAATAAGCATGACAAAATACGCCAACATTTTCGTATTTATATATATTGTGATTTGTATAGTCAAAGCGTGTACAAATAACAAGGTCATATGAGACACAGTCATCTTTTAACCGTATACATACTGGAAACTATATTCTCAGAAGGCGAAGCACTGCTACTTAGGGGGAGTTCCTGTAAGGTGTGACAGCTGTGTACAAAATACAGTATTTGGATTACATTGCATAATCTTATTAACCCTTTAAAAAGTAAAAGTTGGATCAAGTTAACCCTTATTGTTCGGGATGTTTTCATCCACTAGGTTTTTTTTCTTAATTTGGCAACAACTTTCTCTGTGTTTCAGCAAATGGAATGATTTTGTTGACAAATCTTATATTAACACATATTTTGAGAAAGTGCTTTGAATTTTTTCAAAAACTCAAAAATACACCTTGGGCAAGTTTACTACCCTATCGTGTTGTTTGTGGATGAAAACATCCACTAAATTAAACGGCTGTAAAAATGTATCAGATTTTTTTTTTTTTGCATAAATCTGTTAATCAACCTCAGTACTGATCAAAACTATCAAATCTTTACAAAAATTTGGTAGAACACACACACGTGCACACGCACACAAAATAATATGCTTTTATTATGGAGTTATACTCCATATAACTCAATGTACAAGCCAGAAAATAAGCTGTGTTTTTGCACAGGCCTACTAAAGGTTAATGGTGATCAACAGTAAAAATGATAAATTTTACCTCTATGTAAAAGGAAAAACCACCAACAATCAAGAATGCATGATTAAAAGGTGTCATGGCTCTGCAATCAAAATGGAAGTCAATGGGGCAAAAACAGCCACAAACAATAAATGAGGGAGAAAAAAAATAAAATCTAATTCTGCACAAAAACTCAAAATGCATCAAAGCCACTGCTTTTTGCTAATCTTTGACATGCCCAAGAAAAAATCCAGTCCACAATCACTTTTTATATTGAAACATTTTTTTCCCCCAAATCAGTGACATCACTTACTGATTTTTTGTATCAGTAAGTGATGTTTTTGTGAAGATTTGTTGGTTTTGATCAGTACTGAGGTTGATTAAAAAAAATATTCATCTGATACATTTTTACAGCCGTTTAATTTAGTGGATGTTTTCAAGTTAGTAAATTTGAACAATGCACAAGGGTTAAAAAAAATGCTACAATTGGTAACGTCTAAAAAATTTCTTAAAAACTGAGAAAATGTAAGTTTAGTTTTTACCTTGTCATCGTATAATTATTACAGTATTATACAGGAAGTGTTTTGGAAGTTTTGTTCCATATCGCTTTTGTTGGCTTACTGAAAAAGTAATGTGATCAGTAAGTTATGAGAGCATACAGTATATATGCTCCTGCAATTAAAAAAAGAACTTTCATGTTGTGATTACTTAAAAAAAATCTATTTAACATTGTGAACCTAATTTAATCTAGTTCATTCAACAAAAAGTAGGTCTTGTCAGCTCTGCTTAAAAAATATTTGTTTAGCCAACATAACATTGTTGCATAAAAGAGATTAATAAAAACCAATACAGACTTGCATCTCATTGGCTGAGGATTTTGCAGTGTATTATGGGTAATTATTGTTCTGGCAGAATTGTTGTTTGTGATATGTTTGATAAACTGTGATTAAAAAAGGTTTATATTATGAATTGTATTGAGCAGCTGCACTCTGATTGATTGATTTAGTGTTATGGACTTATTAAATTCTATTTAAAGGGGGTGGGGTTTATAAAATGGTATTATTAATTTTTTTGTCATCATTTATACACTTTTTCATGTTTAATTAATTACATTTTTTATTGATTTTCCTTTTATCATTAGGATATTATGTAAGTTTATGTTCCACGAAGATATTTTGTAAATTTAATACCGTAAATATATAAAAACTTTTATTTTTTGAGTGGATGCATTGCTTAGGACTTAAAATGTGATTTTCTTAATATTAAGATTTTTTCGCACCCGCATGTTCAAGATTTTCAAATAGTTGTATCTCGGCCAAATCCTAATAAACCATACCTTAATAGAAAGGTTTTTCAGCTTTCAGATGATGTATAAACATAAAGGGTCACATATTTTTTTACAAAACTCGTCTAAATAAGTTAAGCAATTTCAAGTTACAGCAATTCATTACTAGTCAAGACATTAAATAGTAGGCTAGGTTGAAATGACGTCAATTAGCCAATTAGGGAAGCAAAAATTACACTACAGTGTGTCAATAACAGTCTTACCAGTGGCGGCCGGGGACTTCTTTTTCTCGTAGCCCGTCATGTATGCCGCTCGTCATTTCAAAATATGTGTTCGGCGCGTCATGTGTGCATTACGCGGGATGTCAAAATACGAGCCTAGGTGCTGCAGAAGCTTCGAAAAGTTTTATGATAAAAGAGCGTTTGCCAGATACTCGCTAAATCTCATGTTTGTCAAAGTTTAGTGTTAAGTTAGTGTCTTGTGGGTATTTTGTGAACGTGAGCATCTCTTTTATCATAAACCCTTTTGACACGTGTGCAGGAGGCATGTGACATGTGATACTGTACATGTGGTTCACATGACGTAACAAACACAAATTGAAATGACGAATGATACTCCGAACACATAATTTAAATTCGCGCCCCTCGGAAGAGAAGTCACCGGCTGCCACAGTCTTACAACTGTGAATTTATAAACACCTTTTATTTAAACCCTTTAACTGGTGCAGCCCTTCTTGAGTGGGGGGGTGGTGAAAAGGTGATGTACACCTTCTTTTTGGTCTAGAAGCCTAATTTTGGTTTTGTTTTAAAGAAGACACTTTAACAAGAAGTGTCTGGAGGTGAAAATATATATATTTTTTATAGCAGTTTACATTTATTTGTAATGCAATATAGTATTATTTTTAATACATAAAATTATCAAAAAACTGAGGTTTGTGTTGGTTTGCTGTGAGGTTTGCTGCATACTCTTGTCACAAATGAATAAATTACATTTACTGCATTATTATTACTGCTAAAGGTTTTGAAATATGAAAACTACATTCTTAGACCTTTCCAACAATATATGGTTTGTCGTGATAGATTAACATTTACATGAAAAATATTTTGAAGTAAAACACCTTTATTCTCGACCTGATCTTACTTAAAAAATATTTATTTTTTTATAGTGCCAATTTTATATTTAATGTGATTCATACACAAACGTATGATATCTGAAAAGAGCAAGAAGGAAGTTCTATCCCTGAATGTTTCAGTTTTATAAATAAATAAAATATTTGGCTGAATGGTTCCATAAAGAAGAAACGTTTAAAGAAAGGTTCCTCGTAGTGAAAAAAGTTCTTATAAAAAGGTATAACAGAAAAGGTTAGACCCTTTGTCTGAATAGTTCTTTGAGGAACCAAAAACGTCTATCTATGGCATCGCGGTGAAGAAGAATTTTATCTGAATCTTAATCAGTTTTTTATTAGATGGGTGATATTTAAATTCCTCTCGTCTAATTCTTCCTCTCCCTTCTCACAGGCATGTCTATAACAATTGTTGAAATGTTTTGTAATGTATTGTAACACTTCTCATATTATTGCCACTATGCGTGTGTTACAATTCAATTGTTCATTTCCAGTTACTAACTGCATTTTCATGGGTTTTCCGGTATGAGCGCCGCAGGGTCTTTTTCCACACCCCTCCTCCAACCTTACAAATACAAAACCACACATAATTGACAGTAGGTTTAACTGCAGCTGATGAATGCCCTTGATTTCCCGTGTGTCCGAGACACAGCAGGAAGTCAAGGTTGCGTGAGGTTGACCACCATACATTACAGACAGGAGCACATGACGGGGGCGACACATCCTGACATAATCACACACTCGAAATCTACAGACTACAGTCATAGTTTTACTGCTTCATGAGTTTTTAAAGTGATATTAGCTTTACCAGATTTCACCTTGCCACAATCACTTCTATGTTTTTTCATAAAGCTGCCTATACAGCTACGCTACACAAATGGAAATGCCTTACTTGACAAATCAATGTTATTAGAGTAATGCATTATTGTCTTGTATTGCATATCTTATTCAGTTGTTTGTACTAATATGTACAGCTTCGACGTGATGGATCACACTTGATGTCAGACTTGTATTTCATATCATAAAGCCTCATAATTTGAAGATTGCTGTTTTTTTCTTGAGGTTTAGAAATCTAATAAGCTGATGTTTTCCCAGTCTCCTGATCATGTTTATATACCCATTCAGTTTCTGTAATGTCAGCGCCGAAGCTGAAATTACATGTAAACAGTTTACAATAATGACATCTCTATCGCTCAGAAGCTTTCTGTAGGCTCTCTGACAACAAGAATCTTATGTACAATGGGGAAAAAAACTCGAGCAAACTTAGCTAGGCAAAGTTAACTATTTTCATTTGATTTGTCAATGCAAACTTTGTTTTTTATTTCTTTATTCGTCGCCACCTTTTTTGTCCCCGGACACGAAAAGTTGCACTTGAAGTGAATTCGAGCGCAGCTCCTTTGGCTTGGGTGGCAGAATAATTTTCTTTTTTAAAGTATTCTTTATTCATGCGTTATTTGTTTATGTGGATAAATTATTAAAAATTTGCTGGATTTTGCAAAGGTTCTAGTTAGTAGTTAATGATTCTCCTCCGTTCTTTCCCGATGGGTATAGTTCGTAATTTTCTTGAATATAAAAGCTGCATTATTCATGTGTATCGGCAGACCACATCTATTAATTATGTCTTTCTTTTTAGGTGCTTACATTTTTACAGTGTTATTGTTTCCCCTGTTTAAGAGCGGCCTAAGATTTACATCTGAATTAACACCATGGCCCTGCAGGTTAAATATCACTTTGAAAGTTCCCATAGTTCATAGGGACATTAGTTTTCAAAAGGAAGAAAATGAAAGAGAAAAAAAGAGAAAAACACAGAGCGAATGAACGAGAGAAGTTTGTTGAGAAACAGAGATGTAAATGCCCCTCTTTAGTAATTTATGGATGTGGGAATTGAGTGAAACTCTCTACAGAGCCATAAACTATTGATGTGTCTAATCTTTCAGATCCTGCCAACATAATAATCATGATCTGGATGATAGTGAGAGGCAAAGACACACCCTCGTCTCATCCCATACCCCTCAACAAACACACACCAATGCTGTTGTGTATCTCAAACACATTTTTTCCAAATTACAGTAGCAATACTTTGCAAACTTCACATTTCTAGTAAAATCAATAAACACTTTAAACTTATCCAACCACAACAGCTTAGTTCCAACCACATCCGTTTGCAATGTTTTTCATTAAACACATTCTAAAATCAACAATATTAACTTTTGATTGTCTATTTTGCAAATCTGAGTTCTGTTTATGACATTGTCAAGACTCGTCGAGGAGACATAAATGTAAGATTCTTGTGTTTTTTTAATTGCACATAACAATTTCCATTTGCTCTCTTTTGAATCTCATGGTACAAAAAAGCAAGTTCTGAGAAATCAGAAGAATTTTCCTTTATAAAAATACTTTGTTAATAAGAGTACGAGAACAATTAATCAGATTGTGAAATACAATGCACATATAACTACACATTCACATTTTCTTTATATCTTAGGAGAATTAAGTGTGTGATCCTTTGCTTTCCCAACTGAAGTGCTGTTGTTAACCATAATGTCAAGGAAATTGACTTTCATCATTTGTGAGTCCATCTATAATAATGAGAGCCATTAATAATAGAGAGTAGTTTACATTTCATAGCTGGAAGGTCCCCTGTGGTTTCAGCAAGGAGCGTGGCAGTCTGCTAAACAAATGAAATGCTTGGTTTCAAACTGATCTTTAACATATGACATCAGTCATTAATTATTGACCCGCTAAGCTACATTTAGATGCACTCTTGTTTATCTCCAACTGAAAACTGAGCAGAAAGAATGAGTGTGTAAAAAAACCTGTAGCTTTGCATAAATTAATCTACAAGTTTTGTTGTAGGCGAGTAATTTACCAAAATTTGAAAATTCTCTTAGAATTCTCAACTTCTACCCTTACAGTCAAATATAAGAAAATTATTTTATCTTAAAATGCTGTCATGTTATCTTCTTATAGACCGTTTCATCGGGCGCACGTGCGGTGACGCGATAAGTGTTTAATGGTCTGAGTAGTTGCTGAAAATGAACTCTACTGAAAATAACAAATGTTTTGGGTTCCTATGTAATCTAGATCTTGTTTATTTTGGTTGTTATTAGGGGTGTGACGAGAGACTTCTATGAGACGAGACGAGACACGAGATTGGGTTTACGAGAACGAGACGAGATTTTTACATTTTTTAAGAAATCCTCAATGAAAAAATAAATGAATGGGAAACTAAAATCACATTATTTTTAAATGTTTTAACTAATCAAGGACTGTCCTCACCTCCAAAGGATGCAGCCTTTTGTTTAAGAAACGGCCAGCATTTCACCTGCACGAGAAATCTCGTGACATAATTAATTTTCGTCGCACGAGATCTCGTAACACCCCTAGTTGTTATATAAATAAACTATTTTAAAAGGACTTTTTGTTATTTATTCTTCGCAGAGTTTACCGGAAGTTACGTGATGACCACGAAAGCAGCGTGTTTATGTTGTTACTGCTGAAACCGTCTATATGGGGGTCAGTATGATCAACAAGCTCCAAAAAGCTCATACATGCGTCATTAACTTAATCCAAATGACTCTAGTGGGTTAATATATGTCTTCTGAAAAGAAAATATGTTTGTGAGAGACAATTTATTTTAGCGACCAATACAGATCAGCGCAGTACGTTCAAATGTGGTTGCACATTGAATCTCATTGGATTATGCAAGATCCAACGGTGTTATCAACATGCCACCATATTTGAACTTCCTGCACTGATTTGTATGTTCTCAAGGATTCAGAATGTGTTGATCATTAAATAAGCTCAAAATTATGACAGACTTTCCTATTTGAATGAATTACGTTAAAGCTCACATAACACACGCTGTTTCTGCATTTCTGATGTTAATCTGGAGTACTTATAGAGTAGTATTACATCCTTTATATTTCCGAAGAGTTTTAAGTTTAATCAGATTTATAAAAGAAAGATTAGCTTTACCGAATCTTTCCGATAACGTATGAAAAAATGAAGAAGGAGGAGTTACTACTGCGGGAGGGGCAAGTACGAGTCATGCAACACTATACAACACTGTTTAACTTATGATTCACTACATGTTCGTGTCATTTATCATATGCACACGCTTATTTCCAACATAAGACAGAAGTCTTACTTACCGCATGAAACTCATGACCCAGTTGGGAAAATCCAGCGCATCAAACACACACGCAAAACTCCGCTGCTAACCCAGATAATAAACTATATCCATTGTTTTCATAAGGCTGGATTTCTTCTCCTTACATACAAAAACAAACTTCTTCTTTCGTGCAATTGTTGAGTTTAGAAATTAAACAAAGCTTTCGCGTGATGTGATGTTTGCAAGTTCTAGCATCTTCCGCTGATTGACGGGTGGCCTGAAACGTCTTAAAAAACTTTCCGAAACTTGTATGAACCCTGCCAAAGTGCATTCGGCACAGAAATACTCCGTAACACGTCCAACTGCTTTTTTGACACTTTGCCTACGTTTAGCATGAGGAAACAAATCTATAACTGTGTTAATAAGTCAGAATGCATGAAATACCATTGACCCCCCCCCCCTTAATAATAATAAACATTAATACATTTAAATTATTTTCTTTTGGGGGTGTTCTCAGCAAATATTGATATATATACAGTTTATTAGATTAATTTATTATTTATATCTCAAACCCACTAAAAATACAACCTCACATTCTGTCTCCACCCAGCAGAGAGGTAAAAAAAGCGAGTACGGTACATTCAGATTAGCACAGACAGTCCTAAAGAAACGCTGAATGTGGCTGAATTGGTGTTGTTTTGGGGTCTTATTCGGGTGTTTTTGCTGTGGGCTTCTCTGGCATGTTCAGTCACGATCATCAGATAGAGAAGCTGTAGGTCAGTCATGAGTCTGAACAGGTTAGAGCCTGAGTCACACATAAACTTGAGAATTGGCATCACTACAAGCTGTGTGCTTTTCTGAATGGGCCTGTTTTGGTCTTGTCCTTGGTCTAAGGATAATAGGGTTTGTGTAAGACTCTTGTTAGCGATAAAAAGATTGATATTGAAATACTGATTTTCTTTTTTTAAGCTTCTGATAATGATTTTAATTAGCCTACATTTTAATAATATAAATAAAGATTAGTTAGCTTGGAATTAGAACAAAAGAACTTTGTTTACACAAAGATAGCAACCAGTCTAACTAAACTCACAAAAGTTTGTAACTTTTTCACAAGATGGTTAATTTGTTTGAATTCATATGATGTGCATCATAGAAAAAGGTACGATTATTAGATTAATGAGCAATAATGAAGACCCACCACAGATTGTCGTAAAATGTACAAATGAGATTGTACAAATTCTCATGAATTAGGGACCTTGTAAATTAGTTACAAATTGCCATGAAAGTGTATTGGATAACAAGTGTTTCTACTTTCACTAATTTGCACATAAGCAAATATGAACTAAACAGTAGCAGCAACAGGTTTTTGCACTGATTTATATAAACTGTAGAACTTACTTATTACTTAAAGTGCACCTATTTCCTTGCTAAAAAACTGCATTATTTTGTGTATTTAGTATAATACTATGTGTTTGCGTGGTTTTTGGTTAAAAAACACATTATTTTCCACATACCATACATTTTTATAGCTCTTCCTGAAACGTACTGATTTTGCACAAAACTCATTGATTTAAAAAGAGCTGTGCTAACGGGAGTTAACTTAAAGGCTGAGTTCGAAGCGGGATGAATTACGATAATGTCTACGTCAACAAGCCCAGGGCGTAAACTGTTGCCTATAATACATGTGTTTGTTGTAGTCAAAGAAAAGAAATTTACGTTGGAAAAATCATGAATCGGACCATAGGAGCTTTTTAAACTTTAAATGCAGCTGATTGCATTGTTTTTGTTGGTAATAAATGGAAAAGCACCGTATTGATCAGCCAACACTATCTCATGGCAATTCATAATGAGAAAAGAATACATAAAATGACACGAACAAACGGTGCTATATAGCACCAAAAGTGGTTCTTTGCTCGTAATTATAGAAGAACGTTTTTAGTGCCATATAGCACCGGTGAAGCACCAGTGAAGCACCTGTGTAGAACCATATAGTGCTATGTAGAACCATGTGTGGTGCTATATGGCCCCTATTTGGTTCTACACCGGTGCAACACAGGTTCTTCACCGGTGCTATATGGCACTAAAAACGGTTCTTCTATGATTACGAGCAAAGAACCACTTTTGGTGCTATATAGCACCGTTTGTTCATGTCATTTTATGTATTCTTTTCTCATTATTTTCCCTATTTTCTTACCATTGTCACTTGGGGTTGGCGTTAGAATCACTTTCTTTTATATTTTTCGACATCCCAAATCTAACCCCAACTCCAGGCGAGAATAGTTTTAAAAGTGGAAGAAAACCATGTAAAAACCAATACATAAAAGTACATCCGAACCCAAACCCAAAATCTAACCTCAACCCAAAGTGACAATGATTTAAAAATAGGGGGGAAAAAGGAGAAAACAATACATACAATTACACAAAAAAGAAAGCCGCGCCACAGACACGAGAAACTACTTATATAAATTTGTGCAAGTGTCATGAAAAATACATTTGTACTCAAGGCACGAAAATAAGCTGAATTTCGTGCCATGGACAGAAAATAAATTGATCAAAGTTTGCATGACTAAAACACGACTTTCCATGAGATCAAGTTGGGCAATTCGTACATATTTTACGAGGTGACTAAATTGTATTAATTCATACAACCACATTCGTACATTTTTGTACAATTTCCTTTTGCCCCGGTGACGTTGGGTGTGGGGTTTCATTATTGTTTTTATGACAACTGTACATTTTTGCATGATTAACTTCATTAGCAGTGGCGACCAATGCCAATGCTTCTCTTCTGAGAAGGCAAAAAAATAAATATGTGTTTGCAGTGTCGTGTGTGGGTCGGCATGTCAAAATGTGTGTTCAGTGCGTCATGCAAACCTATATGCACTGTGTGTCATGTCAAAATACATGCCTGCTGCATACGCTTTGAAAGGGTTCATGATAAAAGAGACACTCATGTCTCACAAGAGACACTTACTTAACACTAAACTTTGATTACACCCGAATTAGCAAACTCGTAAAATATGTACAAATTCTTGTGAGATCAGGCTGGATAAGCTGTATTTGCTTTGATAAAACTTTGTATCAGATCGCAGTATAAAATAGGTTGTATCACCCTTTCCTACCCCCAAGTTCACTGCATTTTTTTATGAAATGCTCTAATATAAGAATCCAGCATACGTTTTATAATTATATATATATATTTCAAATTAAAGCATAAACAATTAAAATAAAGCATAATGACAACAATTATTACTACATTATTAGTTGTTGCTCTTTTATTTTCAATAGCTGATCTGACCAATACGAACTCATTCTCTCCCCATCTTTCTTTTGCTGTTTTTCATCTCTCTGAAACATAATGGAAACTCTTCCACACAGTGATTATATGATTTGCTCTTCTAAAGCCTGTGTGTTATTGTCTATTAATGGACAGACAAATTATATAAATGCATCTCAGAAATAATGGTGCACAATGGCTGATGCATGTAATAGCCGTCAGTGTGGCAGCCCAGCGGCTTGTCGTGAGGGAGCAATACAATGTTCCCCAGCTTGAACAACAGTAGCCAACTACCTCTGAACCCGTAATGAATAAAGATAGGAAGAAAGAAACAGTACAGAGAAGGGAGGTGTGATGTGCTTTTACAAGCCTGGAGACACAGGGTCTCAGACCTTTGTTTTATCTATATTTTATTTATCTTTTGTTTACAAAATGCCCGATGAAATTAGCATGGTCTACTTGAGATTGCAGTTTATTGGTGGACTTAAGGGTGGGGGGGTTTCAAGTGTAAAAGTATTAGACCTGAATAAACACCTCCCTGATAAAATTGTGAAGGACTGGGTTATGGGTTTGAACATTTAAAGCAGTGGTTCTCATACTTTTTCGGCTTGCGGCCCCCCTTGTAGACTGTGCATCCCTACATGCCTCCTCCCCAAATAAAATGTATGACATAAAACATTCAACAACCTAATATTTGAATTAAACAAAACATATTAAAGAATACAATGTAGTGCTGTTGGTTAGTAGCCTTATTTTTCGGAGATTTAATTACACAGAATTTACGATAAATTACATTTATTTTATAAAATGTCATAAAACTGGGGCCCCCTGGCACCATTTCAGGGCCCCCCAGGGGGCCATAACCCCCAGTTTGAGAACCAGTGATTTTATAGAGTTTGTTTTATAGCAATATCAGTCTAATTTGTCATTGGGTTTGGTTACACTTATAATAACTGGTGTATTATATAATTATAGTATTACGGCTCTAATTTTACTACTTTCTCCTTTTCACATCCTAGAGTTTTACAACAGCGTCATTTTTGCTCTAGGCTCTTCATGCATGACCAAGCACGCCCGCTGTATAGGAGAGTGAATGCTCGTAGCTCATTGTAATCTATAATTAAACCTGGCGCTAGCAGCTAAGCTCTAAACCTACACGTAGATCTGCTAACGCTAGCTACTCTGGCAACTTCACTACTGAAGGAGATGCATGATGGGACCTGACAGCCCCTCCTGGGGGTTTCCCTGAGAGGGCGGAGCCTAACAAGGTGGCACCAGGGAGGGGCAGGGCATTTCAGGCTAACAGCCCAACTTCCTGTTTAAGAATGTGACTATATAAGGTTTTTTTATTTGATCACATACAAGGCCTGAATTAGAAATCACATCTGTGCATATGGAATGAAACGATGAACATTTTGCGCAACGTGCACGTAGTCAGGCGGAAAATTCATGTGATGATGCATGAATGGTGTGCCATCTCAGATGTAAAGTAAATATTAAAGATTATAAACATACGGCATACAGAACATTACAGGATGCAAAATATTCTCTTAGAGATGCGCACCGATCATGCAGTCCACGTGTGTTAATGTGCTTTGACAGGTCTCGGAGGGTTTTTTTTCCCCTCAGCTGTTCCTCTTCAACATTTGCATTTGAGTCATGGTTTTAACACTGTGCCAGCCAGATTTAGTTTAAAATATGGGCATTCACCCGGGTATAAAAAAGTAATGGCTTTGACTCCCATCTCTCTCTCTCTCCTTTCTCTCTCATGATCATAAACATTTAGACAATTAATGTTATTATATGTACAGTATATATAAACTTATACATTATACACCTTTGAATATGGCTGAGGGATGTTGGACGGCTTCGCTTCTGAGTTTTGCTAGAGTAAGAGGGTGAAAGGTCATTTAGGGTTTTTCCATTAGTGAGAGAAAACTAGTCTGATAGCTATGAATAAAATATAGTAAAGTATGCCAGACTGCAGCTTTTACCATTTCAGCCCATGAGAGATAAGAAAGAGTGAGAGAGCAAGTAAAAATACAGCGTGAAGGGAAAGAGAGATGTAGACCAATGGTACTGTACACTGAAAAATGATTCATTCAATTTATTAAACTTTTTAAGGTAAGTGGTTGCAATCAATTTATTTAAGCTACATTTAAACAAAAGTTTTTTATTTTATTTTTCTTTATTATTATTTTGTTTAAATGTAGCTTAAATAAATTGATTGTGACCACTTACCTTTAAAAAATTGTGTAAATTGAATGAATTTTTTTTCAGTGTAGTAATTGCTAAATATATAAAATATAATTTTACTTGTTAATAGTAAACATAATATTGACTGTCAAAAATGATAATGATTCTTAAAAATGTATTTAGCTATAAAAAACATGGTTTTGACTATGTTTCTGCTATATCCCAGTGACTAACAGATATTCAAGCTATACATTTTATTTGAAATAAAAACCCATTAGCATTGCAGTGCTAACACAAGACTCTACCAAGTGAGCAACATGAACACTGGGTACAAATGAGACATGGAGTTTTATCTGTAATAATGTTAATAATGTTAATAATGTAGGTTGTTGTTTTTTTTATTTATGTTATGTTTGCGGTATACTGTCTTTGAGAGACACACGTTCACATTCATCTGTGCCTCAACTGGGGCTTCAGACACATGCATCAGAAAGGTGTGTGTGCATGTTCAGTGTGTTACCATTACAGTATTATGCTTCCTCATGCAACTCCACAGTATCTGTCACTAAATGTAGCATGCTTCAAAGGTTTGCATTTGCTAAAACCATTAGGACCCCAAACTGCCCTTTACCAATATAAATTTAATCATATGGCATTGGAATGATGTTCTAGTAATTCAAATTAGAAAATAAAGGCAGTCATTTCTAAAAGTTAATTGATGCACTTTGATTGCATTTGATTGTGCTGGTCAATGTGCACAATTCTGTGACTTCATGCCCTGAAGACTAAGTCTAGACACGAGGCAGCCAAGCTGCCCTGATGACCTACATCCTATTACAGACATCATTTCATTCACACACGCACAGAAAAAGAGAGAGAGAGAGAGGGAGGGGAGAAAAGGAGAGAGGAAGAAAAGGAGATGGTAAAAGGTGAGAGTGAAGGAGAATAAGTTAGGGAGGAAGAGGATTGTAGAGAAGATTTGTCCAAAGAGGAAACGAGGAAGAGGATATACGGATGGGAGTTTTAGAGAAATCCTATATAAAATGACAATCCAGAAAATCAGCAAAATGACATGCTTTAACCCATTAAGTTCAAACATTAAGTCCAAAAGAGCACATATATCTCATCCATGTTTTTCAGACGAGAATAAAAGAGCCAAGCTCACACTGTCAAAGAGATTTGTCTTCCTCGCATTCGGTTTCTTAAGGTATTCAATGAGCCAGTTGGACTGTGTTAATGTGCATTTGTCTGTGTCTGTGTTCGTGCTTTCTGAGCCCAGACAACATATAGGATCGGACAAAAAAGTGTGTGTGTTTTTCAGACTTACATTAACCCACACAAACACAAATGCACACAATCAAAGTAAATAGGTACGGCAAGAGACCTAGCAAGAAAATTCTAGGAGCACATTTTCACTTGAAAAACAATTTTTGTATGAGGTTGAAAAATAGTTTATTTCAGCTTTAACACAATTTGTCATGTTTGTAATATAAAAAATGTCAAATCCGGTGCTAATAATCTAGCAAATCAGCTATAGATAATAAATGTATGCATGTGTAGTTTGTTTCAATAAGAAAGCTGAGTAATGTTCTTTGTTCTTTTATTATTTCTCTATTACCCCCCATGCACCCTCACACACACACACACACACACACACACACACACACACATACACACACACACACACACGCAGTTGTTCGAGATGCAAGTACTTAATCCTCAAGATTAATGATTCTAGCTCAGCTGAGACAAAGATGAAATGAGATGACAAATGATCTGCCTGGCAGTCAAAGGTGACAACATGATAGAGAGGGGGGAACACTCAAACAAAAATATCAATAACACAAAAACACTCCCAAAACAGTTCCCAAATGATGCTTTTGAGTTATTAAGAAAAATATTTGACGGGTTGTTGTTCTAATGAAACAAAAAGTTATGACAACAACATACAGAGACTTCAAAACATATGGGCACCTACAGCCAGTGACTGTTAAAGATGAATAAATGCTATTGTAAAAGGTAATAAAAATATGAAAACAGATGCCATTTATTAAGATAGCATTTCTTAAAGGGACACTCCACTTTTTTTGAAAATATACTCATTTTCCAGCTCCCCTAGAGTTGAACATTTATAGTAATTCTTACCTTTTTGGAATCAATTCAGCTGATCTTCGGGTTTGGTGCTACCATTTTAGCATAGCTTAGCACAATCCATTGAATCTGATTAGACCATTAGCATCGCGCTCAAAATAACCAAAGAGTTTCAATATTTTTCCAATTTAAAACTTGACTCTTCTGTAGGTACATTGTGTACTAATGATGTACCCAGCAGATATGGCTAGGAACTATATGCTCTCATTCTGGCTTACAATCAAAGACTTTGCTGATGTAACATGGCTGCAGCAGGCGTAGTGATATTACGCAGTCCCCGGAAATAGTCCCCTGCCGTTGAAAGTTACTAAGGGGACTATTTTCGGGCAATGCATAATATCGCTACGCCTGCTGCAGCCATGTTACATCAGCAAAGTCTTTGATTGTTACGCCAGAATGAGAGCATATCTGCCATATCTGCCTAGAAAATCACAAATTTTAATTTTCTTTCAACTTTAGTAAACAATGTAACTACAGAAGAGTTAAGTTTTAAATAGGAAAAATATTGAAACTCTTTAGTTATTTTTTAGGCGCGATGCTAATGGTCTAATCAGATTCAATGGATTATGCTAAGCTATGCTAAAAGTGGTTCCGCTAGACCCGGAGATCAGCTGAATGGATTCCAAAACTGTAAAAATCATTTGTTTAACTCTAGGGGAGCTGGAAAATTAGCATATTTTCAAAAAAGTGGAGTGTCCCTTTAAGTAGAAGAATTTCAAGCCCAAAAAACTTCTCAGAACATATTATCTGCTGTATACAGTAGCTTACTATTGTGTTAGCAGCGCAAAAGGTCATGGGTTCGAACCCAGGGAACACACATGCAGCAGGCTTGTGCAGAATTCAGAATTGAATTGAGAATGACTCCTAAATTCCAATTCAATTCTTGAATTTGAATTGAATTTGTGTCAAAAACAGGATCCAGAATTACAATTCGAATTTGAATTAAAGGAAGCAGAATTGCAATTCAATTCAAAGAAATTCTTATACATATTATATAGTAAGTGAAGTGTTAAAAATGAAGCTTTCAGTATATGTCAGATATGATTGCATTACATATTCTATAAATATATTCGTTTGTACAGATTATATTAACAGGAAATGTTTTCCCCTAGCAATTAATTTTAAAAACTCTAGTCACATAACAAATAATTAAGTTTGATTTTTTTGCAATTGTAATTTTATGGAACACGATGTAATATGACTTCATTTCCCAGAATGCTAATTTTACCAAGTATTTAAAATGGTTGCCAAACTTTCCTAACACTGAATGTATGTGAGATTCTTTATGTTGTGTGACTGTGGAATTTCTTTGAATTGCCATGAATTTAATTCCACTTCCTGTCATTCCAATTCAAATTCAACTTCCTGTAGGGCGGAGTCAATGCAATTCAAATTCCAATTCATGAATTGAATGGAGGCCAATTCTGAAATTCTGAATTGTGCACAAGCCTGACACCCATTAAATCCACTAAAAGTAAACTTGAAAATTAAAATAACATGAAAAATTAAATTATGCAACAAAAAAGATAAGTTACATGTAAGAGAAAGTCTAGCTTTATTTGTTTGAACTTTAGATTGCTATTTTGCACCTTAAATTTTAACTGTGACCTAGGGGTCCAAATACTATTTAGAGTCATTGTTAAAGACACACCCCTGCTGTCTAAACCTACAAATTGTACAGAATGTAACAAAAATGTGACCCTGTCAGTGAAATCCAGGCTAAAGTCTGACATGGTCCTACTTGGTTAATATTGAAGATATTAAGGTTATTTCACAAAACGTTCTTTACATTAAATAAAATAATTTTATTAAGAAAACAGTAAGTCACAATAGGCTTTAGCTGGGCTTTCTCAGTCATAATCACAAATACTAATTTTCACAAGACGAGTCCATGACCCATACCAAGAAGTATGTGTAATATTTAAATGTGTATACGTGTGTTTGCATGTTTGTGCATCTTTTAATTGTATATGAAAGATCCTTATCACCTGTCAGATTATAATTTTCATCATACACTAAACTCCAGCCATCACAAGTTAAACTGCTTAAATACGTAATCTTAGATGTGTGTGGTAAGAATCAGTGCCCGTTGTGAGATGTTGGTATAGTCGAATGCCCTCTAATCCCTCTCCTAGACTCAGGATTAAGCCGACCAGGACCGAGAGGGAGGGAGGAGTAAAAACAGAAGGTCTCATCATCACCCCCCATCACTGTCATTATTACAAACACACACCAGTTTCATTCCCCCCATCCCAATTTCCCCAGCATACACTTCCACAAACCAGTCCTCATGTAAAGATTAAAGGACTTATGTTGTGATGCGCTGAGTGTGCAGACATTAAGCGGATATACTGTCAGTCTGTGGTGGGCGCTGAGGGTCGTCTACTCTCTTAGACGACACTGTTAGGTGCCAATGATCAGGGGGCAAATGTCAAGAGTTCTAGGTGTACAGATGGGCATAGGTGTCAACTGATTCTTTTAATAAATGACGATGCTTGTTGTGATATTTATCTATTGATGCTGTCCTACCACAGATTGCCGCTTCTTTAAGTATTCATGTAGGATGATAAATAAAGAAATTATTACCATCGTCCTATGGCTCCCATGCTGACCCTCCCTCCCGTTTCCCTTGAGAAGCCCCATAATCCCCCAACGGTCCAAGCTGTCAGCTGCACTCTCAGGTTTGAGATAAATGTCTCTGTCGATGTGTTTATGAGTCTGGTAAGCCCTCCCTTCCCATCCAGGCCCCCTACCATCACAACAAGCATCACAACACAACTGTAATTTCTCCCCAACACTGGCAACAAGTTCCCCTTTGTTTTGTGTTTGGCTCATGAGACCGGCCTTTTAATGCTCTCACGGCAGAACAATAGGAAAGCTATGCAACCTCTTCTTTGTGTCTATCCCTGCTCTTGTATTCCAATGCTACTTTATTTGTCCGCGTACTAGACTAACTCTCAGCTTGCACAGGCAAGATGCCCATCAATTCATTAACTTAATCTGTTTTCATGAGGGAGACAAGAAAGCAGCGTTGGAAGCTGTTTTGTTTTTTAAGATTGGTCACTAGTCAAAGAGCAGGAATGTGTCTGACGGTTTGACGGTAACACTCTGTAAAACGCCTAACAAATGTCTGAAGGGAAATAAATGACAGACATCAAAGTCATGAACGAGATGTACAAAAAGACAAAGACGTTTCTTTGAAACTGTACGCAGTCGATCGTCAGAGAGAAGAAAGAAACTTACTCCAGACAGTCGGCGCGTGTGCGTGTGCTTTTGTGTGTTCGTGTATATAGCACCGGTGGCTTTGGTAAGGATCGAGTGAATAATTCAGGTACTGCAGGCGTATGTTCCATTACCTCAACCCCTCTGACTTTAGTCTTCGGCCCCTGAGGTGACTACACCACAGCCATTAGCCACTTCTCATCAAAACTTCCTCCATCCTTTGGGGCGTGCAGAGAGGTGAAGGTCTCCCCCTTTAGATCCATCCCTTTTAGATTCATTAATTGGAAAGGCCAATCTGGGATAATGGTTCCTAAGAAATGATTGCACTTATCAAATATGTAGGTGTGAATTATTAACTGTAAGTTATGTCGGTGGATGAAT